>NC_047120.1:623605-959855 GCF_902500255.1 Thalassophryne amazonica | reverse complement strand
CCGTGGTGCAGTAGAGGTAATTTTTAAACATGTAGTGTATGTCATGAGAGTTTAAATCTATTTCAGAAATAGAAATATCTGTCAAATAACGCATATCAAACTTGTTTCATGTTTGCAATCCGATTTTGTTTTTATTTAATATTTATTAATTAAAGCAAATAGGCTGCACCGTTCCAACCAAGTGATCAAACTGATATATATATTGATAAGTATTTTGTTCAGCTAGAAACAGTCTTTTATTGTGTTATGAGAGTTTATATTTTTTGACTTCTATGTAAGTAAAATGTAACTCAGTAATTGAGCCACGTGATATGACAAAGTCCTGAGTTTGAGAGGTTCTCTAGACCAGCAACTATCTACCCACCTAAATTACTATAAATTGTACAAAACAGAAACACTGAGCTTCAAAACGCAGCACCCTGATAACCAGTTAGAATCAGAAAACTTAATTTATCCTGAAGGAAACCACTGATGTTCCAACTGCACAGATAAACAGAGATACAAGTTGACATGAAGAACAGGAGACTGGATAAGAAAAATAACCATCATAAGTTCATCAGCTTCTCTCTTTTTGCTCAGGTTCACCACAGCAGATATGATATGTATCTGCATGATGATTTGGCACAGGTTTTACACCAGATACCCGTCCTGACCAGTGATGCCAGTAACACGTTACTTAGTAAGGCGAAGTTAGCGTGAAAAGGTCGACTCTAATCTGACCACTTTTTTCCATTAACAAGTAATCTAACACGTTAATCTTTCCAAATCAGTAATCAGATTAAAATTACTTCTCCAAGTCACTGTACATTCATGTTATTTTTGCATTGTGAGTCGATCTTAGCATCAAAACTCCTGTGGACAGGGAAAGGTCGGAGTTCAGCTGAACTGCCAACTTCACACTCTTTCAGCAAGCTGCGAGCGTTTCCATCTGCGGTTTTGTGTAGCAGCTCCGAGTTGAAAAAACAGTTGTCTCTGAAAGTGTAGTGACAGCAGCACATCTGCACTGAGCTTTACAAAGACATTTTTCAACTTTTTCTTTAAAACTTGTGCGCTGTGTGTGTGTCGTTACTAAAAACAGCTGAAGACCCACGGCGCATCATCAAATAATGCTAATACTCTTTTTTCCATCCAAATGCACCTGAAGTCTCTTTCTGAGGACGACATAAGGAACACTGATAAAACTTTCCTACTTGTCAATCTGTTTGTGCTTTCGCCATAAATACAAGTTACCAATTCTTCCTGCTCAGATGCCAATCCAGGGACAAATCCAGCTGGAAAGGGGGTGTGTGGCAGCTGTTGAAAGTAACTAATGATCACTGACTGTCAGTTCAAACATCTTATTTTATCAACATCTTATGGACATTAATATCATCTCTCTCTCTAATCAGCTGGTTATAACAGGTATGTAATGCCCCGGTCACACCGCGATGGCTGAATGAAGGATAAAAATTCAAGTCCTCCAGAAAAGGTGGACGAAACATCCTGCACCTTTCCCATCACGGAAAAATCTGCAAATCAAGAGCGCAACAAGGAATGAAATGAAACCAAAACTAACCTTGACCTCAACGCTTTCAATCACGTGACCAACGGCAGCCATAAAGTCGCAGCCAGCCTTTTCCTCATTTCCACAGTACTTGAAGGTGCGAGATTTGTTTGTCTTCACATTCTGAGTTGTTGTGGAGTGTCTGTACTTGTCCTGACAAGCAGTGATGCCGGTCACGGCAGCACACCTGCACTGAGCTTATTTTTACGTTCCCCTCCCCTTTATTTGACGCTGAGCTGCTCTGTGTGTCTTCACAAAAACAGCTGATCTGCAATGTGTTAACCTTTTCCAGTGAAATGCACCTAAAGTCTTTCTGAGGATGACATGACATGGGGGGGGGGGGGTGAATGTAGGGACACTGCCTCCCACAACACCACGAGAATTAAGGTCCACTTTTTTTTTTACTATTAATACTACTTATAACAACAATAATTTCAACAAAATATTTAGAGAGAATATAAATGTTAGAAAAATGTTAAAGAATAGTTACATTTTTAAACAATAAAGATTAGAAATTGCAAGTTTGACAGTTACAGTGCTGTCAACAGTTAAATATGAGGCAGAGAAAGATGTCTTTTTTTTTTTTTTTAATAAAGCAAGTGTTTATGTTCATTGAAGTCAAGAAAGCGTGACTATAAAGTGAGTACTGGCAAAATACATAGCTTATACCTCTAATTTCCTGCTTTTAAATTCAGATAAAACTGAAGTTATTGTACTTGGCCCCACAAATCTTATAAACATGGTGTCTAACCAGATCCTTACTCTGGATGGCATTACCCTGACCTCTAATAATACTGTGAGAAATCTTGGAGTCATTTTTGATCAGGATATGTCCTTCAATGCGCATATTAAGCAAATATGTAGGACTGCTTTTTTACATTTGCGCAATATCTCTAAAATTAGAAAGGTCTTGTCTCAGAGTGATGCTGAAAAACTAATTCATGCATTTATTTCCTCTAGGCTGGACTATTGTAATTCATTATTATCAGATTGTCCTAAACGTTCCCTGAAAAGCCTTCAGTTAATTCAAAATGCTGCAGCTAGAGTACTGACGGGGACTAGAAGGAGAGAGCATATCTCACCCATATTGGCCTCTCTTCATTGGCTTCCTGTTAATTCTAGAATAGAATTTAAAATTCTTCTTCTTACTTATAAGGTTTTGAATAATCAGGTCCCATCTTATCTTAGGGACCTCTTAGTACCATATCACCCCAATAGAGCGCTTCGCTCTCAGACTGCAGGCTTACTTGTAGTTCCTAGGGTTTGTAAGAGTAGAATGGGAGGCAGAGCCTTCAGCTTTCAGGCTCCTCTCCTGTGGAACCAGCTCCCAATTCAGATCAGGGAGACAGACACCCTCTCTACTTTTAAGATTAGGCTTAAAACTTTCCTTTTTGCTAAAGCTTATAATTAGGGCTGGATCAGGTGACCCTGAACCATCCCTTAGTTATGCTGCTATAGATTTAGACTGCTGGGGGGTTCCCATGATGCACTGAGTGTTTCTTTCTCTTTTTGCTCTGTATGCACCACTCTGCATTTAATCATTAGTGATCGATCTCTGCTCCCCTCCACAGCATGTCTTTTTCCTGGTTCTCTCCCTCAGCCCCAACCAGTCCCAGCAGAATCAATCAATCAATCAACTTTTTTCTTATATAGCACCAAATCACAACAAACAGTTGCCCCAAGGCGCTCCACACTGCAAGGCAAGGCCATACAATAACCATGAAAAACCCCAACGGTCAAAACGACCCCCTATGAGCAAGCACTTGGCCACAGTGGGAAGGAAAAACTCCCTTTTAACAGGAAGAAACCTCCAGCAGAACCAGGCTCAGGGAGGGGCAGTCTTCTGCTGAGACTGGTTGGGGCTGAGGGAAAGAACCAGGAGAAAGACATGCCGAGAAGGGGGGCAGAGATCGATCACTAATGATTAAATGCAGAGTGATGCACACGGAGCAAAAAAAGAAAGAAACAGTGCATCATGGGAACCCCCCCACAGTCTACGTCTAAAGCAACATAACCAAGGGATGGTCCAGGGTCACCCGATCCAGCCCTAACTATAAGCCTTAGCGAAAAGGAAAGTTTTAAGTCTAATCTTAAAAGTAGAGAGGGTATCTGTCTCCCTGATCTGAATTGGGAGCTGGTTCCACAGGAGAGGAGCCTGAAAGCTGAAGGCTCTGCCTCCCATTCTACTCTTACAAACCCTAGGAACTACAAGCAAGCCCGCAGTCTGAGAGCGAAGCGCTCTAATGGGGTAATATGGTACTACGAGGTCCCTAAGATAAGATGGGACCTGATTATTCAAAACCTTATAAGTAAGAAGAAGAATTTTAAATTCTATTCTAGAATTAACAGGAAGCCAATGAAGAGAGGCCAACACGGGTGAGATATGTTCGCTCCTGCTAGTCCCCGTCAGTACTCTAGCTGCAGCATTCTGAACCAACTGAAGGCTTTTTAGGGAACTTTTAGGACAACCTGATAATAATGAATTACAATAGTCCAGCCTAGAGGAAATAAATGCATGAATTAGTTTTTCAGCATCACTCTGAGACAAGACCTTTCTGATTTTAGAGATATTGCGTAAATGCAAAAAGGCAGTCCTACATATTTGTTTAATATGCGCTTTGAATGACATATCCTGATCAAAAATAACTCCAAGATTTCTCACAGTATTACTAGAGATCAGGGAAATGCCATCCAGAGTAACGATCTGGTAAGACACCATGCTTCTAAGATTTGTGGGGCCAAGTACAATAACTTCAGTTTTATCTGAGTTTAAAAGCAGGAAATTAGAGGTCATCCATGTCTTTATGTCTGTAAGACAATCCTGCAGTTTAGCTAATTGGTGTGTATCCTCTGGCTTCATGGATAGATAAAGCTGGGTATCATCTGCATAGCAATGAAAATTTAAGCAATACCGTCTAATAATACTGCCCAAGGGAAGCATGTATAAAGTGAATAAAATTGGTCCTAGCACAGAACCTTGTGGAACTCCATAATTAACTTTAGTCTGTGAAGAAGATTCCCCATTTACATGAACAAACTGTAATCTATTAGACAAATATGATTCAAACCACCGCAGCGCAGTGCCTTTAATACCTATGACATGCTCTAATCTCTGTAATAAAATTTTATGGTCAACAGTATCAAAAGCAGCACTGAGGTCCAACAGAACAAGCACAGAGATAAGTCCACTGTCCGAAGCCATAAGAAGATCATTTGTAACCTTCACTAATGCTGTTTCTGTACTATGATGAATTCTAAAACCTGACTGAAACTCTTCAAATAGACCATTCCTCTGCAGGTGATCAGTTAGCTGTTTTACAACTACCCTCTCAAGAATCTTTGAGAGAAAAGGAAGGTTGGAGATTGGCCTATAATTAGCTAAGATAGCTGGGTCAAGTGATGGCTTTTTAAGTAATGGTTTAATTACTGCCACCTTAAAGGCCTGTGGTACATAACCAACTAACAAAGATAGATTGATCATATTTAAGATTGAAGCATTAAATAATGGTAGGACTTCCTTGAGCAGCCTGGCAGGAATGGGGTCTAATAAGCATGTTGATGGTTTGGATGAAGTAACTAATGAAAATAACTCAGACAGAACAATCGGAGAGAAAGCGTCTAACCAAATACCGGCATCACTGAAAGCAGCCAAAGATAACGATACATCTTTGGGATGGTTATGAGTAATTTTTTCTCTAATAGTCAAAATTTTGTTAGCAAAGAAAGTCATGAAGTCATCACTAGTTAAAGTTAATGGAATACTCAGCTCAATAGAGCTCTGACTCTTTGTCAGCCTGGCTACAGTGCTGAAAAGAAACCTGGGGTTGTTCTTATTTTCTTCAATTAGTGATGAGTAGAAAGATGTCCTAGCTTTACGGAGGGCTTTCTTATAGAGCAACAAACTCTTTTTCCAGGCTAAGTGAAGATCTTCTAAATTACTGAGACGCCATTTCCTCTCCAACTTACGGGTTATCTGCTTTAAGCTACGAGTTTGTGAGTTATACCACGGAGTCAGACACTTCTGATTTAAAGCTCTCTTTTTCAGAGGAGCTACAGCATCCAAAGTTGTCTTCAATGAGGATGTAAAACTATTGACGAGATACTCTAGCTCCCTTACAGAGTTTAGGTAGCTACTCTGCTCTGTGTTGGTATATGACATTAGAGAACATAAAGAAGGAATCATATCCTTAAACCTAGTTACAGCGCTTTCTGAAAGACTTCTAGTGTAATGAAACTTATTCCCCACTGCAGGGTAGTCCATCAGGGTAAATGTAAATGTTATTAAAAAATGATCAGACAGAAGGGAGTTTTCAGGGAATACTGTTAAGTCTTCTATTTCCATACCATAAGTCAGAACAAGATCTAAAATATGATTAAAGTGGTGGGTGGACTCATTTACTTTTTGAGCAAAGCCGATAGAGTCTAATAATAGATTAAATGCAGTGTTGAGGCTGTCATTCTCAGCATCTGTGTGGATGTTAAAATCGCCCACTATAATTATCTTATCTGAGCTAAGCACTAAGTCAGACAAAAGGTCTGAAAATTCACAGAGAAACTCACAGTAACGACCAGGTGGACGATAGATAATAACAAATAAAACTGTTTTTTGGGACTTCCAATTTGGATGGACAAGACTAAGAGACAAGCTTTCAAATGAATTAAAGCTCTGTCTAGGTTTTTGATTAATTAATAAGCTGGAATGAAAGATTGCTGCTAATCCTCCGCCTCGGCCCGTGCTACGAGCATTCTGACAGTTAGTGTGACTTGGGGGTGTTGACTCATTTAAACTAACATATTCATCCTGCTGTAACCAAGTTTCTGTTAGGCAGAATAAATCAATATGTTGATCAATTATTATATCATTTACCAACAGGGACTTAGAAGAAAGAGACCTAATGTTTAA
Organism: Thalassophryne amazonica; assembly: GCF_902500255.1. Lineage (NCBI taxonomy): Eukaryota > Metazoa > Chordata > Actinopteri > Batrachoidiformes > Batrachoididae > Thalassophryne > Thalassophryne amazonica. The sequence continues at coordinate 953,409 of NC_047120.1, read as the reverse complement.
TAGACCACATTTAACTGTTTTAGTCTGTGGTGCAGTTGAAGGTGCTATATTATTTTTTCTTTTTGAATTTTTATGCTTAAATAGATTTTTACTGGTTATTGGTGGTCTGGGAGCAGGCACCGTCTCTACGGGGATGGGGTAATGAGGGGATGGCAGGGGGAGAGAAGCTGCAGAGAGGTGTATAAGACCACAGCTCTGCCTCCTGGTCCCAACCCTGGATAGTCACAGTTTGGAGGATCCAAAAAAAAATTGGCCAGATTTCTAGAAATGAGAGCTGCTCCCTCTAAAGTGGGATGGATGCCGTCTCTCCTAACAAGACCAGGTTTTCCCCAGAAGCTTTGCCAATTATCAATGAAGCCCACCTCATTTTTTGGACACCACTCAGACAGCCAGCAATTCAAGGAGAACATGCGGCTAAACATGTCACTCCCGGTCTGATTGGGGAGGGGCCCAGAGAAAACAACAGAGTCCGACATTGTTTTTGCAAAGTTGCACACCGATTTAATGTTAATTTTAGTGACCTCTGATTGGCGTAACCGAGTGTCATTACTGCCGACGTGAATTACAATCTTACCAAATTTACGCTTAGCCTTAGCCAGCAATTTCAAATTTCCTTCAATGTCGCCTGCTCTGGCCCCCGGAAGACAATTGACAATGGTTGCTGGTGTCGCTAACTTCACATTTCTCAAAACAGAGTCGCCAATAACCAGAGTTTGATCCTCGGCGGGTGTGTCGTCGAGTGGGGAAAAACGGTTAGAGATGTGAACGGGTTGACGGTGTACACAGGGCTTCTGTTTAGGGCTACGCTTCCTCCTCACAGTCACCCAGTCAGCCTGCTTTCCCGACTGCCCGGGATCTGCCAGGGGGGAACTAACGGCGGCTAAGCTACCTTGGTCCGCACCGACTACAGGGGCCTGGCTAGCTGTAGAATTTTCCACGGTGCGGAGCCGAGTCTCCAATTCGCCCAGCCTGGCCTCCAAAGCTACGAATAAGCTGCACTTATTACAAGTACCGTTACTGCTAAAGGAGGCCGAGGAATAACTAAACATTTCACACCCAGAGCAGAAAAGTGCGGGAGAGACAGGAGAAGCCGCCATGCTAATCGGCTAAGAGCTAGTAGCTACGCTAAGCTAGCGGATTCCCAAAAACACACAAAGTGAATAATGTGCAAATAATCCAGAGGTGATTCAGCAGAAGGAGTGCCCCAATCCAAACAGGCCATGAAGCAGCACAGGCAATGCACGACAACGGTGCTAAAATAAAATAAAAATTAAAAAAAATAAAAACGAAAGCATTAGCAAGCTAGTTAGCCTGCCAACGCTAATGAAAGTTAGCTGATAAAAGTGCTCCGTCGGAAGACTGCCCCTCCCTGAGCCTGGTTCTGCTGGAGGTTTCTTCCTGTTAAAAGGGAGTTTTTCCTTTCCACTGTTGCCAAGTGCTTGCTCACAGGGGGTCGTTTTGACCGTTGGGGTTTTTCTGTAATTATTGTATGGCCTTGCCTTACAATATAAAGTGCCTTGGGGCAACTGTTTGTTGTGATTTGGCGCTATATAAATAAAACTGATTTGATTTTGGTTTTCATGTTGAGGAGGCAGAGGGGTGTCGTCGGCAGCTGCTGACAGTAACGAGTAATCTGACTTAGTTACTTCTAAATATGAGTAATCAGAAAAGTAACTGAGTTACTTTTTCAAGGAGTAATCAGTAAGTGGATTATTTTTTCAAAGTAACTGTGGCAACACTGACGAATATCTGTAATGTCATTTATGATGACTCTTTTTTGTTTTTTTTTACTGGTTTTTATATTTGCATTTCATCAAGGTCTCCCAGTCTGAAGGCAGCCAAAGCCACTGCCAAGAAGCCGAGGGCCCCAGACAAGACTTCATGCTGTCTGAAGGAGGAGAAAAAGTCATGTTTGAGTGGCTTGAGGGAACAGAAGAGGTTTGGAACACAAAGAAGGCTGGTTATCAAAAACATGATGTCAAACAGGGACTTTACGAGGCCCAGGCCAAAGTTATGAACAAGAGTGGTGAGAATAATATAACAAGTTGATCCTTTTGTATTTTCACTTTGTCTGACATGATTTAAGCCCCAAAAATATATTCTATAATATTTAGACTTTAAAAACAAAAAAATTAACTCCTTTTTACTTACAGTATTTTAAGTTGTCTCTACTTGCAGCTAAACATCTGATTAGTGTTGGTGTCACAGACACTCTTAAACCACCCAAAGTCATCAGGAAGGACAAAGGGAAGTCAGGGGACGGACATGATGACGACAACAACTGGTCAGACAGGCAACGCTTCATAATGGCGTCCATGAAATTCATAGGTAGGGTAGTTCATCATCGGCCGAAACCAGTCAGAAGTGTAAGTTCAAATATTACTTATTACATTAATTAATTCCATTTTTTTTTTTTTTTTTTTTTATACTTCCCATAAAACTTACCTTTGTTTCTGATTTTGTCTTTTCAGGTGGAGGCTATTATCCTTGAGCATTCAGGCAACTTGGATGCTGCAATTTTTTTTTAATCTGGCCCGGGATTGGGATGGGACAGGAATTTTTCTGTGGGAGTGTGACTCCCGTGTCACCCTCTAGTTCGTAGCATCTTCTTGCAAGATGCTGTGACAGGAAACATTAGGTAACGAACATCGCATTGATTAATACACCTTTTGAAGAATATATTGAACAGAATGTCTTTTCTAAAACCTCCAAAACCGGGCCAGATATCAGGGAAAGCGCCAGTCACATGCAAAGCATCAACCCCTGAAAGTGTAGAAGCTTCAAAGAAGAGGTATGAAGAGAAAGGAAGAGAGAGGAAGTTTGTGAGTAGCTGGACACAGGATTATCCGTGGCTGGGGCACAAGGAAGAGGACAACACAATATACTGCCATGTTTGTCGGGATTTTCCTTCAATTGCGGACCAGTAAATCATTTTTAAATATTGAAATAAAAGAATTTGATTTGCCTTACAGAGTTGAAGTCAATTTAATCGTAATCCAAATTTTGGATTAGATTACGATTAGATTATGTAATCTAATCTGTTTTTTCCATTTAATCCAAATTTTTGGATTAAAATTTGATTAAAATTCACAATCTTACAAAAGTGCCTTCTATATACAAGTTGGTACGTTGTCAGCTCAATTCAAGCCAACTTGTCGCATCTCAGTCCCTTCACACAACAAAGCCAACCCTTGCAGGTTTCTCAAAACAGGGTGACAGCACAATTACCATGTAAACACATCTCAGTTGAAGACAATACCATCTTTCCACCTATCTATCAGCAAACTCAACAGAAGAGGCCCAGCCCACCTCCCCTGATGTCTCCCAGCCCACCAAGAAGTCATCGACTACTTGCATGAACCCCTGTTGTGCATGGACAAGGATCCACTCTCCTAGTGGAAGGTCAATGAGGGCAGGTATCCACACCTGGCCAAGGTAGCCCAGAGATACTTGTGCATCCCTGCCACATCAGCTCCAGTGGAGAGGGTTTTCTCAGTGGTGGGGAAGATCTTCAGGCCTGAGAGGTGTCGCCTCAGTGACTCTGTCTTCCAAGCACTTATGTTTGTCAAGTGCAACTGAAAGGAGGTTAGGTGTGTGAAGAAGTGATGCTTAGGTTGTGAACTGGTTGAGTGAGACACTGTATTGATGGTGACTGAAGACTGTATTATGATGGTGATTATGATCAAAGACTCCCTTGCTTACTAGATGTCAGTTGTGAACTGGTTGAGTGAGACACTCTGATTGTTATTGATGACTGAAGACTGTGATATGTATTATGTAGTAAACTTCCTAATGTTATATATCTGATGTTTCATGTTGTTGAAGACTGATCGTGATGGTGATAATGATTGAAGACTCCACATTTAGTAGTTTTTTTAAGTGTCCAATGTTATGTATCTGATGATATTGAAAACTAAATGTAAATATGCCTGACCTCTTGTACAGTGTACATATAGTTTACCTTATAATAAATGTTTCAAAATGAAAAATCTGACTTCCGGTGTGTACGTCATCAGGATGGCAGCGCTGTGAACGAGCTCCCAAATTAACCCAAGGGATTAAAAACTTTACCCCGTCGATATGACGAAAAAACTGTGCCTAGATGTGGGTAAGGGGGTAAGAGAAATACACTAAAACCAAAGCTACGAAAAGACGACAAAGTGGGAATTTGAAGCGGGACTGAAAAAACAAAACGCTAGCTACTTGGCTAATGCTAACTTTCCACGCAAAGCTACATACGGGAGGACTGCTACGGCAAAATAAGAGGAGTTAGATATGGCTGAATTAGACGTGGTATTACAAGAAATAAGAGATCAAAGACGAAATAGCCAAGATGAGCGTGAGACTGGATGAGGCTGAGGGGAGGATAGAGAAGACGGAGGAGCGGGTTCAAAACGCGGAGGACGCCATTACGGAGATGATAAAGTTACAAATGAAGTTGGAGGATAAGTTAATAGACTTGGAGAGCCGCACAAGGAGAGAGAATGTGCGTATTTATGGTGTAACCGAGATGGCAGAGAAGGACTTTCCAACAATGAGTGACTTTGTGGAGAAGCTGCTGCGTGAGGGTCTGGAGCTGTCCCAGGAGGAGGCAGACATACGCATAGAACGAGCACATCGCTCTCTGGCCCCACCACCACCAGAAGACGCACCTCCACGCTCTGTTGTTGTGAAATTCCTCAGCTTTAAGACCAAAGAATTTGTGCTCCGTAAGGCATGGCAAAATAAGAGGATTTACCTGGGATGGTAAACAAATAAATTTGGATCATGACTATCCCCCCCTCATCCTCAAGAAACGAAGAGACTATGCAGAGGTGCGTAAGATTTTGAAGGAGCAGAAGATCCCTTTCCAGACTCTCTTTCCTGCCAGGCTGAGGGTGAACTACACTTATGAAACTAAAATCTACAACACAGTGGAAGAAGCTACTGCAGATATGTCCAGTAGAGGCTATGCAGTGAAGGTTGTCAAATCACCAGAAACAGCAATGGAGCAACTGAAGCAGGTGACCTGGAGGAGAGTCAGAGGAGCAGAATGCAGAACAGCAAACAGGAAACGGGATCCTGGCTACAAGGAGAAACTCAGAGCCTTCAAGAGGACCTCGCCTTCACCTTCTGGAAATTGAGGTTTACCCACATTGTTTTTGTTGTTTGAAAATAACCATATGGTTTTATGGTGTGTTATATATAGATAAGTAAGGGTTTTTGAGGGCACTTTTCCCAGCTGAGCCTCAGCTACTAAGGGCTTCACCGACTGATGGGGAGATTGCCTTTTGAAGCTAAGCAGGGTCCACTCCCTGGACCCCAACCTTGGAAGTCAAGACTACCTCAGTTAATTTTTGTTTTTTTGTTTTTTTACTGTTATTTGTTCACATGTTCTATGTTCAGTGTTTACAAGGGTGTGCAGGGTGCCTATTAAACATGTTATATCTAGACTATGACTTAGATGAGTAACAGATCAGTAAGATTGGTGTCAATAAACATTAACGGTTTACATAATCCGGTGAAAAGGTGGAGAGACCTTTCTAAATTTAAAAGAGATAAAGCCCAAATTGTTTTGATGCAGGAAACACATCTATCCGATAGCGAACATGCAAAACTGAATAAGGTTGCTTTTAAACATGTTTTCTATTCTTCTCACAGTTCGGGGAGGCGAAGAGGTGTGGCTATCTTGGTGTCTGGCGCTCTAATATATGAACATATTTCTGAATACAAAGATAAAGAAGGCAGATACATAATGATAACAGGTAAGATTGAGGGTACGGTGATAAGTCTTTTAAACGTGTATATTCCCCCAGGCAGTGATTGGTCCGTGTATAAGCAGATCTTAACTTTAACAACAAGGAGTCAGGGAACTTTAATATGTGGAGGAGACTTTAATATTACTTTAAATGCCAAATTGGAGTCATCAAATGGAAAAGGTGACACCAGGAATATTGGAAAACGAATGGTACATCTTATGGACGAATTAGGATTTGTTGATGTGTGGAGAGACTGTCATCAAGTGGATAGAGAATATACTCATTACTCTTACGCACACAAAGTCTATTCAAGGTTGGACTATATTCTCATGTTCAAAAATGATCTCTTTAGGTTACAGACGTGTGAAATAGGTCCCTGTACAATCTCAGACCACAACCCAGTTTATGCTGACATTTGCTTGAACAGGAAGGATAAGTCTACTTTGTGGAGGTTGAATACTAATATTTTAAATTATTCAAATATTAAAGAGTGTTTGGGAAAAGAAATAGGGGAGTATCTAGAACATAATGAAGAAGTGTCACCTGGGATACTTTGGGACGCATTGAAAGCAGTTGTTAGAGGGAAGATAATTAGTATCACTTCTCATCTGAAAAAAGCAAATCTGCAAAAACTCCAGCAATTAGAAGACAAGCTGTTAGATCTGCAACACCAACATTCGAGGTCTCTGAGTGATAATGTTAAATCTGAGTTAATGAAGGTGAAAAAAGAAATAGAGGATTTAAATAATACTGATATACAAAAGAAACTTCTATTTATTACACAACAATATTATGAGGTAGGGGGGAAATCACTAAAACTTCTCTCTTATAAGCTTAGGAAACAGCAGGCAGAGAGGACTATCCACAAAATAAAGAACCCCTCTAATGACCAAACAGAAACTGAACAGGGAAGAATAAAACAATGTTTTCAGGAGTACTATGAAAAACTATACTCTCAGCCTCAGGTAGACAACGAACAGGATGTCAACGCCTTTTTGTCTGGACTTCATTTGCCAACAGTGACGGAGGAACAAAATAAAAAACTACTGTCCACAATAACTAAAGAAGAAACTATCTCAGCAATCAAAAGACTAAAGGGAGGGAAAATGGCGGGGGCCGATGGATTTGGCCCAGAATGGTACAAAATAATGCAGGATTATTTGGTTCCTACGTTACTGAAAACTTTTAATTGGGTGATGGAAAAGAAGATAGTTCTGGCTTCATGGAAGGAAGCAACAATCTCGATAATACCAAAAGAAGGGAAGGATAGATTACAATGTAATAATTATCAACCAATTAGTGTTTTAAACATAGATTATAAGCTGTTCACCTCTATCATGTCAAGGAGACTAGAAACTATTCTACCAGGGTTAATACACAACGATCAGACGGGTTTCATTAAACATAGACAAACTCAGGACAACATTAGGAGGGTTCTACACATAATGAGGGAGGTTCATGAGCAAAAACTGGAGACCTTGATATTAAGCTTAGATGCGGAAAAAGCATTTGACTCGGTGAGGTGGTCCTTTTTATATAAGGTGCTTGGAAAATTTGGTTTCAATAAATCTGTAATTGATGTTATTTCAAGTTTATACAACAAACCAACAGCCAGAATAAAAATTAATGGAGACCTCACTGATTCATTCATACTACAGCGCGGGACTCGTCAGGGGTGTGGTATCTCACCCCTCCTCTTCGCCTTGTTTATCGAACCATTGAGCCAGTGGATCAGGCAGAGAACAGATATAATGGGAGTGAGGACATTGGGAGGGGAGCAGAAGTTGGCACTTTTTGCGGATGATTTGTTACTGACTTTATCCCACCCCACACAGGTTGTTCCAAAGATCATTAATTTATTAGTAGAATATGGTTCATTATCGGGGTACAAGGTTAACGTAAGTAAAACACAGGCACTATCTCTAAATTATGTCCCACCAGAAGCAATCAAGGAAAATTATAGATGGAAGTGGGATGCGGTCAGTGTCAAATACCTAGGGGTGGCATTGCACCGAGACTTAGATAAAATGTTTGAGGCTAACTATGGTCCTGTGAATATATCACTAAAGTCTGATATGCAAAGGTGGAACACCATACCTTTCTTGGATCTACACTCTAGGATTGAGTCAATTAGATTAAATATTCTTCCCTGAATGCTCTATCTGTTCCAATGTTTACCAGTTCTAATACCTAAAAAACAATTTGCAGAGTGGGATAAAATGTTGGCAAAATATATTTGGAAAGGGGAAAAGGCCAGAGTCAAATACAAAACTTTGCAATTAAAGAAGGATTGTTATGTGTCGGACGCAGCCCGGAGAACCGACCAGCGTTTGAAGGACCCAGTATAAAATAAGCAGAGCACGGTACAAAGGATAACAGAGTTTAATAAACATAACAGTGATGTGATAAATATAACAAAAGAGTGCGCGGTCTGGCGTGGTGGATTACGGTGCGCTCCCAGCAGCACTAACGGTCTGGAGCCAGAACCAGTTCGGACCCAAGGACCCCGCCGACACCCCCCAGGTGGCCGCGACAAACCGAGTCTGTGAATGAAGAAATCATCATGTGAGTCCACACTCCACACACAGAGAGACCGCTCAAAGGTGTACAAACAGCAAACACTTCCTGGCTTAATTACTAATCAGCTTCCCACCCTGCAGGCATGGAACACCCTGTTCACAAACTCACTGCAGTGGAAGCTGATTAAAACGACTAACATAACAGCTCAATATAATAAGGTGTGAGGGACACCACATTTACTGACTGTACAGATGTTAGTCACAAAACCCAACGTACCTCAGGAAGTGTGCTGACGAGCGTGAGACCTCACCCTCTCCTCTTTCACAGACCATGCATCAAACCTGGACGTTCTCTGCATCCACTGATGATGAGATGGCTCTCGAGACGACGATCTCACCCGTCTGGCCACAAGGTCGAGTCTCTGGCAAATACACACTGTGTACTCCAGACTTAAATGCCACCATGTTCCAATCCGTGTAGATGCACCACAGCTGTGAGTCCTGACGAGCCGCACCTGATCAGCCTCAGGTGATCAGGGTGAGGTCCTGGTAACTCAGCCACACAGCCACTCAGTCCCAAATGCGCACCACCTGGAAGGAAAACCAAAAGACAGAAACAGAAGACAAACAAAAGCCAGCCAGGCACGCCAGCCACAACAGCACCCCACCCTCACGGGAAGCCTCCCGGCGACCACACAAACCTGGCCCAGGAGAAACACCCCCCTCCAGGGACCATGGCTGGAAACCGTATCTGCATTCATCTTCCAACAGAATCTTCATTTAACAGAACGGTTGATGTCTTCTCCTCTGGCTGCATCTTTGCCTTTGTTTCTGTCAGTCAATTAGCACAGGTGTGGCCAGGAGTTCTTGAACCTGTGCGGTCAGCCTTTGTCCAACCATGTTCACAGTCTGATTAGTCATAAAACAAAAAAGACAAACATAAACAACCAAACCACCCCCCCCCCCCCCCCTCCCCAGGGGACTGTCCCATCAAACCCCGGGAAGAGGAGAAAAGAAAAACACAACCCAAACTTAAGCTTGAAAATAAAAAACACTAACACCACCACCACCACCCCCCCCCCCCCCCCCCCCCCGTCAAGCTCAAACAAATGGAACACACCTGTTCCAACTTAAGAGCTTAACGGTAATGTGACTCAGTCACCAAAAGAGGGAGCCAGAGTGCTAAAAATAAAAACCCCTTTGGCGACAGAGAAAACAAACTCATGCTGCCTTTCCTTTGTGCGCAGCTACGTGTAAACACACAACCAAAATGTGTTTCAACTAAATAACGCCGGAGCTGTCACAACAGACGCAGTAGTTATCTTCATCCGGGGAAACGGGGCTACAACTGTAACACGGGAAGCTCAGCGACCCGTGCCACAGAGCTCCGCCGTGCGCGTTCACCCATTACAGACACACTCTTGCAGCTCCCGTTTAAACCTCTTATCCGGTCGGAGCGTGACGCGAAGCCGTCGCCAGTCACACTCCACCACGACCCACGGATAAGGCACAAACACAGGAAACACGGCTGCAAGAGAGCACAAATCAGTATTCAGTAATGGGTTCTCAAACACGCACCATCCGGGCGGAGAGCACCCGCAACTGATCTGGATAACTTCTGAACGTCTGCAGCCGCCTTCCCGGCGCGTTACCATCTCTGCTACCGCTGGGTCCATGATGTTTGGCCAAAGACTACTGTTATGTGTCGGACGCAGCCCGGAGAACCGACCAGCGTAGGATAGCCGACAACAAGGATAGGGGAGGTAGAGGTGTTCTATGTTTGCGTGAATACTATTGTGCGGCCCAGTTAAGACCATTAATTTGTTTGTGTTCTCCGTTTTACACCGCAGGATGGAAAGATGTAGAGGGCACTACAGTTGGAGGAATACCAGTCAAAGCTTTATTAGCCAACATCAAATTGCAAAATAAAATCCGCATTACAGAGGAACCTATATCACATGTAATGATATCGGCTTGGAATGAAGTAATTAAAATCTGTGGTCTGGAGAATGCTTCTAAAATACTAAGATGGTGTGCATATGACTCAGATTTTACCCCAAATCAAAAAGATGGACGCTTTAAAAGCTGCATTTTAAAAGGGCTGACTGATTACTATTCATTTGTTTATAAGGGGGCGCTAAATTCATTTGAAACCTTGCAAGGGAAACATGGTTTAGGCTCAGTTGATTTCTTTAGGTATCTTCAGATCAGGCACTATTTTAATCAGGACCTTAAAATAAATTTGAATGACCTGGGATTTGTGGAAACATTTATATCATTAACTACTAAAATGGGGGCACAAAAACATAAAATTGTATCCAAGCTATACAACAGCATCTTGCGGTGTAAAAGGGACAACACACTTTATGTTAAAGACAGGTGGGAAAAGAAGGTAATCTGAAAATCACAGAAGAATGTTGGGAACAGATATGTGAGACACAATGGGTTACGACTGGGTCCAGTGTATGGCGTGAATTTTGCTGGAAAAATGTCGAGATTTTTTGTCACCCCTGCACAGAAGAGATATCGAGGAATGGTGTTGTGAAAGTGTAGGTACACGGACCCACAACAGGGGGCGCAATGAACGGACAATGGAGAAAGGTGAATAACAAGTTTTACTGTTGTGAAAAGAGCACAACCAATACAACAATTAATAATTTGGAGTTTGAAGCCGAAATCTGCTGGTGTCGTGTGGGCAGGCTCGAAGGTAGGAGGCGTCCGTCCTAGTCGAACCGGAACCACCCAGATTTCCTCTGCCACCGAACCCCAGAAGTACTGGAACCGCCAAGTCCCGAATTCCCAGGTGGCCACTGCCTCCGCTCGTCGGATCCGGTACTGCTGGCGGGAAAGAGCACAAACACACAGGTATGGGTGCGACAGCACCCAGTAGACAGAGAGGGGAGAAGCCGCCTCCACCTCTTGTTACAATGAAGCAGGAAAGGTGAGTACTTATCCAAGCAAGTAGCTTTCTGTAGTCAGCTGTCCTGAAAAGGTTTATCAGAGTCTTCAATATGAGCTTGCAGAGAAGGTTACCTTAATCTCAAGGCGATATCTCGGCACTGAGGTGGAGACGCTGTCCTGCTGATATACCTCCGTCCTGAGTGCAGTCAGCTGTGTCCAGTAATGGGTGACAGCTGTCACCCTGGCAGCCTTCGTCAGCGGCAGCGCCCTCTGGTGCCTGGAGCCCGCACTCCAGGCAGGGCGCCCTCTGGTGGTGGTGGGCCAGCAGTACCTCCTCTTCAGCGGCCCACACAACAGGACCCCCCCCTCAACGGGCGCCTCCGGGCGCACGACCGGGCTTGTCCGGATGGCGTCGGTAGAAGTCGGCCAGGAGGGCCGGGTCCAGGATGAAGCCCTTCTTCACCCAGGAGCGCTCCTCGGGGCCGTACCCCTCCCAGTCCACCAGGTACTGAAAACCCCGGCCCATTCGACGGACATCGAGGAGCCGGCGCACGGTCCAAGCCGGTTCCCCGTCGATGATCCGGGCAGGAGGTGGTGCCGGACCCGGGGTGCAGAGGGGTGAGGTGTGATGGGGTTTTATCCGGGAGACGTGAAACACTGGGTGAATCCGCAGTGAGGCCGGAAGCTGAAGCCTCACTGCGGCGGGATTGATGACTTTGAGGACCTTGAAGGGACCGATGTATCGTTCTTGGAGCTTGGGGGAGTCCACTTGAAGGGGAATGTCCTTGGTGGACAACCACACTTCCTGCCCAGGACGATACGTGGGGGCCGGGGCCCGCCGCCGGTCTGCATGTTTCTTCGCCCTCGTCCGGGCCTTCAACAAAGCAGAGCGGGCAGCACGCCACACCCGACGGCACTTCCGTAGGTGGGCCTGGACCGAGGGCACACCGACCTCTCCCTCGACCACCGGAAACAAGGGGGGCTGATACCCCAAGCACACCTCAAACGGGGAGAGGCCGGTGGCTGATGACACTTGGCTGTTGTGGGCGTACTCGATCCAGGCCAGGTGGGTACTCCAGGCCGTCGGGTGCGCGGCTGTCACACAGCGTAGTGTCTGCTCCAATTCTTGGTTGGCCCGCTCTGCTTGCCCGTTGGTCTGGGGGTGGTACCCGGACGAAAGGCTGACCGAGGCCCCCAGTTCCCGGCAGAAGCTCCTCCAGACATGTGAGGTGAACTGGGGACCGCGATCGGAGACGATGTCTGATGGTATGCCATGCAGACGGACGACGTGGTGGACCAGGAGGTCCGCTGTCTCCTGGGCCGTAGGGAGCTTCGGGAGGGCCACGAAGTGGGCCGCCTTGGAGAAACGGTCCACTATCGTGAAGACGACGGTGTTTCCCTGGGACGGCGGGAGACCCGTGACGAAGTCCAGGCCGATGTGGGACCAGGGGCGATGAGGCACGGGCAGTGGCTGTAGCTGCCCTGAGGTCTTCTGGTGATTGGCCTTGCCCCTGGCGCAGGTGGTACAAGCCTGGACGTAGTCCCGGACGTCGGTCTCCAGGGATGCCCACCAGAAGCGTTGCCGGACGACTGCCACGGTCCTTCGCACCCCTGGGTGACAGGAGAGCTTAGAACCGTGACAGAAGTCTAGGACTGCGGCCCTGGCCTCTGGTGGGACGTATAGTTTGTTCTTTGGTCCGTTTCCGGGGTCCGGGACACGGGTCAGGGCCTCCCGGACGGTCTTCTCCACGTCCCAGGTGAGGGCGGCCACGATAGCGGACTCCGGGATGATGGGATCCGGGGGATCCGACGGTTCCGTTTTGACCTCATCTTCGTGCACCCGGGACAATGCATCCGATCTCTGGTTCTTGGTCCCGGGGCGGTAGGTAATCCGGAAGTCAAAACGGCCAAAGAACAATGACCAGCGGGCTTGCCTGGGGTTCAGACGCTTAGCGGTCCTGATGTACTCCAGGTTCCGATGGTCAGTGAAAACCGTGAATGGCACGGCTGTTCCCTCCAACAGATGTCTCCACTCTTCGAGGGCCTCTTTCACAGCAAGGAGTTCCCGATTGCCGACGTCATAGTTCCGTTTAGCGGGGGTCAACCTGCGGGAAAAATAGGCACACGGGTGAAGGACCTTATCGGTCTTCCCGCTCTGGGAGAGCACCGCTCCTATCCCTGAGTCCGAGGCATCCACTTCAACCACTAACTGGCGGCTAGGATCGGGCTGCACCAGAACTGGTGCAGACGAGAAGCGCCGTTTCAACTCCTTGAACGCGGCCTCGCACCGGTCCGACCAGGTGAAGGGAACTTTTGGAGAGGTCAGGGCTGTCAGGGGGCTAACTACCTGACTGTAGCCCTTGATGAACCTCCTGTAGAAATTAGCAAAGCCGAGGAACTGTTGCAGCTTCCTACGGCTTGTGGGTTGGGGCCAGTCTCTCACCGCCGCAACCTTGGCCGGGTCCGGGGCGACGGAGTTAGAGGAGATGATAAACCCCAGGAAGGACAAAGAAGTGCGGTGGAACTCACACTTCTCGCCCTTCACGAACAGACGGTTCTCCAACAACCGCTGTAGGACCTGACGTACATGCTTGACATGGGTCTCAGGATCCGGAGAAAAGATGAGTATATCGTCTAGATATACGAAGACGAACCGGTGCAGGAAGTCCCGCAAGACATCGTTTACCAACGCTTGGAAGGTCGCGGGAGCATTAGTGAGACCGAACGGCATGACCACCAGAGTTACTGGAGGTGTCTTGTGTGTGATTGGTGGGAGTAGGGAGCCATCTAGTGCTCGAACCTGCACAGGCGAGGTAAGAGCCACCAGAGGGAGCCCTATCTCCCTGGCCCATCTACTGTCTAGCAGATTCCCCTCAGAGCCCGTGTCCACCAGTGCTGGGGCCTTCAGGGTTGAATCCTCAAACAGGATCGTGACTGGGAGTCGTGTAGCAATGTGGGTATGTCCCACGTGAATGTTTTGGCCCACCCCTGGCCCAGTCTCTAAGGGCGGGCGTTTGGCGTTTGACCGCTCGGGGCAGTCTCTCACATGGTGCTCTATTGAACCACAAACAAGACACGCTCCGTGGGTCCATCTCCTTTGTGCATCTGGTGCCCTAAATGTTGCCCTACTCGTGTCCCTAGCTTCGTCAGTAGGGGGAGCTGTGACCCCACGGAGCGCAGGAACAGAGGAGCGTGGGGAGGGCGGAGCTCGATCGGACCCGGAAGGGAGAGGGACGACGCGTGCCTGGCCACGCCCTTCGCCTCGTTCCCGGCGGCGTTCTTCTAACCGGTTGTCAAGCCGTATGACCAGATCAATGAGCCCATCTAAATCCCGCGGTTCGTCTTTAGCCACCAGGTGCTCTTTTAGGACCAGAGACAATCCATTTACAAAGGCAGCGCGGAGGGCAGTGCTATTCCAGCCGGATCTCGCTGCCGCGATGCGGAAGGCGACTGCATAGGCAGCTGCGCTCCGACGTCCCTGTCGTATGGACAGTAATGCGGTTGAAGCGGACTCTCCTCTGTTGGGATGATCGAACACCGTTCTGAGCTCCCGTACAAACCCGGCGTATGACTGAAGGAGCCGTGAGTTCTGCTCCCAGAGCGCTGTAGCCCAAGCGCGTGCCTCCCCGCGAAGCAGAGTTATCACATAAGCTACCCTGCTAGCATCAGCTGCGTACATCACGGGACGCTGAGCGAAGACGAGCGAACATTGCATAAGGAAGTCCGCGCACGTCTCCACACAGCCGTCGTACGGTTCTGGAGGGCTTATGTATGCTTCTGGGGACGGAGGAAGGGACCGTTGAACGACCAGTGGAACGTTACTTTCACGCGCAGGGTCCTCGGGAGGGAGAGCCGCAGCGGCGCCCGGAGGGCGCGCCTCCACTTGTGCGGCGAGAGCCTCTACCCTGCGGTTTAGGAGAACGTGTTGCTCGGTCATTAAATCGATCCGAGAGGTGAAAGCGGTGAGGATCCGCTGCAACTCACCGATTACCCCTCCCGAAGCCTCCGCCGCGCCTTGGTCTTCCATTGGCCGTTCAACAGCCGGTTGACGCCCCTCGGGGTCCATGACGCTGGCCGAGATATCCTGTTGTGAAAGTGTAGGTACACGGACCCACAACAGGGGGCGCAATGAACGGACAATGGAGAAAGGTGAATAACAAGTTTTACTGTTGTGAAAAGAGCACAACCAATACAACAATTAATAATTTGGAGTTTGAAGCCGAAATCTGCTGGTGTCGTGTGGGCAGGCTCGAAGGTAGGAGGCGTCCGTCCTAGTCGAACCGGAACCACCCAGATTTCCTCTGCCACCGAACCCCAGAAGTACTGGAACCGCCAAGTCCCGAATTCCCAGGTGGCCACTGCCTCCGCTCGTCGGATCCGGTACTGCTGGCGGGAAAGAGCACAAACACACAGGTATGGGTGCGACAGCACCCAGTAGACAGAGAGGGGAGAAGCCGCCTCCACCTCTTGTTACAATGAAGCAGGAAAGGTGAGTACTTATCCAAGCAAGTAGCTTTCTGTAGTCAGCTGTCCTGAAAAGGTTTATCGGAGTCTTCAATATGAGCTTGCAGAGAAGGTTACCTTAATCTCAAGGCGATATCTCGGCACTGAGGTGGAGACGCTGTCCTGCTGATATACCTCCGTCCTGAGTGCAGTCAGCTGTGTCCAGTAATGGGTGACAGCTGTCACCCTGGCAGCCTTCGTCGGCGGCAGCGCCCTCTGGTGCCTGGAGCCCGCACTCCAGGCAGGGCGCCCTCTGGTGGTGGTGGGCCAGCAGTACCTCCTCTTCAGCGGCCCACACAACAAATGGGTGATATTTGTTGGAGATGTGTGTGTGGGGGGGGTGGAGCCAACCATTTCCACATTTTCTGGGACTGTCGAGTCATTCATCAGTATTGGATTAGGATCCATGAACATATACAGAATGTGTTTGCACTTGTTTTTCCATTTAATTTTGAAACCTTGTACTTGAGTAACATAACAGCAGATAAACTGGACTCTAAAGACAAGAAACTGTTGTATATTTTACTGGCAGCAAGTAAAAAGGCTCTAACGAGGAGATGTCTCAAATCTGAACCAACAACAATTGAGGACTGGATAAACATTGTGCATGAAATTTACACAATGGAAAAACTGTCTTTCTCTCTCAAAGTGCAGAGAGACGCTTTCTATAGGATCTGGTCGAAGTGGACGGAATATGTTAAACCGGTGAGATCTGATTTTCTCTGAAAACTGCTACTTTGAAAATGAGTGCCCATGGATGTAACTATTTATGTGGATGTTGTAAAGATGTTGCTGTATTATGGCTCCCCCGCCACCCGCACACATGTTCTTTTGGTTTGGTAAAAAAAAATAATAATATTGTCGTGGAAGTGTAAATTTTATGTTGCTTTACAATAAAAATTAAATTAAAAAACAAAACAAAAATGAAAAATCTGTGTTAGCTTCTTCACATATTTCTTCATTCACATACATATCGCGAATAAACTTTAATCAAGTTTAATCATTTAATCTAATCTAAACCAAACAAAAATCTAATCTAATCAGAGAGAATACTGAGAGACCTTATGTTCAAAACTGATTTATGGCCCTGGCAGCCAATCAGAATCGACTACTGTTGGGTATTTTCTCCTCCAAACATTCTTAAAACCTTTAACAAGACAAACAGAGTCAAGAACCACCAGTGAGACAGAAAGTCAAATTTATCTCGCGAGGAGTGCAGTCAGGCTGTACACCAAAGCTACACTAAAGTCTGGCCTGCGCTCCTGCTCTTTTTATTGGAGAAGCCCTAACCACATCATAAAACTTGTCCTAAGGGTGGGGGGAACAACGCAAGACAAGTTTCTTCCCGTAACATAAACACATACGTCAATAAGTGCATCTGCGTGGAAAAACAGTTTCTTTAATCTTATCAATGGAGGTCAGCACATCCCGTTCGTTTGTTGCACTTATCATCTGTTCTGCATCTGCCTAGAGTGTCCTGTTCTTTATACTAAGCATCACATATACAAGGCCATAAATTCACAACGGTCAAAACAACCTCCAGTTCTTTACTCCCAGTTCAGACTGACCCCAGCATGCTAAAACAAAGTTGAATAACAAGTACATTCTCAGGGTTACTTTTAAGACAGGTGCATAACAGCACAATAACAGAACAAAGACAAAGGTACAAATGTTTAACAGTGATAAATATATATATATATATATATATATATATATATATATATATATATATAAAATCTTTAACATTTCCCTCCTGTTATCACTTGTTAAACATATAGTAGGCATCACCTAGCTTAGCACTTCTTTTGAGATTTTCACTAAGAGGTTCATCATGGTATGTTCTACAGGCTTACACCCCAGAGGTTATGTCATCATTGTCATCATCATCGGTGTCTGGGTCATCATACTTCCATTGGTCTGGGTACAGGTCATGAGAGCCCTCTTCCTCTTCGTCGTCGTTTTGCCCCAGGAGTGGATATGAAGCTGGTCCCCCACCTGGTCCTGGACCTATTGCTGTGGTTATCATTCTATTTACAAGGCCTCGAAGACATGGAATACAACAACATCCACACAATGTTAGAATCGCAGCAAATACTGCTATAGACACTAATAGTGAAGAAATCAAAGACCTCCATTTTCCCATCCCTTCCAGCCACCAATCCCAGCCTTCGGTGTTTACTCCACTGTGCTCTTTCATCTTCCTGTTCAACGTCCTCAGCCCGTCGATGGCTTGAGTGAGGCTGCCATCTGCAGCTGTGTTGTTGGGAATGAATGTGCAGCATTGTTCTCCGAACATGGCACAAACACCTCCTTTCTCTGCCAACAACATATCCAGAGCAATAAGGTTCTGGAAGGCCATAAGGGACGTGGCTTCTAACTGTGAATGGACAGCCTTAAATCCTTCCTCAGTCCAATTTCCTAATTTCTGTACATTGTAGTGGATGGAGTTTATTCTGTCCACGTTCTTATTAATTGAACACCACCAACAGATGGAGGATTCGAATCCAGCTGCTATTTGATCAGCCAGTTTATACTCGTCAGGCACTCCTCTGGGGACTCCTATCGCATCAATATATGTTGGATCTCCCACTCCTTTCCAATCTCGTTTTACTCTATGTCTGACTATGCCTTTCTGCCAGTCTTCAGGAATGAGAGAGGCTGTATATGTCATGACTTCTTCAGGTGTCATGGGCATGGCTTTAACTGGTAACAATAATGATATAAATGCACAATAACCTGACACATTTCTTGGCAGTCTGTCAAAGATTCTGTTATCACCACACCACCACCATACGTCACTCCTACTGACAGGTTTGAATGTGGGAGTACTATGGACCACATCCTTACACCAGGCAGTGTGGCTTAAGCTACCCAAGGTCTTACTTGTCCCTGTCAAGTTTACACATGTATGGTTAGCATGCCCAACTTTGCTTGAAAATAAAGGTTTAATCTTAGTCAATTTGGTCAATGGATAGATCTTGTCCCACTTAGAACAATTGTTGTTTGCTGCAATGTATGTCTGTGTCATTACAGTCAGCAGACAGTCTTTGGGTAATGCTGCCGGTATTACCTGTAATATAGGTCTGGGTCCCATACATACAACACAGTCCTTCTTTGCAGCTAGTCCTGCTTGTTCTGCCATTAAAAGCCAATTGTTATTTTGTCCACTAATTCCTGTAGTTACTAGGAACCAGTCATCTGCCTTCATGTCTTTTGTGCCTTGTATGGACACCCCCTTTGCTTGTATGGACACCCCCTTTGACGTACTTAATTCTGTCAATATTGGTTGCTGTACTCTATCTGTTTCACAGAGGAAAAAATGGAAATACGGATCTTTTCCTGGTTTGTATACCCAAAGGAGGAACAACCAACAGTCTCCCTTTATATCAGGTGGGAATATGGTTCCTTTTTCTGTGGTATTCACCACTATAAACAGCTTATCATCTGTTTGATACATTTTAAGAATTTGACTCTGGTACTTAGCCCACTCGGTTTGTGCCCATCCTGGTGTCCATCTACTCCATTCATCGGCTACCAACGTTTCCCATCTCTTATCTAGCTGATCATTGGTCATATACCATGAGAAACTATTTCCGTAATTAGTCCCTCTGTCACCATCCCATGTTCCATGGGTAAGAGCACTATATGGTACAGAGATGACCACAGAAGCATTTCTAGGAATGCAGGCTTGTACACCAAATCGGTATGCATTGTTCCTATCACACCTATGTACTGTGGCATTTGTTATCGGACTGGGGTCTTCATTACTTCTTTTTGGTCTCTGCAATCTGCGGATGTGATCCTTATTATCATGTCCCGTGCTTATGGCTTTTAATAATAAGCCCAATCTGAAAAAGAAAAGTAGCATAACAAGGACTGTCCATGGGGTCCAGGAACCCTCGTTCTTTTTGTTTTTTTCTTTCGCCATTTCTGCACACTACAGCACACCTATGTTCAGAACAGTGGCTTCTTAATGTCTTCTGCTAGCTTTCGTGTCTAACCTGGATCTTAACACCAAGCTCACACACTATTACTAGTCTTGTCCTACTGTTCTTACTGTTTGTCTGTGTCTGCAGAAATGACTTTCTTACAGTGAGTTAAATGAATCCATGTACATCTTTCCCCAATTTTCAAGGCTGTGGGTGTTGTGAGTAGTACTTGATGGGGCCCTTCCCATTTAGGTGAATGCCAGTGTTTTCTCTTGATGCTTCTTATCAACACCCAGTCTCCAGGTACCACTTTAGGGTCATCCTGTGGAGAAATGGGATCATCAGTGTTTGAAACTCTCCCTCGTTGTCTTTCTAACATCTTCCTCATGTAATCTGCCAAATTGGCTTCCTCAGGTACATCCCAAATTTGCCCATAATATGGCAATCGGTATTTTCTGCCAAACAATGTTTCATACGGTGTCAACCCCATGGTACTAGTTATGTTTATATACATTTTTACCAAATCTACACAATGTGTCCATGGTCTGCCTGTTTCCTCCATTGTCTTTCTAAGTCTGTTTTTTACTGTTCCATTCATCCTTTCCACTAATCCGGCACTTTGTGGATGATAAGCACAATGATTTTTGAGATTAATCTGTAGCGCTTCTCCTACGTATTGCACTATTGTATTAACAAAATGCGCTCCATTATCTGAATAGACTGTTTCTGGTATTCCAAATCGTGGAATGATGTCTTTGCACAATGCTTTAGCCACTGTAAGTGCATCTGCATGTTTTGTGGGGAACAATTCTACCCATTTTGAGAACGCATCAATTATGACTAAACAAAATTCTTTTCCTTCATGTTTACTCAGCTGTATATAATCCATATGAATCACTTGAAAGGGATATTGTGGTGTTGGAAATTTGCCTCTTTGGGGTCTCAAATTGCCTTGTGAGTTGTGTTTTGCACATGTCATGCATGCTCTACAATGCTGTTTTGCATATGCATCGAACCCATAAAGACAAAAAATAGATTGCAATTGCGATATCATACCCCCTGATGAGACATGCGTCATGGCTCATAATAGCTGCCCATTTAAACATATTTTTTGGCAATATGGGTTTCTTTTGTGGTCATAAGTACAAATCATTTGCGAATGTAGCTCCTTTGTGTAACCACATCTGCCTTTCTTTCTCAGGTGCCTGCTGTTGCATCTCAGCAAGCAGTATGTGACCTAAGTGCAAATCTGGAGTGGTTTCCTGTACAACAAAAATAGAAGAAGCTGCTGCTGCTGCCGCCTTCGCAGCTCTGTCAGCAAAATCATTTCCTTGTGAAACTATATCAGAGCCTTTGGTGTGAGCCGCACATTTGCATATAGCAATTTGTTTAGGCAATTTCACAGCTTTCAGTAGTGCAGTTAGGAGAGTGGCATGAGTCACCGGCTTTCCAGATGATGTCACCATTCCACGCTCTTCCCACAGTTTTGCAAACACATGCACTGTGCTGAAAGCGTACTGGCTGTCTGTATAAATTGTTACAGCCGTACCTTTAAACAGATAGCAAGCTGCAGTTAAAGCAACTAATTCAGCTGCTTGTGCTGAAAATGACGATGGCAATGAAGCAGAATCCAATACTTCTGAATTTGTGACAACAGCATATCCAGATTGTGTTTGTCCATAAGCATTTTTATTGGAAGAACCATCCACATACACAATTGTACTGTTTGGGATGGGTGTGTCCTGGAGGTCTGGGCGTGCTTTCGTACAGACTGTTGCTACATCAAGACAATTGTGCGGCTCACCATCCTCAGGTAAAGGTATCAATGTGGATGGATTCAATGTTGTACAGCGCTATACCATAAGGTGTGGTTGTGATAATAGCAAGGACATGCACGAAAGATGTCTTGCTGGGGACAAAAAGCTCATGTTTGTCTGCAACAGGAGTGCAGAAACTGCATGTGGAACTTTCAATGTCAGCTGATGGAATAGAACAACATTACTGCTACTTTGAACAGCCATAGAGGCTGCAATTACAGCTCGCACGCAGTGAGGCAATGCACTTGCTACTGTATCCAATTTGGAAGAATAGTAAGCCACTGGTCGTAATTTTGTACCATGTGACTGTACTAAGACACTTGTCATGAAATTATTTTTACAATCCACTGTTTGAGTAAATGGTTTACTATAATCTGGTAGTGTCAAAACTGTAGATGACACTAACGTTTGTTTTACTTTTACAAAAGCTTCCTCAGCTTCTTTGTTCCATTCCAACACGGTTGACATTGAAATATCATCTTTGTACATCAAATCAGAAAGTGGACTAGTCAATTCTGCATAGCAGGGAATCCATGCCCTGCAGTAATTAGTCAGTCCAAGAAATGACATCATCTGTTTTTTAGTTTGTGGTTTCAGAGCATGTAAAATTGCTTCCTTCCTGTCAGACAGGATCGTGTGCCCTGTGGCTGATAATTCATGTCCTAAATATTTTACTTTATCCCTACACAACTGAACTTTGTTTTTACTCACTTTGTGGCCATTATTAAATAAGAAACATAATAATGCTACTGTGTCAGTTATGCAGTTTTCTCGTGTGTCAGAGGCAATCAAAATGTCATCAACATACACTAATAGTTGGCTATCTGCCGGTGGAATGAAATTGGCTAAACATGCTGACATGACTTGAGAATAAATAGTTGGACTTTCTGCGTAACCCTGCGGTAATCTGGTGAATGTATATCGTTGTCCTTTAAGGGTAAAAGCAAACCAGAATTGACTATCTGGGTGTACTGGCACAGAGAAAAATGCATTACTTATGTCAATTACTGAGAAACTATTAGAATTTGGTCTCAGCGAATTTAACAAGGTGTGTGGATCTGGAACACATGGTGCTCTTTTAATCACAGCAGCATTTACTGCCTGCAGATCTTGAATCATTCTCCACCCCACTGAGGGCGGAGCCTTTTTTACAGGAAATATGGGTGTGTTACATGGTGAATCTGGACATGGCACTATTACTCCTGCTGTTAACAAATCCTCTATTACTGGCCTGATTCCTTCAATTGCATCAGGTTTCAATGGATACTGTCTTACACATGGTCTGTATTCTGTTTTTGGTCTTATAACTACAGGTTGTGCATTTTTAATCAGTCCTACGTCTGAAGGACCTGTTGTCCACAATCCTGATGGCACTGAAGAAAGAAGATCATCTTCTTCAGGACTCAACTGAAACACTCAGGATTGTGAAGTGGACACATCAATATGTGTTCCGGCTGTCAGCACTAATGAGACATTAACTGGGACTTTATACAATTTAGTTGATGGACTGAACTCCGTTCGTGGTCCAACTTTGCTCCAATCAGTGGCTGACAAAGCTGTTATGACTATCAGTCCCAAATCTTGCCATTCTGTCAAATATGGTTTACAAAGTGACACATGTAATGGCATACCTGTGAATCTCAATTTTAAAACGTCTTCAGTGGCACCTGTCACTGTTATGACAGCTGTTGAGTTGCCATCATGAATCAAATCTGTCATTGTCAGCTTCACAGGTGAAACATTTTTCAATTTGTTTTCATAGTCACCATCCGGACCTGGAGGATCTTTATGCCACATTGTGACATGCAGGTCAGGTGGTGACATCTTTTGTTCAGGATGTTTCAGTAGGGCTGTTGCTTGCAAAACGACATCTTTACCTCATCCTGCAGCATCTTCTTCTGAAATGTCAAATGTATAGTAATAGTGGAATGTGGGGTCATCGCTTTCTTCTCTCACCATGTTAAGACCACCTGTGCGCTTAACAACTAATTTCCCTTGTTCCACAATTATGGACAAGCCCAATGCAGTCAATCCGTCTCGTCCTAGCAGATTTACGGGACACTGTGGCATGTTCAACAATGGCATTGTACACGCCATTCCAAAGGGATCTTCCAAGGTTATGGGTTTAGTAATAGGGACGTCTGATGTTTGTCCATTTGCAGAGCGAACCCTGAAGGTTTCGTTGCTTAGTTTATGGACAGGTATGTTGTTATTACATGTGGTTCTACATGCTCCTGTGTCACAAAGAAATACCACTGGTTGTCCATTTACTAACAAAGTCACTTCCGGTTTTGGTACTGGATTTCCCAGTAAGGCACATAAATCCATATCGCACTCAGATTCGTTGTCTGAAGTGGTGCCATGGATTATGGAATCTAGTCATTGTGGATACTGTGGTTGTGGAGGATTATTCCGTTGTGGAATTCTTCCTGCTGCGCCATCAGCAGGTGGATTCGAACAATTTCTAGACATGTGTCGCTCTCTTCCACAGTTCCAACAAATCAGGGGACCACGTGGTGGCCCTCCCTGTCTGCGCTGCTGTTGCGGTTGCCATGGTCCTTGACGTTGTGGCTGTCCACCTTGTCTATTTTGCCATGGCTTTTGGGGGCGTTTCCACTTCTTCTGCTGTCTTACGTTACCCTGTTGGTAATATATTTCATCATCTCCTTGTGCTACATACACTCCTTTGTCGCTGTTACCTGTCTTTTTCTGCTTTAAGACTTCTTCTGCATGACAACAGTGGGTGTGTGTTTCTTCCAATGTGCCTGTAGGCAGTCCAATCCAATGTTTCTGTATCCAAGCTTTTATATCCTTGTTGGATTGCTGGATCAGAGCGTTTTTCAATTGTTGTTCATACACTGGTGTTCCTGGCATTATGCCACTGTGGACCTTAAATACACTCTCAAATCTGCATCTAAACTCTGTCCATGGCTCTCCTTCTTTCTGAGCTGTCCTGGTAACTTCAGTATAATTTATTTTTGGTCCTAACACACCTTTTGCTCGTGTAATCATGGCTTCCACTCGTGTTTTCAAGACTGGGTCATCATGTTGCACCGGTACGCCATCCCGGTCTACAGGATTCCAATCTCCGCGTACCTGACTCCATTTAGGGCCACATGCTTTCATCCATACCTGTTGGACCTCAGTTCCATCTAGGTGATACGACTTTCTAATGTTTTCTATGTCTTGCATGAATCCCTCAATGTCAACATGAGGTGATGGTATCATGTCAACTGCTGCTTTGATATCATCAGCATTCCATGTTCGATATACGAGCATGGTTAGTCGATGTCCTGCTGTTCCTGCACGAGGATTTGGTACTTCTATCATAGGATAGGCACCGTCCTGGTCACTGTGTTCCTCCATGGGAGGAGCTGTAGGCACTTTTGCTTGACTGCGTGTTTGTGGCTTTTCTTGTTTTTCACTTTTTACCTTAGGTTTTACTGCCAAATCATACTGTGGTGGCGGTACGTCACCATCCTTTGGTAGAGGAGGATATAACTGTGTTGTTACCGACGATCCAGCCGACGGTGGTTGTTGAGGTTGTTCTGGTTCTCTGTGCTGAATTATCACATCTTCTTCTGCCTTATCTACGCCTTTCTTTTTCCTTGCTTTCTCTAATCGTCGCTTCTCTGCTCCCTTCTGTCTGTTCTCTGCTTCCTCCTCCCAAAACGCCACTAAATCTGCCCCTATTTTCTGCTTCTTTTTCTTATCACCTTTATGTTCCTCTTCTAACCTTTCCTTCAACTTCTGAATACTAGTCAGGTTCAGTCGTCCGTCAAAGTCATGTTTATTTATCCAGGTCTCCAATTTCTTAGTTGCTTTTGGATTTTTTGCTTCCATAAATTTCCAGTCGTCAGTTGATAAATTTCCCTTATTTTTAGACGTCTTACCCCCCATTTTTATTATCCCTTGTTATAATTTGGGCTTCAGACGGGGGCACACCTAGGGTGTTCTAAATCTGAAGTTTTCACTTTCTTTGGACGGGCCAATTAATTTGCCGTCGTGTGGTTGATTCCTTTCACCTCCCCGTAGGAAGCGGAATCACTTGCCTTTGCTTCCACACACACGGTTGTCACTTACGTTGTCCAAAGTATTACACTCTCACACTTTTATTCTCAAAAACCGGTATTACTTCGTATTTAAAACAGAGGAGTCCGTACCCTCCTTCCGGAATTTAACTACGTGCGTCCTTCGCTAACCGTAGAGGAGTCCGCCCTCCTCGTGGAGTTTAACTGCTTTACATTAACAGACGATTCCACGCCATCGTTTACGGAGTGTAACTGTTTATGTGATCACACTTTTATTCCCTACCGGTACGCGTATATAAACAGAGGAGTCCGCACCCTCCTTCGGAATTTAACTACGTGCGTTCCTCGCCATCGTAGAGGAGTCCGACCTCCTTACAGAGTTTAACTGTGTTTCATTAACAGACGATTCTGTATCATCACTTGCGGAATTTAACTGTTTATGTGATCTGATCACCACTCACTCAGTACTGTTACAAAGAAATTCTACTCACTGACTCGACTTCCTGTCTGTCTTCTTCGGGAAAATCTCGTCAACCAGACGATGCCACCGGCAGTCGACAATTGCAGACACGATCAATCGATCGGACCTTGGCCAAGGATTTACGTCTGGACTTGGCGACCCCCGCCGGACACCGCCGGTATTGTTGAGATCCCGGACTGAGCCCCCAGTCAATGTTGGGTATTTTCTCCTCCAAACATTCTTAAAACCTTTAACAAGACAAACAGAGTCAAGAACCACCAGTGAGACAGAAAGTCAAATTTATCTCGCGAGGAGTGCAGTCAGGCTGTACACCAAAGCTACACTAAAGTCTGGCCTGCGCTCCTGCTCTTTTTATTGGAGAAGCCCTAACCACATCATAAAACTTGTCCTAAGGGTGGGGGGAACAACGCAAGACAAGTTTCTTCCCGTAACATAAACACATACGTCAATAAGTGCATCTGCGTGGAAAAACAGTTTCTTTAATCTTATCAATGGAGGTCAGCACATCCCGTTCGTCTGTTGCACTTATCATCTGTTCTGCATCTGCCTGGAGTGTCCTGTTCTTTATACTAAGCATCACATATACAAGGCCATAAATTCACAACGGTCAAAACAACCTCCAGTTCTTTACTCCCAGTTCAGACTGACCCCAGCATGCTAAAACAAAGTTGAATAACAAGTACATTCTCAGGGTTACTTTTAAGACAGGTGCATAACAGCACAATAACAGAACAAAGACAAAGGTACAAATGTTTAACAGTGATAAAAAAATATATATATATATAAAATCTTTAACAACTACGTCACTAAGCCCCGCCCCTAATCCCGCCCCTTATGACATCACAGCCAATCAGAATCGGTTACGTCACTGTGTCCCGCCCCTAAGCCCCGCCCCTAACCCCGCCCCAAGCGCCGCCTCCAAGCCCTACCTCCCCTCCCACCCGGGTCTAATATTTTAATGTCATTTTATTTCATGAATTAAAGAACGATTAAAAAAATACCTAGATCTTTTTAATGTATTAAAGAATTAGCTAATTCTGAAATAATTAAACATAAATCAGTGTCTAATATTTAATACCCCTTTAATATTTTTAATTCTTAAATTAAAGCGCGTCCTTTTATGGTTTTTAATGCCTCAATTAAAGAAGGAATAAAAAATACCGTATCTTATGCATAATTATGGGAGGTTTTCTTCAATTTAGTGATTAAACACAAATATTTTAATACGCCTTTAATATTTTTTAATTCTTAAATTAATGCGTCTCCTTTTCTGTTTTTTAATTCTTAAATTAAAGAAGGGTTCAAAATAACCGTCTCTCGGCTGTCAGTCTTTGCAGCAAGACGGTCAAATACCCACGCATAGAGCTCCTCACGGAAACATGACCCCACGGCTGTAATACCTGTTGCAGACGCTAACTGTGTGTTTCGGAGGTGTGTGTGTGTGTGTGTTTCGGAGGTGTGTGTGCGTGTGCGTGTGTTTCGGAGGTGTGTGTGTGTGTGTGTGTGTGTGTGTGTGTGTGTGTGTGTGTGTGTGTGTGTGTGTGTGTGTGCGTGCATGTGTTTCGGAGGTGTGCGTGTGTTTCGGAGGTTGTGTGTGTGTGTGTGTGTGTGTGTGTGTGTGTGTGTGTGTGTGTGTGTGTGTGTGTGTGTGTGTGTGTGTGTGTGTGTGCGTGACCTGCGCAGTGGGAGTGTCACACCGGATGGTCTTTCATAACATAGTAGAGAAGCTTGAATCTTTGGTTGAAGCTTGAATGTTTTATTTCATCTGATTTCCTGATAATGGGGTCGTTCGCTGGGCTTGTTTGAAGACGGAAAAACAAAGCTTATTCTTATTCACGGTAGATGCAGTTTCTTTTAAGATATTACCCGGCCGATCAGGGGGTGCGGGACACCCGCTGATCGGAGATGCCGCCCGAGGTGATGAAGCCGGAAAAAAACAAAGTTTCTTCTCAGTCACGTCCCCCTGTGGGAAGGAGTCAGCACTCATTTCCACTACGACCGGTGAAGAGTGAAGGCGCCTGGACCCCGCGATGGGTATAAAATAGAATTAAAAAAAAAAAAATCCTGAAAAATCATGTTGTTTAATTAAGTTTTCTCGTCTTCGAGCAGATTGCGAAAACCGCATCAGCTTTCAGGGTAAGTGATTTAAGTAATCGTTTTTGATAGAAATGAGTGTTTTTAAATGATGCACGCCGTCTGAAACAAAACAAAACCATGCAGACGCTCCAGAGTGCGTTCGAACCCGGCCTCTGTAATATATTTGAAATATTACAGAATAGCTGCTTGCGAGGGTGCTGCTTTTTATTTATTTATTTATTTTAATTCTAGAAATCAAGTCAGAGCCCCCTGAAAAAGTTCTAAGGCTGGAAGCCCCGACTTCACCACGCAGATGTAAGTACACCGAAATTAAATCACGGTTAAAACTCTGGAATAACCCGCTTTTTTCTGTTACAGCCCGTGGAGAAGCGGGTCAGCGGCAGAGAACCGTAAAACGATCCACGGATTTACACTGTAAGGAGTCGGAGTTTCTGTATTTATTTATTTTAAATATTTAATAACTAACGTTTTTCTCTTTTTTTTCAGCACGCGGTGGAGGGAGACCGTCTATTTTCCACCGAGTCGCAAGGCTCGAAGATATTCTGAGTTGGATTAATCTCATCTCGCAACTTTTTTGAAAATGTGTATTCTGTTTTTTTTTCTTATTCCGATGGAACGGGAGAATTCATTTTGAAGAGGTATATTAATTGATTTTGAAGAGGTATATTAATTGATTTTCTTGAGGTAGATTCATCCTGGTACAGATTTTAAAAGATGGAAGGAGAGAATTCAGGTCGGGAAAATAACTTCGGACGTGTATTGGATTTAAACGCTTCAATAATTGACTCAGCGGGGAGCGCTCCTGGAACAGATGGTCCATTACCCGAGGCATTTAATTCACCACCTCGAAATAACATCGAGTCCGGAGAGAGACTTTTAACCCGTGTTCGTTTAACACCTCTAACTGATGCTCTTAACAATTTGGCGGCTGAACGAGAATTGGAAGAAATTAACCCCTACATCATTTCTGCGATTAACGCTATAAATTCGATGGTCCATTCTGATACTGAAGAGCCCCCTGACCCCCCGCACACCCCGCCTCCAGACAAGTCCGGTCCCGCGGCGTTGAACCAGGTACGTCTGACTCCTCTAAATAACGCCGTAAACCTCCTCGCGTGTGAAGTTAATCCTCACGTCCAATCCGCGGTGGATGAATTAAATCAAATGCCTAACGACACGCACGTTTTTTCACCTTTAAGAAGTCCCTCCCCGCGCAATGCGCACGGGGAAGATATTTTAAACGGAGCTCGTTTAACCCCGATAAACGCGGTAATCTCTGTTTTGATGGAAGGCGGGGATGATGCACGACCGGGGTCCAGCCGACACTCTCCCATGACGGGCGGTGGGGCTGCTAACGTCATCAGGAGGCCGGCTTTTAACAATATCGAAATCAGGCAGCCTCTAAATTTCCAGCGCGTCGACGAAATTCCCGACTATGTGGAATTTTATCGTAACGTCGTAGGGACTCTTCAGAACTCGGTCGAAAAGGCTTTAACACACGCCAGGGCCGGGGACTTTATACAAATGGAGATTCATGGGGACTCAGTCTACAACGAGGCCACTTTGATCAGCTCATATAACGACGCGGGCGATGTGACGGGCTTCCAAAATCTGCTAGAATGATTGATACAATCGAATTCCAACGTTTTATCCGATGAGTCTCTGGAATTAGTGGTCCAAGTCATCCGCAACCAGAACGGCGCGGGAAAACGCAGAATAGATGACCTCCTCCATCACGAGGTTCTGAGGAAAAAATCCAAATGCCTTAATATCGTGTATAATGCTGACAACAGTTTATGTTTTGCGATAAACCTCGTTCAATTATTGAATCCTCATCTGACTACGCACAAGGCGGAGCAGCGCGGGCTGGCATTACAAATTAGCGTCAGATTAACGGCTGCTACGCCGGTATCTTTAGAGCAGGTGGGAAAATTTGAAAACGTTCTGGGTTGTAAAATTGTGGTGTTTTTCAGAGCTGAATGGGAGAGAAAGCTGACAAAATTCCAGACAGGAATACCGGCGCTGCAGAAAACTCTTTTCGTTTTTCTGTTTAATAATCATTTTTACGGAATCACCGATTTAAAGAGATTTTTGGGAGTGAAATATGTATGTGAGTTTTGCTTTGAGGGGTACAATAACCCCGCCTCCCATAATTGTCCATCATATTGTAAAATTTGTGAATCCACGCAGTGTTACGAGAAAAATAACCCGGTATTCTGCAGCGAATGTAACAAGAAGTGTCACTCGCCCGCCTGTTACAGCCTGCATAAACAGCCGAAGTATCGTCCTTCCGCCGGTAAGTTCGTTAATGTGTGTGATAACAGAAAAAAATGCCCTCGATGTAAACGCGAGTATTACATAGCATTTTCTAAAAACAGCGCTCCGCACGTGTGTAAGCAGAAGAGGTGTCATATATGCGGCGAGGCTCTCCAGGAGCCGAGCGAGGGTCACCTCTGCTATATGACGCCGGTCAAAGCTGAAGAGACGCATTCAGACAAATACATTTTTTAGGACTTTGAAACGTATGTCGATAATAACGGGGAACACGTACCATTTTACGTCAGCGCTGTAACAAAGACGGGTGATTTTTGGAGCGCATGGGGGACAGACTGCGTAGCCCGCTTCTTTAAACATTTTAGAACGAGAAAATTCAAAGAATACGTGTTCATCGCTCACAACTCAAAAGGTTTTGACGGCTATCTGCTTCTAAAGTATTTAGTCCAGCAGGGTGTAACCCCCGCTGTGATTATGACCGGGAGTAAACTATTACTCATGACAGACGCCGCCTAAACAGAAATATATAGATTCGTTATCTTTCCTTACAATGCGCTTATCTCAGATGCCTAAAGCCCTGGGAATCCGGCTGAAAGACGAAATCGTCCGCAAAGGTTACTTTCCGCACCTGTTCAGTTCAGAAAAAAATCTGAACTATGTCGGACCGTACCCTGACTCTGCAGCTTAAGGGGTCGCAAATATGTCAGAGGGAGAAAGAGAGGAATTTAACGCGTGGTACGTGAGCAAAAAAAACGCAATTTTCGATTTTAAAGCCGAGGCCGTTATGTATTGTGATAACAATACAAAAATCCTGGCTGCAGCCTGCTCTAAATTTATGTCTGAATTCATCGCTGAAACACGCGTGGATCCTTTTACCTGCGTTACAATCGCCTCGGCGTGTATGAAAGTCTTCCAAACTAACTTTCTCGCTCCAAAAATGCTGGCGATCCCCTCCGCCGACAATTATAGAACGAAGCATAAAAAATATTCGGACGTGGCCGTGCAGTGGTTAGAATGGGTTGCTGAGACGCAAAACATTATCATCGATCACGCTCTAAACAGGGGCGAGAAAAAAATAGGAGGTTATTATGTTGATGGGTATGCTCAGATTGACGGGCGGATAAAAGTGTGGGAGTTTCTCAGGTGTTTTTACCGCGGGTGTGCAACATGTTTTACACAGCATGAAATAAACCCTCTCACAAACACCTCATTTGGAGAGCTCCACGCAGCGTGTCAGAAAAAAATAGCCTTTCTGCGGGCTATGCCGGGCGTCACCCTCAGCGTAATTTGGGAACATCAGTGGCTTGAAATGAGGCTGAGGGATGAGAGCGTTCGCCGTTTCCTCAGCCGCAGGGGGTTACCGCCGCCCCTCGAACCTCGTGAAGCTTTATACGGCGGTCGGACTTGCGCGTCCCGTCTGAGGTATTACGTCGACGTGACCTCGCTGTATCCTTACGTTAACGTAAATTTCACATATCCCACGGGGCATCCGGAAATTATCGAGAGAAATTTCTGAGACCCCAGGACTTACACTCAACAAAAATATAAACGCAACACTTTTGGTTTTGCTCCCATTTTGTATGAGATGAACTGAAAGATCTAAAACTTTTTCCACATACACAATATCACCATTTCCCTCAAATATTGTTCACAAACCAGTCTAAATCTGTGATAGTGAGCACTTCTCCTTTGCTGAGATAATCCATCCCACCTCACAGGTGTGCCATATCAAGATGCTGATTAGACACCATGATTAGTGCAAAGGTGTGCCTTAGACTGCCCACAATAAAAGGCCACTCTGAAAGGTGCAGTTTTTGTTATGTGTCGACGCGGATTGAGGAGCGAACCTGCGTCAGACAGGACCCAGCGCTAAAAATAACCAGAAAGCGGTTCCAAACAAAAACTATTTATTATACACCTGTGTTTAAAAGTGTAAAAACATAAAAAACAACGTCCCTCTGGTGGAGTGATCCGCGGCTCGCTCTCCAGCGCCCGCAAGGATTAAAGCCGGCGCTCCTGGACTTCCTACCACCGCCAAACACCCCCCAGGTGGACACGACAAACTGATTCTCTGTGAAGCAAAGAGACGGTGAGGTAAGTCAACAGATACAACTATATCTTCCAATAAACACACGCTGCCAGCAACACACTCAGGTCAGTGTCCTTTTTTTTTTACTTTATGCAAATGAGCAGCTTCTCACAACAAGTGGAGGATCACTTATCCTTCACGCCACAGCAGTGAGAAGCAAACTGCGCAATTCTCTTTACAATTCCAGTATACTGTGTAACAAAACACCAAGTTACTATCAACAAGTACCTAAACACTTAATTACCTTTCGTGTGTGCTGACAGCATGTGTCCTCACCCCTCCCTGCTTCACGGGCTCAATGTGTCAAACCCAGGCGCGGTCCTCAGCGTCTCACAAACGAACGTCACAAGGTCGAGTTCCCGGCAGTTCTGCTTGAATCACACATGACTTAAATGCAGAACGCCATCCAATTATCTGCTTCAGCTGCAAGTCGTCCAGGTTGCACGTGAGCACCAAGCACAGGTGCTTTCCATGATGTTGATGAGGGTGAAGACTCTTCAGCCAGCACCTTCTTCACAGACAAATCAGCCCTCATGCCACCTGGAGAGCAAAGAAAAGAAAAGAACACCAAAACATCCAGCCACGCCCCCCCCAACACACAACAGTACCCCCCGATCAACGGGAAGCCTCCTGGCGACCGAACAGACCAGGCCCAAGAACAGCCCCTCCCTCCGGGGTCCACGTCAGGAAGCAGACGGCAAGACAGGCACCGCAGCTGGAAGGCCGGCTGGAATCAACAAAAGCCCCAAAACATTCCCCAGAACAAGTCCACTCACACAAAAAAAACATAAAACCCACCCAAAACCTCCCCAGGGGACCGTCCCATCAAACCCCGGGAGGAAAAGAAAGACTCCAAAACACAAAAACCCAACACAGTCCCACAACACAGTACAAACGTAGATGCATAAAAGAAAAATAACAAACAACCCCCCCAGAATGACCTGCAGAGCCCAACCCCCCCTCAGAAGGCCTTCATTGCCAGTTCCAGGAGGAACAGCCAAAACCGTGATCCCACAAAGGTCCCCAGGTATACATGGAGTGAAACGGTGCCCCCCAGGGGACCGTATCATCAACCCCAGGAGGCACCCTCCCCACAACCCCGGAACCCCAGATCCGGTCACACTTGGCCGGCCGGTCCCAAGCCAATTCCCCCCCCAGAGGACCGTCCCATCAACCCTGGAGGCGGAACCCGGAAGGAAACAAAATAAAACCAAAAACCAACCCCCGGAGGACAACCAAAAACAACCCCGGGGGGATATAAAACGACCATAAACCCCGTTGCCCTCCCCGGCACCCCGAAAGACCCCAGGTCCCTCCCAGAGCCCTTTGGCGGCTCTATTTTGGCAAACGGCTCAAAATAGTAAGCCGGAGAAGGGAACAGGTAAAAACTAACCCAGCTCCAACCCCAAAGCGCAGCGGAGAACCGGAAATACGTCCGGTGCCCCAACTCGACCATACCCCAGCCACTCGGGAGGGGTGGAATTACCGAAATGGCAAACACCAACAGATCGGCCCACCCCTCCGACTGAGGCATGTCTCCGCTGCACCACACCCCGGCAACACCCATGACAATCGGTCCAAAGGCTCACCGAGGCTGGAGTGGAACCGGGCCCTAACCAAACCAAAAAGAACGCCTCTAACACCCCCCCCCCTAGGTGCAGAGGTCTTCTGAGAATGCTCAGCGTGACCAACCTGCACCACCCCACAACCCACAAGACAAGCGGTCTAAGGGCAAGTGAGGTTGGGGTTAGGAATGTAGAGAAATAAAAACAACAAAACAAAACGACCCAACAACCCAAACAGAAAATACCTAAAAACACATACACAATTGACAGTTAAGTGAGCCCAGGCGGGCTTCTGACCGCCTATCACTCCACCAGATACGCCCCTACCTCCCCAAACAAGTATAACCCCTGATTAAAGAAACCAAACATTTACGTGTGCTAGAAATTTTTTTTTTTTTTTTTTTAATTTTTGTTATGTGGGTTCTGTTGCCTGTCCAAGAACACTTGGAGTTACGTCACCGTTATTTCTCTTGACGCTTACGTGTCGGGGCAATACAGGAATCTCGTCTCGTCCGAGCTGCATGGGCTCGTCAATAGGAGGAGCCGGAGGTCCCGTCGGAGGAGCCTCAGTGGGGCGAAGAAGAGGCGGCCCAGCTTTGTGTCGGGGAAAGCCCCGAGACAAAAAAAACGCTCTGATGGGCGTCCTCTCTCGCGTCCACGCTCCTTCATCCGATCATCTAGACGAATCACCAACGATATTAGCTCGTCTAAATCGTTTGGCTCATCACGGACCGCCAGCTCGTCTTTTAATGACTCATTTAACCCGTCTACAAACACGCCCCGTAATGCTGCGGCATTCCAACCTGATTGAGCAGAAAAAATCCGGAAGTCCACGGAATACTCCGCCGCACTCCGCCTCCCCTGCCTGAGATTCAGCAACCGTTGAGCAACGGTATTCGTTTTCACCGAATGGTCAAAAACCAGTCGGAACTCCCGGGAGAAATCCTTAAAGGACCCTAACAATGGCGAGTTGTTACTCCACAACGCTGTGACCCAAGCTAAGGCGTCACCTCGGAGCAAATTTGTCACATACGAAACACGACTTCCATCAGAAGAGAAGGAAGCCGGTCGCTGAGCAAAAACCAGAGAACATTGCATCAGAAACGAAGCACAAGCTTCGACGTCTCCCGCATAAGGCTCCGGATGACAAATGATCGGTTCAAACACCGAATCTTTGGGTGACGGAGTTATCTGCCTTGGTATCGATGATGCCGCAGCTGGCGCTGCAGGAAGCGGAACGGCTTGAGCTGCAAGCTCCGTAACACGGGCGTCTGTTTGTTTAATTTGATTTGCGAGGTGCTGTAATTGCTCCCATATTTTCTCCAAGTGTTCTTGAATCTTTTCGGCAAAAGGAACCGCCTCTGCCGCTGGGTCCATTATGGAATGGCCGGGAACTTCTGTTATGTGTCGACGCGGATTGAGGAGCGAACCTGCGTCAGACAGGACCCAGCGCTAAAAATAACCAGAAAGCGGTTCCAAACAAAAACTATTTATTATACACCTGTGTTTAAAAGTGTAAAAACATAAAAAACAACGTCCCTCTGGTGGAGTGATCCGCGGCTCGCTCTCCAGCGCCCGCAAGGATTAAAGCCGGCGCTCCTGGACTTCCTACCACCGCCAAACACCCCCCAGGTGGACACGACAAACTGATTCTCTGTGAAGCAAAGAGACGGTGAGGTAAGTCAACAGATACAACTATATCTTCCAATAAACACACGCTGCCAGCAACACACTCAGGTCAGTGTCCTTTTTTTTTACTTTATGCAAATGAGCAGCTTCTCACAACAAGTGGAGGATCACTTATCCTTCACGCCACAGCAGTGAGAAGCAAACTGCGCAATTCTCTTTACAATTCCAGTATACTGTGTAACAAAACACCAAGTTACTATCAACAAGTACCTAAACACTTAATTACCTTTCGTGTGTGCTGACAGCATGTGTCCTCACCCCTCCCTGCTTCACGGGCTCGATGTGTCAAACCCAGGCGCGGTCCTCAGCGTCTCACAAACGAACGTCACAAGGTCGAGTTCCCGGCAGTTCTGCTTGAATCACACATGACTTAAATGCAGAACGCCATCCAATTATCTGCTTCAGCTGCAAGTCGTCCAGGTTGCACGTGAGCACCAAGCACAGGTGCTTTCCATGATGTTGATGAGGGTGAAGACTCTTCAGCCAGCACCTTCTTCACAGACAAATCAGCCCTCATGCCACCTGGAGAGCAAAGAAAAGAAAAGAACACCAAAACATCCAGCCACGCCCCCCCCAACACACAACAGTTTTGTTTTATTGGGGGGGGATACCAGTCAGTATCTGGTGTGACCACCATTTGCCTCATGCACTGCAACACATCTCCTTCGCATAGAGTTGAAGAGAACACCTTTCCAACGTGCCAAACACCAGCGAATGTGAGCATTTGCCCACTCAAGTCGGTTACGACGACGAACTGGAGTCAGGTCGAGACCCCGATGAGGACGACGAACATGCAGATGAGCTTCCCTGAGACGGTTTCTGACAGTTTGTGCAGAAATTCTTTGGTTATGCAAACCAATTGTTTTAGCAGCTGTCCGAGTGGCTGGTCTCAGACGATCTTAGAGGTGAACATGCTGGATGTGGAGGTCCTGGGCTGGTATGGTTACACGTGGTCTGCGGTTGTGAGGCTGGTTGGATGTACTGCCAAATTCTCTGAAACGCCTTTGGAGACGGCTTATGGTAGAGAAATGAACATTCAATACACGAGCAACAGCTCTGGTTGACATTCCTACTGTCTGCATGCCAATTGCACGCTCCCTCAAATCTTGCTACATCTGTGGCATTGTGCTGTGTGAGAAAACTGCACCTTTCAGAGTGGCCTTTTATTGTGGGCAGTCTAAGGCACACCTGTGCACTAATCATGGTGTCTAATCAGCATCTTGGTATGGCACACCTGTGAGGTGGGATGGATTATCTCAGCAAAGGAGAAGTGCTCACTATCACAGATTTAGACTGGTTTGTGAACAATATTTGAGGGAAATGGTGATATTGTGTATGTGGAAAAAGTTTTAGATCTTTGAGTTCATCTCATACAAAATGGGAGCAAAACCAAAAGTGTTGCGTTTATATTTTTGTTGAGTATATTTCGGGCTCATCAAAGCCGTCGTGTATCCGCCCCGGGGGGTAAAATTCCCCGTCCTCCCACACAGAACTCCTCACGGTAAACTGGTGTTTACTCTGTGTCGCACCTGCGCTGATGAAAATAATCAAGCAGGAGCGTGCACACACAGTCAGCAGCAGAGAGCTCTGTCTGGGACTTGGACGACCCCGGAATTCCACAAAGCTCTGGATACAGGCTACGTTGTAGCTAAGATTTTTGAAGTCTGGCATTTTGAGGAAAAAAGTGATAAAATCTTTCAGGGTTACATAAACACCTTCTTAAAACACAAGCAGGAAGCCTCCGGTTTCCCTCCCGAATTTGATAAAGACCCCGAGAGCAGAGAAAAATATATCACGGACTACTGGCTGAATCAGAAGATTCGTTTAGACCCAGAAAAAATCAGTCACAATCCGGCAAAACGACAGATGGCTAAGATCTGCCTCAACTCCTTCTGGGGGAAATTCACCCAGAGGGCAAATCTGACGCAGACCGCGTTCGTTAAAAACGCTGACGATCTGTTCAGGTATCTGTTTTCTGAAGAGTACGAGGTCACATATCTAACATTCCTCAGCAGTCAGGCGGCTATGGTTCAATGGAGGTACGGCCCGCGGCACGTCAGCCAACCGGGTAAAGCCGTCAATATTTTCATCGCAGCGTTTACAACGGCGTACGCGCGTTTGACCTTGTATGGTTTTATGGAGGCTGTGGCAAATCCTGACAGGATTCTGTATTATGATACCGATAGCCTGATTTACGTTTGTAGGCGGGGTGAAACCCCGCTGCCTACCGGTAATTATCTGGGGCAGCTCACCGACGAGTTGAACGGTGACGTCATCACAGAGTTTGCAGCAGCGGGGCCTAAAAGTTACGCATATAAAACTGCATGAGGTAAAACGGTCATGCGTGTGAAGGGGATCACTCAAACCCACGAGAGCTGTCAGAAAATAAACTTTGACAGTGTCAAAGATCTGGTCGAGGGTTATATAAAAGACCCCGCCCTCGCTGCATCTATCAAAACACCGCAGCAGGGAATTAAACGTCATAAAAGCAGTTTCAGTTTGACAAACGTGTCATTTCAAAAATCCTTCAGGGTGGTGTATGACAAGCAGCGTCTTTTAAAGGACGGTGAAACCGAGCCGTTCGGATTTTGAAACATGTCTCACTCGGGAAAAACGGTGGAGTTTGACCCCAGACTTCAGCTCCCATTCTCCTGTCTCATCGTTGGACCGAGTGGTTCGGGAAAGACTGTGTTTGTGAAAACATTGCTGGAAAATTGTAGCCACGCTATGAGATATGTGCCTGACAACATTGTATGGCTGTATACATCTGAACAACCTCTGTATTCTGAACTGAAGAATAAAAATATTAAATTTGTAAGAGGACTCCCTGACTCATTTCTGGACGACAGCCTTTTCCCTGAAGGTCAGAGCCATCTGGTTATTTTGGATGATCTCATCTTTCAAGCAACGGATCATCCTGAAGTTGTAAGAATTTTCGAATGCGGGCCGTGCTGGAGGAACGTACTCACTCCCCTTATGAAAAAATTAAAACGTATGAGGCTCTGCTGCAGCGCTATTTAACCCTGATTAAACAGGGGGAACTCGAATCACGCGTTTCACCCCCGCAAGAGACTCGCGTCGCTAAGCAACCTGAGGAGGAGGGGGTGGAGGAGGAGGAGGAGGAGCTGGATGAGACTGTGACAGAGGTCCTGAAGAATATCCCCTCCAGAGAGCGTAGAAACGCTGAATATATTATGAGGAAATTTATTTACAAGGGGAAAGTCGTGAGGGGGTCTCACGCCATAGATCTTATGAAACATCTCGGATCCTCGTTCAAGAAATCGAGCCCCCCTACAGGCTGGTTGAAGTTCCTCAATATTTTACAGGAGCGGAACATTCCGGTGGCGTGCGTATGAAACCCGCAAGCCCGCGAGCAGTTTCAAAAGCTTAAAAAAGGACGGAGCAGCTCGCCGGATGAAACCCTTTTTTTAACCGATTCGCCGGCCAGGAAGAAACTTAAGAAAAAAAAAGACTTCCAACGCTGGGAAGGTTTCTCACCATAAAAGGAGGGTATCGAATTAAAAACTGACTGGATATTATGATGAAGATTCTTTAAAATACATCGCAGTCAGACACGTTTTTGTATATTGTTACTAATAAAACACCGACTGAAACTCATCTCCGGCCTTCATCACTTTTATTCGGCATATGGTTTAAAAAACAACTTTCAACACTTCTCTACTTAATAACAACGATGCAAAAAACGAACAGCATTAAAGGTATGATCGGGGGTGCATTTTCTACACATCCGGAACATTTTTCACAAAAAAAAACATAAAAAAATCAAAGGTCAAAGCTTCTTTCTACGCTTAATAACGGGGGTTTAAAGGCTGCAAACGCGATAAAACTTTAAAGGTATGATTGGGAGGCCGCTCTTACACATCCATCCCGTTTTCAGGCGAAAAAAACACACATAAAAAAATCAAAGGTCAAAGGTCAACATTTGTTTCTACGCTTAATAACGACGTTTTAAATTATCCAAACGCGATAAAACTTTAAAGGTATGATCGGGAGGCCGCTCTCACACATCCATCCCGTTTTCAGGCGAAAAAACACATAAAAAAATCAAAGGTCAAAGGTCAACGCTTCTTTCTACGCTTAATAACGGGGGTTTAAAGCATGCAAACACGATAAAACTTTAAAGGTATGATCGGGAGAGTGTTCTAAGACGGGGGTTACATTTTCACACAGAAAAACATAAAATAATAGGAACGCCGGTTAACACAAGCCGTGACAATATTTAAATTCATGCAAAGACCCTGCTAGCTGGTTACAGGAGGTATTGCAGCTTTTCTTAAGGCAATAACGATATCTTTTCACAAAATCAGAAACCAAATCATTGTTCGCGATAGTATTTTCGGTGTATAAAGACACCACGTCCTGGTACGACTTCCAGACTTCGGGCCCGGGACGACGTCTGATAACGTCGAAGACCCTCTCCATAACGCATGAAGGCGGGGTGTCTGGGGTCTCCAGCCTGCGAATGACTGCCCGCTCCAGCTTATACGAGAGTCCACGTATAATATAAACTTCCCGCAGGCTTTGAAAGAGACTCATCACACAATTACCCATGACTGTAAACAATATAATGATATTAAAAAAAAAATGCAGGTTTTTTTTCTTCAGTCGTCTGGGTTATAGACGGCTACCATCCCCTCCAGGTCGAGATCGGCGTCTTCACCGAAACATGTGTACAGTTCGTTGATCTTTGCTTCAAAATTATCAGTGTATTTCAGCTCAGTGAGGATGTTTTCTACCGCCCCCTGGACCCTCGCCGCCGATGGGTTGAGGAAGCGCTGGGCTAGGAGTTTTACCACAGCCGGAATGAAGGTCGGTCTCCAGAGTCTCACCATTAATCTCTCAAAATGTCCGGTAAAGAAATATTCATTTAACGGGTCCAGGCACTCGTGCTGGCGCTGGCTGGGGTGATCGATCTCACACCCGTAACAGAGTTTTTGTCTGTAACTTTTGATCACAGCCAAAAGTAAGTGGACCACGCCGACTTTCACCGTTTTCAGGAATTCCTCTGACAGGAACCCGTCTGGCCGGTCTGATGCGTAAGATGTGGCGTATTTCTCAGCCCGCTCGAGGTCTTGTACCTCCCCCGGACTCACAGCCTCCGTGACAGCGGAAAGAGAGCCCACGCCTCCCGGGCTGGAAAGCGCGTGAGAAGGATGGATCTCACCCCAGACCGATTTGAGCTGAACTCCCCACGGGTTCTCGTACCCGTGAAGCCTTCTGGCGCCGGTCCTGGTTCACGACCGGCTGGGCGGATCTCATCCAGGCCTGCCCCGGGGATGGCGGGTCTCTTCCACAGGCGAGCGCGCAGTCACAAGCGATGTCATCGGCCGATGCGATGGGGGAGGTTGAGGAGGTCATGCTGGTTCGTCGTCCGATGCTTAAATGAGATGTGGTCCGCTGGTTTTTTTTATAGAAATCCCTGTGCATGCGGGGGAGGAGCTACGGCAGTTTTTTTTTTTGTTGTTTGTTTGTTTGTTTGGTTTTTTTTTTAAGTAGAAAGAGGGGCCAAGTTTTTTCGGACTTCGATCACGTCCCTCCAGGCCAGACACCTTGTAAAAAGACCCGTAGAATAAGTTTTGTTTTTCCGTCTTCAAACAAGCCCAGCAAACGACCCCGTCATCAGGAAATTGAATGTAATAAAACATTCAAGCTTCAACCAAAGATTCAAGCTTCTCTACTATGTTATAAAAGACCATCCGGCGTGACACCCCCGCTGCGCAGGTCACACACACACACACACACACACACACACACACCTCCGAAACACACGCACACCTCCGAAACACACGCACGCACACACACACCTCCGAAACACACGCACACGCACACACACCTCCGAAACACACACACACACACCTCCGAAACACACAGTTTCGCACCGAGCAGCGATCGACAGGCTGAAACGACCAGATCATTTCCAACGTGAACGCTTTGTTGATCTGGGACGTCGTCTGACTACCAGAGAAATGACAAGACAGCTGGACATAGCACTTTTTCGGCACATTCCACTGTTACAGGAGTTTTGTAATGGAAAGAGGAGCGGAGAAATTCACCACGGAGCCGCTCATGGCGCGGGACGAAAGCACCTCTGTGTTGGTCTCACAGGACAAGCCCTAACATGCCCAGCTCTTGCACCATTCGGAAGATTCAGACGGCTTTTGGTGGCTTTTCAGTCGTGTGACTATCCGAGAAATTGTGGATGAGCTGGACATGTCACAACATGTCCTGTGAGGCTTCATCACGGCGTTGCTTTTTGTTCTGTGCCCTGCACCTCTGTCCCGATGCATGAATTCCTCCGCACGTCTTTTCATGACAAAAAACTCCTGTAACAGTGGAATGTGCCATTCATTTCCAAAGTAAACACTTTGTTGATCCGGGACGTCGTTTGACTACCACAGAAATGGCAGAAGAGTTTGACATCAGCACTTTTTCGGCATGAAAAGACGTGCGGAGGAATTTGCGCGTTGGGACGGAGGCACAGAGCACAGAACAAAAAGCAACGCAGTGATGAAGCCTCACAGGACATGTTGTGGCATGTCCAGCCCGTACACAATTTCTCGGATAGTCACACGACTGAAAAGCCACCGAAAGCCGTCTGAATCTTCGTCTGAAAAAGTGCTATGTCCAGCTGTCTTGCCATTTCTCTGGTAGTCAGACGACGTCCCGGATCAACAAAGCATTAACTTTGGAAATGATCTGGTCTTCTGAGCCTGTCGATCACGGCTCGGTGCGCAGCGCGCCATCCGCCGCTGTGGGCCGTGTTTAATCCAGTTGTAATTGTCCTTAATCTCTGTGATCCCCATAAGATCTTCAACGAAAACCATCTGAATTTTCCAAATGGTTTCCACCTGGCTGTCTCTCACAGTTTCTGAAAAAAGTTTGATGCAGTAAAGCGGCAGTCGATCAGCCAATTTCCTGACAATGAAAATCCGACGAGGGGGCTGGACCACTCCTCCCACAAGGCGTGCTCAGAGGCGAATGACGCAACCGACAGGCGTGAAAAAACTCACGCATGCGCATGAAGGTTCAAGCTTGGCTGATGCAATCACACGATTCAAATCCATATAGTTTTTGCAAAAAATAAAAAGCTCTGTTACTTTTCTAACAGACCTCGTATCTTACTCAAAATTTACTATTTCAACATTCAGACAACATTCAGAGAATCAGAAAGTTTCCCAGCATGCAGCAGGACTCCTGACACAGACGCCATCTCACACCTCGACTACTGCATCACCTTACTGACAGGTTAAACACCATGAACATGCAAACACATCACACCTTCACACCACCTTTTAGTCCAAATCTTCTGACACACTGAAGGACACTTTGTGTTTTTAATTTTCTCTTGGATTTCTTTTTAGTAGAATGTAACGGGCCCAGTGGTGGGCACAGTTACGCTAATCTGCTAACCGCTAATTATCGAAGATAATGTTTTTATTATCAGATTAGCTTTTCAGATAACTTTGAAACCCATCATCAGACCAGTTGTCTTCTGATAAGTTTTGGTCCAATAATTTTTAGACCGATAATATATTTTTGCAGACGTGGTAAACAAAGCTTAACAGTAGAGGTGGGCGGATCGAGTCTAATATCGATACCAACGCTGTTATTGATATTAAATGATCCTCATGTAAAAAGATCTATACTCAACCTTTTTTTTCTCTTCCGCCCGCACTGACTGTTGCGCACGCAGATTCATCAAAGTCTACTCTCTGTCTGTAAGAGCAGCGCTGCGCTGTGTCACACAACACGGAGCAGCGCACCCTCCCCCCTCTGGTCTTTTGTTGTTGCGCCATCACGTGGTTCAGCGGCGCCAGCCAACAGCCATGCAGGTAGGCTCAGCCTGGCCCGCCCACTCAACGCTCTCCTCAAGTCAACATGTGACACTGTGAACATGATACTGTTCTTAAATAAAAACCTCTAAAACTTTGTTCTCAACAGGAGGACAGCATATTCTTTCTTTATTTATACTTTCTTTAATTTTCACTTATTGTTTTTATTTTGTTTAAAGCCAGAAGTGCACTGAAGGGAGGAAATTCCTTCTTTGTATTATTTTCTTGTATTGTTCGACTTGAAAAAAAAAGAACAGGTTTGAAAGTGTTTACAGTATTTGTTGTGGTGTGTTAAAACAAAATCTCCTGAGGTAAAATTAAGTTGTGTTGAGTGATTTTTTTTAAACAAAATGTTGATTGTGATAAAGTGTTTTGTTGTCACTTACAATGTTTAGTGAAATTCTATCCTAGATCTTTTAGATCCTTTGGATCGATGAAGCCTAAATATGAAAAAGTATCGTATCAGTGATACTGGGCCTGTATTTACTTGGTATCAGATCAATACCAAATTTCCCGGTATCGCCCACCTCTACTTAACAGTTGCAAACATTTATTAAGTCTAAAATCAGTTGAGTAGTTACCTGTTTTGTAGTAGATGCGCAGTTCTATTCTCTGCAAACAGAGGAAAGCTGGTTCCAGAAGAAACCACTCTATCCTCTGCAGGCAAAAGAGAACTGGTCACAGAAAAGAAAAAGAAACTCATTTCTTTTGATCCCATACTGATACGCTGGCAATATCCCCCAAGTCATCCAGAGGCATACAGTTTTAACTTATGGTTAGAATTTTAGCCAAACTAATTTTGGACAAGTTATTTAAATTAACGTCACGTCTGAAGTTTTATAAAGTGAAAATATCAGATATATGTTTTAGTTAAGTAATGCACTAATTTTGAAGGTTTTAGTGTGGACATTCTGTGTCGAGAGGTGCATTATGGGTACCCTCAGTACATTCACGACAGAAGAAATGCATTTGAGACACTCTGATCAGGCTCCACACGGACAACAGCATTAAACTCTGTATATTGTGCCTAAAACTTGGGAATATATTCTCTGGGTTTATACACGTTATTGTGTTTGTACGCTTCGTAAACGTCGCAGACACAGATTATCTGGAATTTTGTTTTGGCAAGTTTTCACGGTCTCTACTGCCATCCACTGGCCAGTGTCTGGACACCAGATGAAAGTGTTCTATTTATTTTGACACTGATTATATCAGACGGTTATTTAATTACAACTTGACTTTTTTTTTGCAAATGTACGGAGCCCACCTGGGGACATGGTGTTTAATTTTTTTTTTTTGGCCCAGATTATTGCGTTCCTTCGCAATACTTTTGTGTTCCCTTGCATTAT
Source organism: Thalassophryne amazonica (assembly GCF_902500255.1). NCBI lineage: Eukaryota > Metazoa > Chordata > Actinopteri > Batrachoidiformes > Batrachoididae > Thalassophryne > Thalassophryne amazonica. The sequence goes on along the minus strand of NC_047120.1, from coordinate 908,574 downwards.
TATTGCGTTCCCACGCAATAGTTTTTGCAAGAACCTAATATATTAAAGCTCATGCCTATCAGAGCTCACAGTGAGTGGAATCAGGTGCAGGGGGAGACTGAAGGCACATGTACACGCACACACAGCAACAGGATTCATGAGAGGACGGTAAACAAAAAGAAAACAAACCTTCATAAGGCACAATAACAGGTGTTGCTACTTAATACCACTGTTGTATAAATAAACTCTATTTCATGAGGAGTCTTAAAGCTGTGGAAGGTGGAGCAACTTACTCCCTCATCTGTCGTGAATCCTGTTGCTGTCTGCTGTGCGCGCACATATGCGTTCAGTCTCCCACCACCTGATTCCACTCACTGTGTGCTCTGACAGGCATGAGCGAGAGAACGCAATAATATTGTGAGGGAACACAATAATGTGGGCCAAAAAAAAAAAAAAATTAACCACCATGTTCCCAGGTGGGCTCCGTACAAATGCCTTTTTTTTAACAAATAAAAAAATGGCATATTTTACAAAAGCACATTTATCTGTAAACACCATCACCTCATATTATCGTGTTGGTTTACATAACCAATCAGCGTTAGCGGAGGCACATTTTACCCAGAATGCCATCTGTCTGTTTATTACAAAGCTTCAGAATTAGTGCATTATTCAACATTAAAAGATATATGTTATATCTTAACTTTGCACAAATGACAGAAATGACATTAATGGAGTTATTCTATCAGTATTCATTTTATTTATACACCAAACCATAACTCAGCATTGCTTTATTTTCCAAGACCTCTGCCTGACGGTAGTGTTGTGATTGAGTAGAGTTGAGCTTTGTGGCTCTTCTCAGCTGCGTTTTTGCTGGAAGCCATGTAGTAAACTGGAACCTCCAGCAGGGGGCAGGATACTCAAAGATAGAAGTGTTGACTCATTGTTTGGGTCTGTGGTCACCTTTGATGCTTTCAGAAGTGATTGTGGTGTTAAACTTAAAATCAGCTTGTTAATAGTTGTAGGTGTACTGGAGACAATACTGGAATTTATCGGTTATCTGTAACTTCCGATGCCCACCACTGCTTTTCAGTTAGCTGATTATCTGTTATCAAAGCTAACTTTTTGGTTAGCTGTGCCCACCACTGAACGAGCCCCAGACTCGGGGTCTATGGTTACCCTAAACATTGCTGCCATTGTTTCTGAGGGCTCTCTTCAAGAAGGTGACCGTTCACCTCATGAGCACTTTGGTGACCAGGGTTTACCGTGAGGTACTTCTTCAGGTTCTTCTTCATAAGCCCTGTTGCCCCACCACAACTGGTATTATATCTGTTTTGTTTAATGACAATATTATTTCGAGGTCATTTTTAAGGTCTTGTAATTTCATGATCTTTCCCCTTTCAGCTCGATTTAGCTGTTACCGCTGATGGTTTGACCTCTGACCTTACAGGTATAGCAGCGGACATCATGAACCGTTTCTAGTTAATAACCAGAGCTCATCTGGGTTTATTCTCCCACTATTTCCCTGCACTATGCAGGAAAGAAAATTGTGAGATATCCCAAATAAAATTCTTTACCAACGGCTGAAACATTTCTTGAATACTGTCATTTTTGTAACATTTTTCTTCTTGCATGTGACTTGGAAGATTGCCAAATTCTGGGCGTTTTTCATATGGTTTTCATTACCAAAGTTTGGTATTTTACCCAAATTCAAAATTCTGCATTGAAGAGCAGAACTTTAGTGAAACAAACAAAACCATCAGAATTAAAATTGATCACAAACTAGATCCAAAAAGCATTTAGGTGAATTTTATTGTTTTCCAAACAGAATTTAATGACAAGGAAGAATTGAAATGGAAGAATTGTTTACAGTGTTTAGAAGAATCAAACTAAATAATCTGAATCAAAATAAAAATCAATGAGAAGAAACATTTTGCAGAAATTTCAACCCAAAAATTTATAATTTCATATTTCCACAAGGAAGAATTATGAACAGTGTTTAGATCAATCTAACAAAATCAACAGAATTAAAATCAGAAACAGAAAAGTGTTTGTGAATTTCACTGTTTTCACGATGAAAAAAAAAATCTACATTTTCAAAAACAATTCAAAACTTTAATATTTTGTGAGGAAGAACCATTTCCTTTGATGAAGGAAACAAAAACATGATAATCAAAATCCATCAAGAAGTGAAGAAGTTTTTAACAAAAAAAAAAAAAATCCATATTTTCCCCAAAATTTTAATTTCATCACACAGAATCAAACTATCCCAGCATGCAGCAGGACCCCTGACACAGACGCCATCTCACACCTCAAAGACAGCAACACCTTGCTGACAGGTTAAACACCATGACCATCCAAACACAGGAGGTGATGGTCTAGTGGTGAAGCGTTGGACTCGAGACCAGAGGATCCTTGGTTCAAATCCCAGTCTGACCAGAAAATCATTAAGGGCCCTTGGGCAAGGTCTTTAATCCCTAGTTGCTCCTGGTGTGTAGTGAGCACCTTGCACTGCAGCACCCTGACATCAGTGTTTGTGTGAATGGGTGAATGTGAGGCATAATTGTAAAGCACTTTGAGCATTTGTTGCAGACCAAAAAGCGCTCTGTAAATACAGTCCATTTAACACTTCACACCACCTTTTAGTCCAAATCTTCTGCCACACTGAAAGCCACCTTATTGTTTTTACTCTTGTATTTCTTTTTAATAGAATGTAACGAGCCCCAGAACCGGGGTCTGTAGTTGGACCCAACCACAGCTGGCACTGCATCCGAGGGCTCTCTTCAAGATGGTGATTGTTCGCTTAACTGCAGACAACTGCACCTCATGTGCTCTTGGGTGACTGGGGATTACCTCAAGGTATTTCTTCAGGTTCTTCTTCTTCATCAGGCCTGTTGCCAACAACAACTGGGATGATATCGATGTCTTTCAATGATCATGTTGTTCGTAGGTCATTTTTCAGGTCTTGGTATTTCGTGATCTTTCCCCTTTCAGCTCGATTCAGGCCGTAGTCATTGGGGACTGTCACATGGATGATTTTGGCTGTTTTCTCTTGCTTGTTCCAGATGACAATATCAGGTTTGATTGCACCTCCTTCCATATGTCTTCCTGCTGGGATCTCTTTGTCGTAGAAGACAGTTACTTTTCCGTTGGATGAGACTGGTGCTGGTTCATGCTCCCAGACGTTTTCCTTGACTTCCATCTCTAGTTCCTTACATACTTTCCAGTGGAGATATTGACAGATCTTGTTGTGTCTGGATGTATAATGTCCGTCTGCCATAAGGATCTGACATGCTGATGTTAGATGGTTTACACTCTCAACAGCTGTGTGACAGAATCAGCATTTATCATTTTGTGAGATCCCTGACATTTTTTTAAAGCCATTTGTTAGAAGTCCCTGATCTTGTGCTCCAATCACAATTCTTTCTCCATCAAAACCAAGTTCTCCATTTTTAACCCACTGCATTGATCCAAGTTTTTCAATGTTTTCCTTTTCCAGTTCTTCTTGGAATCATCCAGCACTTTTGTGTTGTTTCCATCTGTCCACTTGATGTTTTCCTTCTCTTTTGTTGTTTTGTTCTCTGGTCTGTCTTGCAAGTTTTGTTGCAGGTGTCAGATTGTTGCTTTCCTCTCTTCTAGGAGGTCTTCAGTCAAGTTTTTTGCCAGTTTGATGATGGACGTTTGCTCGGATAAGGTGTTCTTGTGATGTTGTCCTCCCTTTTTCATGACTTCTTATTCAGAGCTCTTTAAGTATTGTCCAATACTTATTATAGATGCTCTGTAGGCTGGTTGATTTCAGTGAGACCCAGACCTCCTTCTCTGTGAGGGAGATATATTCTGTCCATGCACTGATTTCTGTATGTAACCTTGTGGAGGGTGAGCATCTTCCTGCTTTTCGTGTCCACGCTGTGACCAGTCTACTTTGCCAAACCCAAAGGTCACCACTGGTATTGCAAACTGGTTTATGGCTGTGATCTTGTTTTATGGCGTCAACTTTGATTTGCAGATAAATGTTAAATAGACTGCATTTATATAACACTTTTCAATCTGTATCAGACGCTCAAAGTACTTTACAATGATGTGTCACATTCACCCATTCACAAGCACACCAATGTCAGGGTGCTGCCATGCAAGGTGCTCACTACACACTGGGACCTTGCCCAAGGGCCCTTAGTGACTTTCCATTCTGGCTGGGTCTTGAACTGAGGATCCACTGGTCTGAAGCCCAACGCTTAACCACTAGACCATCACCTCCCTTTTTAAACGGTTTAGATATTCTTGTGTTACTCTCACTCTCATTTTCTTATGATCTATTGTAGCATTTTCTTCAATTCCCAAGTATTTGTATGTGGAGTCTTCAGCCAAATCTTAAATGTAGCTCCCTTCATCCAACTGTATGTTTTCTGTTTTTCTCTTTTTACCTTTTTTTCAATGTGCATTTTGAGCATTTATCCAGTCCAAATTCCATACCAACGTCTTTGGAGAACTTATGGACTGCTACCACGAGCCGACTGAGTCCCTGATCTGAGTCAGCAAAGATTTTTAAATCATCCATGAACAGCAAATGGTTCCCTTTTAATTTTTTTTTTCCTTCCTCTGCCTCTACTTAAGTCGTACTGTTGGGTATTTTCGCCTCCAAACATTCTTAAAACCTTGATAAGACAAACAAGAGTCAAGAAACACCAGTGAGACAGAATGTCAATTTTTGCTCGCGAGGAGTGCAGTCAGGCTGTACACCAAAGCTACACTAAAGTCTGGCCTGCGCTCCTGCTCTTTTATTGGAGAAGCCCTAACCACATCATAAAACTTGTCCTAAGGGTGGGGGGGACAACGCAAGACAAGTTTCTTCCCGTGACATAAACACATACGTCAATAAGTGCAGCTGTAAGGAAAAACAGTTTCTTTCCTTTAATCTTATCGTCGAAGGTCAGCACATCCCGTTCGTTTCTTGCACTTATCTGTTCTGCATCTGCCTAGAGTGTCCTGTTCTTTATACTAAGCATCACATATACAAGGCCATAAATTCACAACGGTCAAAACAACCTCCAGTTCTTTACTCCCAGTTCAGACTGACCCCAGCATGCTAAAACAAAGTTGAATAACAAGTACATTCTCAGGGTTACTTTTAAGACAGGTGCATAACAGCACAATAACAGAACAAAGACAAAGGTACAAATGTTTAACAGTGATAAAAATATATATATATATATAAAATCTTTAACATTTCCCTCCTGTTATCGCTTGTTAAACATATAGTAGGCATCACCTAGCTTAGCACTTCTTTTGAGATTTTCACTAAGAGGTTCATCATGGTATGTTCTACAGGCTTACACCCCAGAGGTTATGTCATCATTGTCATCATCATCGGTGTCTGGGTCATCATACTTCCATTGGTCTGGGTACAGGTCATGAGAGCCCTCTTCCTCTTCGTCGTCGTTTTGCCCCAGGAGTGGATATGAAGCTGGTCCCCCTCCTGGTCCTGGACCTATTACTGTGGTTATCATTCTATTTACAAGGCCTCGAAGACATGGAATACAACAACATCCACACAATGTTAGAATCGCAGCAAATACTGCTATAGACACTAATAGTGAAGAAATCAAAGACCTCCATTTTCCCATCCCTTCCAGCCACCAATCCCAGCCTTCGGTGTTTACTCCACTGTGCTCTTTCATCTTCCTGTTCAACGTCCTCAGCCCGTCGATGGCTTGAGTGAGGCTGCCATCTGCAGCTGTGTTGTTGGGAATGAATGTGCAGCATTGTTCTCCGAACATGGCACAAACACCTCCTTTCTCTGCCAACAACATATCCAGAGCAATACGGTTCTGGAAGGCCATAAGGGACGTGGCTTCTAACTGCGAATGGACAGCCTTAAACCCTTCCTCAGTCCAATTTCCTAATTTCTGTACATTGTAGTGGATGGAGTTTATTCTGTCCACGTTCTTATTAATTGAACACCACCAACAGATGGAGGATTCGAATCCAGCTGCTATTTGATCAGCCAGTTTATACTCGTCAGGCACTCCTCTGGGGACTCCTATCGCATCAATATATGTTGGATCTCCCACTCCTTTCCAATCTCGTTTTACTCTATGTCTGACTATGCCTTTCTGCCAGTCTTCAGGAATGAGAGAGGCTGTATATGTCATGACTTCTTCAGGTGTCATGGGCATGGCTTTAACTGGTAACAATAATGATATAAATGCACAATAACCTGACACATTTCTTGGCAGTCTGTCAAAGATTCTGTTATCGCCACACCACCACCATACGTCACTCCTACTGACAGGTTTGAATGTGGGAGTACTATGGACCACATCCTTACACCAGGCAGTGTGGTTTAAGCTACCCAAGGTCTTACTTGTCCCTGTCAAGTTTACACATGTATGGTTAGCATGCCCAACTTTGCTTGAAAATAAAGGTTTAATCTTAATCAATTTGGTCAATGGATAGATCTTGTCCCACTTAGAACAATTGTTGTTTGCTGCAATGTATGTCTGTGTCATTACAGTCAGCAGACAGTCTTTGGGTAATGCTGCCGGTATTACCTGTAATATAGGTCTGGGTCCCATACATACAACACAGTCCTTCTTTGCAGCTAGTCCTGCTTGTTCTGCCATTAAAAGCCAATTGTTATTTTGTCCACTAATTCCTGTAGTTACTAGGAACCAGTCATCTGCCTTCATGTCTTTTGTGCCTTGTATGGACACCCCCTTTGCTTGTATGGACACCTCCTTTGCTTGTATGGACACCCCCTTTGACGTACTTAATTCTGTCAATATTGGTTGCTGTACTCTATCTGTTTCACAGAGGATCTTTTCCTGGTTTGTATACCCAAAGGAGGAACAACCAACAGTCTCCCTTTATATCAGGTGGGAATATGGTTCATTTTTCTGTGGTATTCACCACTATAAACAGCTTATCTGTTTGATACATTTTAAGAATTTGACTCTGGTACTTAGCCCACTCGGTTTGTGCCCATCCTGGTGTCCATCTACTCCATTCATCGGCTACCAACGTTTCCCATCTCTTATCTAGCTGATCATTGGTCATATACCATGAGAAACTATTTCCGTAATTAGTCCCTCTGTCACCATCCCATGTTCCATGGGTAAGAGCACTATATGGTACAGAGATGACCACAGAAGCATTTCTAGGAATGCAGGCTTGTACACCAAATCGGTACGCATTGTTCCTATCACACCTATGTACTGTGGCATTTGTTATCGGACTGGGGTCTTCGTTACTTCTTTTTGGTCTCTGCAATCTGCAGATGTGATCCTTATTATCATGTCCCGTGCTTATGGCTTTTAATAATAAGCCCAATCCGAAAAAGAAAAGTAGCATAACAAGGACTGTCCATGGGGTCCAGGAACCCTCGTTCTTTTTGGGGTTTTTTCTTTCGCCATTTCTGCACACTACAGCACACCTATGTTCAGAACAGTGGTTTCTTAATGTCTTCTGCTAGCTTTCGTGTCTAGCCTGGATCTTAACACCAAGCTCACACACTATTACTAGTCTTATCCTACTGTTCTTACTGTTTGTCTGTGTCTGCAGAAATGACTTTCTTACAGTGAGTTAAATGAATCCATGTACTTCTTTCCCCAATTTTCAAGGCTGTGGGTGTTGTGAGTAGTACTTGATGGGGCCCTTCCCATTTAGGTGAATGCCAGTGTTTTCTCTTGATGCTTCTTATCAACACCCAGTCTCCAGGTACCACTTTAGGGTCATCCTGTGGAGAAATGGGATCATCAGTGTTTGAAACTCTCCCTCGTTGTCTTTCTAACATCTTCCTCATGTAATCTGCCAAATTGGCTTCCTCAGGTACATCCCAAATTTGCCCATAATATGGCAATCGGTATTTTCTGCCAAACAATGTTTCATACGGTGTCAACCCCATGGTACTAGTTATGTTTATATACATTTTTACCAAATCTACACAATGTGTCCATGGTCTGCCTGTTTCCTCCATTGTCTTTCTAAGTCTGTTTTTTACTGTTCCATTCATCCTTTCCACTAATCCGGCACTTTGTGGATGATAAGCACAATGATTTTTGAGATTAATCTGTAGCGCTTCTCCTACGTATTGCACTATTGTATTAACAAAATGCGCTCCATTATCTGAATAGACTGTTTCTGGTATTCCAAATCGTGGAATGATGTCTTTGCACAATGCTTTAGCCACTGTAAGTGCATCTGCATGTTTTGTGGGGAACAATTCTACCCATTTTGAGAACGCATCAATTATGACTAAACAAAATTCTTTTCCTTCATGTTTACTCAGCTGTATATAATCCATATGAATCACTTGAAAGGGATATTGTGGTGTTGGAAATTTGCCTCTTTGGGGTCTCAAATTGCCTTGTGAGTTGTGTTTTGCACGTCATGCATGCTCTACAATGCTGTTTTGCATATGCATCGAACCCATAAAGACAAAAAATAGATTGCAATTGCGATATCATACCCCCTGATGAGACATGCGTCACGCCATGGCTCATAATAGCTGCCCATTTAAACATATTTTTTGGCAATATGGGTTCGATGCATATGCAAAACAGCATTGTAGAGCATGCATGACATGTGCAAAACACAACTCACAAGGCAATTTGAGACCCCAAAGAGGCAAATTTCCAACACCACAATATCCCTTTCAAGTGATTCATATGGATTATATACAGCTGAGTAAACATGAAGGAAAAGAATTTTGTTTAGTCATAATTGATGCGTTCTCAAAATGGGTAGAATTGTTCCCCACAAAACATGCAGATGCACTTACAGTGGCTAAAGCATTGTGCAAAGACATCATTCCACGATTTGGAATACCAGAAACAGTCTATTCAGATAATGGAGCGCATTTTGTTAATACAATAGTGCAATACGTAGGAGAAGCGCTACAGATTAATCTCAAAAATCATTGTGCTTATCATCCACAAAGTGCCGGATTAGTGGAAAGGATGAATGGGACAGTAAAAAACAGACTTAGAAAGACAATGGAGGAAACAGGCAGACCATGGACACATTGTGTAGATTTGGTAAAAATGTATATAAACATAACTAGTACCATGGGGTTGACACCGTATGAAACATTGTTTGGCAGAAAATACTGATTGCCATATTATGGGCAAATTTGGGATGTACCTGAGGAAGCCAAATTGGCAGATTACATGAGGAAGATGTTAGAAAGACAACGAGGGAGAGTTTCAAACACTGATGATCCCATTTCTCCACAGGATGACCCTAAAGTGGTACCTGGAGACTGGGTGTTGATAAGAAGCATCAAGAGAAAACACTGGCATTCACCTAAATGGGAAGGGCCCCATCAAGTACTACTCACAACACCCACAGCTTTGAAAATTGGGGAAAGAAGTACATGGATTCATTTAACTCACTGTAAGAAAGTCATTTCTGCAGACACAGACAAACAGTAAGAACAGTAGGATAAGACTAGTAATAGTGTGTGAGCTTGGTGTTAAGATCCAGGCTAGACACGAAAGCTAGCAGAAGACATTAAGAAGCCACTGTTCTGAACACAGGTGTGCTGTAGTGTGCAGAAATGGCGAAAGAAAAAAAAACAAAAAGAACGAGGGTTCCTGGACCCCATGGACAGTCCTTGTTATGCTACTTTTCTTTTTCGGATTGGGCTTATTATTAAAAGCCATAAGCACGGGACATGATAATAAGGATCACATCCGCAGATTGCAAAGACCAAAAAGAAGTAACGAAGACCCCAGTCCGATAACAAATGCCACAGTACATAGGTGTGATAGGAACAATGCGTACCGATTTGGTGTACAAGCCTGCATTCCTAGAAATGCTTCTGTGGTCATCTCTGTACCATATAGTGCTCTTACCCATGGAACATGGGATGGTGACAGAGGGACTAATTACGGAAATAGTTTCTCATGGTATATGACCAATGATCAGCTAGGTAAGAGATGGGAAACGTTGGTAGCCGATGAATGGAGTAGATGGACACCAGGATGGGCACAAACCGAGTGGGCTAAGTACCAGAGTCAAATTCTTAAAATGTATCAAACAGATGATAACCTGTTTATAGTGGTGAATACCACAGAAAAAGGAACCATATTCCCACCTGATATAAAGGGAGACTGTTGGTTGTTCCTCCTTTGGGTATACAAACCAGGAAAAGATCCGTATTTCCATTTTTTCCTCTGTGAAACAGATAGAGTACAGCAACCAATATTGACAGAATTAAGTACGTCAAAGGGGGTGTCCATACAAGCAAAGGGGGTGTCCATACAAGGCACAAAAGACATGAAGGCAGATGACTGGTTCCTAGTAACTACAGGAATTAGTGGACAAAATAACAATTGGCTTTTAATGGCAGAACAAGCAGGACTAGCTGCAAAGAAGGACTGTGTTGTATGTATGGGACCCAGACCTATATTACAGGTAATACCGGCAGCATTACCCAAAGACTGTCTGCTGACTGTAATGACACAGACATACATTGCAGCAAACAACAATTGTTCTAAGTGGGACAAGATCTATCCATTGACCAAATTGACTAAGATTAAACCTTTATTTTCAAGCAAAGTTGGGCATGCTAACCATACATGTGTAAACTTGACAGGGACAAGTAAGACTTTGGGTAGCTTAAACCACACTGCCTGGTGTAAGGATGTGGTCCATAGTACTCCCACATTCAAACCTGTCAGTAGGAGTGACGTATGGTGGTGGTGTGGCGATAACAGAATTTTTGACAGACTGCCAAGAAATGTGTCAGGTTATTGTGCATTTATATCATTATTGTTACCAGTTAAAGCCATGCCCATGACACCTGAAGAAGTCATGACATATAGTCCAGACGTAAATCCTTGGCCAAGGTCCGATCGATTGATCGTGTCTGCAATTGTCGACCGCCGGTGGCATCGTCTGGTTGACGAGATTTTCCCGAAGAAGACAGACAGGAAGTCGAGTCAGTGAGTAAAATTTCTTTGTAACAGTACTGAGTGAGTGGTGATCAGATCACATAAACAGTTAAATTACGCAAGCGATGATACAGAATCGTCTGTTAATGAAACACAGTTAAACTCTGTAAGGAGGTCGGACTCCTCTACGATGGCGAGGAACGCACGTAGTTAAATTCCGAAGGAGGGTGCGGACTCCTCTGTTTATATACGCATACCGGTAGGGGATAAAAGTGTGATCACATAAACAGTTAAACTCCGTAAACGATGGCGTGGAATCGTCTGTTAATGTAAAGCAGTTAAACTCCGCGAGGAGGGCGGACTCCTCTAAGGTTGCGAGGGACGCACGTAGTGAAATTCCGGAAGGAGGGTACGGACTCCTCTGTTTTAAATACGAAGTAATACCGGTTTTTGAGAATAAAAGTGTGAGAGTGTAATACTTTGGACAACGTTAGTGACAACCGTGTGTGGAAGCAAAGGCAAGTGATTCCGCTTCCTACGGGGAGGTGAAAGGAATCAACCACACGACGGCAAATTAATTGTCACGTCCAAAGAAAGTGAAAACTTGAGATTTAGAACACCCTAGGTGTGCCCCCGTCTGAAGTCCAAATTATAACAAGGGATAATAAAAATGAGGGGTAAGACGTCTAAAAATAAGAGGAATTTATCAACTGACGACTGGAAATTTATGGAAGCAAAAAATCCAAAAGCAACTAAGAAATTGGAGACCTGGATAAATAAACATGACTTTGACGGACGACTGAACCTGACTAGTATTCAGAAGTTGAAGGAAAGGTTAGAAGAGGAACATAAAGGTGATAAGAAAAAGAAGCAGAAAATAGGGGCAGATTTAGTGGCGTTTTGGGAGGAGGAAGCAGAGAACAGACAGAAGGGAGCAGAGAAGCGACGATTAGAGAAAGCAAGGAAAAAGAAAGGCGTAGGTATGGCAGAAGAAGATGTGATAATTCAGCACAGAGAACCAGAACAACCTCAACAACCACCGTCGGCTGGATCGTCGGTAACAACACAGTTATATCCTCCTCTACCAAAGGATGGTGACGTACCGCCACCACAGTATGATTTGGCAGTAAAACCTAAGGTAAAAAGTGAAAAACAAGAAAAGCCACAAACACGCAGTCAAACAAAAGTGCCTACAGCTCCTCCCATGGAGGAACACAGTGACCAGGACGGTGCCTATCCTATGATAGAAGTACCAAATCCTCGTGCAGGCACAGCAGGACATCGACCAACCATGCTCGTATATCGAACATGGAATGCTGATGATATCAAAGCAGCAGTTGACATGATACCATCACCTCATGTTGACATTGAGGGATTCATGCAAGACATAGAAACATTAGAAAGTCGTATCACCTAGATGGAACTGAGGTCCAACAGGTATGGATGAAAGCATGTGGCCCTAAATGGAGTCAGGTACGCGGAGATTGGAATCCTGTAGACCGGGATGGCGTACCGGTGCAACATGATGATCCAGTCTTGAAAACACGAGTGGAAGCCATGATTACACGAGCAAAAGGTGTGTTAGGACCAAAAATAAATTATACTGAAATTACCAGGACAGCTCAGAAAGAAGGAGAGCCATGGACAGAGTTTAGATGCAGATTTGAGAGTGTATTTAAGGTCCACAGTGGCATAATGCCAGGAACACCAGTGTATGAACAACAATTGAAAAACGCTCTGATCCAGCAATCCAACAAGGATATAAAAGCTTGGATACAGAAACATTGGATTGGACTGCCTACAGGCACATTGGAAGAAACACACACCCACTGTTGTCATGCAGAAGAAGTCTTAAAGCAGAAAAAGACAGGTGCATAACAGCACAATAACAGAACAAAGACAAAGGTACAAATGTTTAACAGTGATAAAAAAAATATATATATATATATATATATATATATATATATATATAAAATCTTTAACACGTACTCAATGTCATACTCCTTCAGGATCTTGCTGAGTGGGTCCATGATTAAGCAGAATAAAAGTGGTGAGAGTCTGTCTCTCTGGAATATCCCTCTCTGAACTCATATGTCTATTATTTGTCCCTCTGTGTGTTTTAGGGTGATGGTGGTGTTCCACTTGTTCATTTGTGCTCTCAGCAAAGCTCTTATTTCCTCACTGATGATGTAGAGTTCTAAGCACCTCATGATCCAGGAGTGTGACACGCTGTCAAATGCCTGTTTGTAATCAATCCAAGCCATGCTGTGGTTTCTCTGCCTTTTTTTGCAGTAATCCAGGATAGCTTTGTCTATCAGTAACTGGTCTTTAGTAGGGAAGGGTATTGATAAGATTTTATCGATATCGATGCCATTATCAATTCCGCTTATCGATCCCATTCCTTATCGATTCCCTTATCGATACCGCTTATGAATTTTCTGTGTACTTGATCTCCTTGATCTCTGGATATAAATAAAAATAAAATCTGTAGTTTTTGTTAAAAGCATTTTAGTGCAGCAGATAACCAAAACAATCGTTCAGTTTGTGATAAAAGCATGAAATTTGGTACACATATAGCCAAAGGCATACCGAAAAGATTTGGATATGGAGGCATTATGAATTTTCAATATGGCGCCCATGGCAGCCATTTTTCAAAATGGCCACCAGCAACGCCTGTTTTCTTATGAGTGACGGACATAATATGATATTTTAGACATATTTACCATATATTGTACTTGGTAAATGTCTATAGGATAATTGAAAAGTTGTCATTTCATATTCAAGATCAATCAATCAATCAATCAATTTTTTTATATAGCGCCAAATCACAACAAACAGTTGCCCCAAGGCACTTTATATTGTAAGGCAAAGCCATACAATAATTATGTAAAACCCCAACGGTCAAAACGACCCCCTGTGAGCAAGCACTTGGCTACAGTGGGAAGGAAAAACTCCCTTTTAACAGGAAGAAACCTCCAGCAGAACCAGGCTCAGGGAGGGGCAGTCTTCTGCTGGGACTGGTTGGGGCTGAGGGAGAGAACCAGGAAAAAGACATGCTGTGGAGGGGAGCAGAGATCGATCACTAATGATTAAATGCAGAGTGGTGCATACAGAGCAAAAAGAGAAAGAAACAGTGCAGGGAAGATGGCCGCCATTTCCCAAGATGGCAGCCGTCACTTGTATGACGGTCTGATATGTATGATCTTGGTGTCAAATCAGTCATTGTTTATGATGCAGAAATCAATTTCTGAACATAAAATTGGCCAGAAGCATCCTTCTACCTCACAACTGAACATGACCACTGTTTCTCTCAAAATGGCAGCCATATGGCCCACAATAAAATGTATAATTGCATGTAAATAGAGCTATTATACATTTTACTGGAATTAAAATGTTGAACAATAAAGTAAAAATCCCCATATCTGCAAGAACTGAACCATTCAATGAATGGAAATGTAATAGAGTGGATGTCAAAGCACAGCCAGGGGACCCCGGGTGACACCACTGCTGTGAAACTCAGCATGGGGTTCAGTGCCAGCTCAATACACTCCTCTAGTCTTAATAATGCCATATTTTCTGTAATGTGCTGGTTGTGGTGATAGTTTAGTGGTAGTGTAATTTAGTTTCCTAAATGCTATCTAATGTTAACTCCACATCTACTTAATAATTTATTAATTTAGATGTAGTTAGATAGCCGCACCTGAATGGACAGGATGAGCCAGCGCGGGAGAGCCGAGCCAAGGGTAATGGGGCTTTATATGACTTTCATATTGTTACCAGGATGGTGTACAGATCGCACAGGAATGGAATGGCATTGGATGAACGATCGAGCTAGGTGTAGGGCAATTTTCTTGTCCGAACCTAGTTGTATCCCATACACAAATGTGTTATTGTTGTCCCTGGTAGTAAACGGTGGTAAAAGGATAAACCCTCGGCCTTTACTGCAAACATTTTTTTTTTGTTGAGAAAATGTCAAAGAAATTACAACTTGTGAATTTTGATGGTCAAGGACCATCAACTTCTTGTGCAGCCAAGACTGACTGGAAGCTCTGTATTATTTGCCAAGAGCACACAACAGAGGCATTGAGATGTCCTTTGCAGACTAAGCGAGAAGACAAGGGGAGTGGATATACTTCACTTGCAGAGCATTTAATCCAGTTCAATGAACTTGGCCAGCTCCCTTCAACATTTCCTATTGGAAGACTGGATGAGGGTCATGGTATTGAAGCAGGTTGTGAACAAAGCTCAATATCATCATACATGCAGGCTGAAGTACAATGAAACCATGTTGAAAAGCGCAAAAAAGCAAGCATGCAGTGAAAGTCCTGATCAACAGTCAGAATCCAAACTCAGAAGATCCCAACCAAGTCGGAATCCTGAAATGAGACAGGACATCTGTTTCTTCTGCAGACAGCCTGCTGGCAATGAAGGACTTCACAAGGCTGCATCATTTCAAGTAGACAATCAGGTGCATGCTGCTGCAACCCTGCTTCAAGACACAGAATTACTTGGATGACTTAGTGCTGGGGACATGGTGGCAATTGAAGCTAAGTATCACTCCAGATGCCTAGCAGGTCTCTATAATCGTGCCAGAAAGGTTAACCTGGAAGGTCTTGAAGGTAATAGCAAGGGACATGCAGCATCAACCTCTGGTGTTGTTTTTGCTGAGTTGGTGCTTTACATCGAGGAGACCAGACATGATGGGTCAGCACCGGTATTCAAACTAGCGGAAATTTCCCAGCTCTACAAGTCACGAATGGGACAGTTAGGAGTTGAGGTTGAGAGCAGAAATAACTCTACACGGCTGAAAGAGAAACTTCTTGCTGAGTTCCCAGATATGCAAGCTTACACAAAGGGAAGAGATGTCCTGATGGCCTTTGAAGATGACATCGGCACTGCTCTTGTCAAAGCCTGTGAGCAGGATAACAATGAAGATGCTATGCACATTGCACGTGCTGCACAGATAGTCCGCCGTCACGTTTGGTGAGGCAAAACCATTTAATGGTTTTCCTGAACACTGCCAAGAGGACTCTGTGCCACAGCTGTTGCTTACCCTTGTTAACATGGTACTAGAGGGACCCAGTATCAAAGACCAGATGGAAGAAGCAACATCTCCTGCAGCACTTACAATTGCTCAGTTGCTAAAATTCAACAGTGTTAAGCACAAGTGGGCACCAGACAGAACTGCTTTTGTCCGACACAATACTGCACAGGAGACACCAGTTCCATTATACGTGGGACTGATGCTGCATGCCCACACACTGGAACTGGGATTCAGAGACGTATGGTAGGTGACGCAGCCATTCCCAGGAACTGGCCAAACTTTCTCAGAGTTGACAGCAATAAGACAGAATTGTTTGCCTTTCTCTCAAAAGCTCTTCTCACATCGTTACTGCAGGAGGACAAACAGCTTGTTATCACTAGTGACATAGAAGTCCTTAGCAAGCCACCACTCCCAGATAGGTCTTCGATTGCTCCTTGTTCGCACGAGGAAGCCGATATTCGCATGTTATTACATGTAGCCCATGCAGCCAGAAATGGCCATCATAAGATCATGATTAAAACAGTAGATACTGATGTTGTGGTGCTAGCTGTGGCAGTGGCTCAGACTCTATAACCAGAAGACAAGCTTTGGTTGGCTTTCGGAACTGGAACGAGTTTCTGATACTTAGCAGCCCATGAAATTGCAGCAGGGCTAGGACCTGAGAAAGCACATGCGCTACCACTGTTCCATGCAGTGACGGGTTGCGACACTGTGTCAAGCTTTGTTGGCCATGGGAAAAAGACTGCGTGGGCTGTATGGACTGTGTTTCCTGAGCTTACGCATGCCCTGTTGAAATTGTCTTCAGCCCCAACTGAGATACCACAAGAGGTAATGGCCACAATTGAGAGGTTTGTTATCCTACTCTATGACCGAACCAGCACATGCACAGAAATAGATACGGCAAGAAGGAAGTTATTCGCCAAGACGCACAATGCAGAATCAATCCCTCCGACCAAGGTTGCCCTGGAAGAGCATGTCAAGAGAGCAGTATACCAAGGAGGTCACGTGTGGGGTCAAGTGCTGGTGTCAACACTAGAACTACCTTCACCATGCAAATGGGGTTGGTCAAAGACATCTGAGGGAGACTATGAACCCTTCTGGACATGCCTACCAGATGCAGGCCAGTCCAGTTATGAACTTGTCTCTTGCAAATGTAAGAGGGGTTGTGTTGGGCATTGCAAGTGCAAAAAAGCTCAGTTACAATGTACTGCCCTCTGCTTCTGTGAAGGCGAGTGTGAATAGTCTTCCTTGTGATAGACCCTAGATTTTGGCATTACTTAATATATGTCTTGTGAGATAGAACAAAGCTTCTCAGAAATTCTACATTTGCTAATTCAAGTTATGCATCACGAAAAATGTATAATTCGACAGAGTTTATCCATATCTAACCAGTCTGGAAACAATGGTGACCATTTTGAATTTTTAATGAAAATGTCTAATCCAAAAAAACACATTAGCAAGCACTTATGGTAATTAATTAATCGAATTCTGTGTAGTGTCACATTATATCCATCACTCATAAGAAAACGGCGGGCATTTTTAAAAAAATAGCTGCCATGGGCGCCATGTTAAAAATTCATGATGCCTCCATATCCAAATCTTTTCGATATGCCTTTGGCTATATGTGTACCACATATCATGCTTTTATCATAGACTGAACGATTCTTATACATACTGGAGTTAAGCTGCTGGACTCCTTTCAGACATTTTGGCATGAATGTCTCTCCGTACCTCTGAGCTGAACTCAGCCGGCTGCTGCACATCAGCGCAGGACGTCTCGTTTTGGGAGGAAAAACGTTTTGATCGATTGCAGTTTGTTTGTATTACAATGTTTGGAAAGAGGTGGCATTTGATTTAAACGGCGTGTTGCGTTGAAGTTATTAATTCCGATTAGACTCTATCGTTCTAAATTGACTCGGCAGAGAGCCGTGCAGCGTTTGGAGCTGTGTGAACAGAACGGAGGACGATTCTCCTTTCTTTCTCGCAACAAGACAGGAGTCCCAGTTAGTGACTTTAATCTGCACAAAAGTGACTCACAATTGACATATTCAGGGATGAAAGTGGTGAAAAACAAAAAAAAAAGCTGTAACCCAAAATTACCCCCCAACACCACCTGCACGAAAATGTTTAAATTCTCGAAGCTCTGAAATGCAATCTGGTTTCAGGTGGCCCTTTTCTCTAAATCTGCGACCACATTCAGAACAGACAAATTGATTTTGTCCTGTGTGAATTACTGTGTCTTTTCAGGGTGGTCTTTTGTCCAAATCTTCGACCACATTCAGAACAGCCAAATTGTTTGTGTCTTTTGGTTTTTCATTTATCTTTGATGTCTTTTTAGTAGAATGCAATGGGCCCCAAACCTGGGGTCTAAAGTTGCACCCTAGGCTCTATAGTTATCCTAACCAGATCTGGCATTGTATCCGAGGGCTCTCTTCAAGATGGTGATTGTTCCCTTAATCGCAGACAACTGCACCTCATGTGCACTTGGGTGACCGGGGATTGCCTCAAGGTATTTCTTCAGGTTCTTCTTCATCAGGCCTGTTGCTCCCATCACAACTGGAATGATATCGATGTCTTGTATGAATTATCATGTGTCTCTTCAGGTGGCCCTTTTCTCTAAATCTGCGACCACATTCAGAACAGCCAAACTGTTTTTGTCCTGTGTGAATTATCATGTGCCTTGTCAGCGTGCCCTTTTGTCCAAATCTTTGACCACATTCAGAACACACAAATTGTTTTTGTCCTGTGTGAATTATCATGTGTCTTAACAGTGTGCCCTTTTGTCCAAATCTTTGACCACATTCAGAACAGCCAAATTGTTTGTGTCCTGTGTGAATTATCATGTGTCTGTTCAGGTCGCGTCTTTGTCCAAATCGTCGACCACATTCAGAACAGCCAAATTGTTTGTGTCCTGTCTGAATTATCATGCGTTTGTTCAGGTTGCACCTTTGTCCAAATCTTTGACCACATTCAGAACAGCCAAACTGTTTGTGTCCTGTGTGAATTATGTGTTTTTTCAGCTCACCCTGTTGTCCAAATCTTTGATCACATTCTGAACAGACAAATTGTTTTTGTCCTGTATGAATTATCATGTGTCTTTTCAGATGGCCCTTTTGTCCAAATCTGCGACCACATTCAGAACAGTCAAAGTGTTTGTATCCTGTGTGAATGATCATGTGTCTTTTCAGGTTGCTCTTTCGTCCAAATCTTCGACCACATTCAGAACAGTCAAATGATTTCTTTCCTGTCTGAATTGTTTTCCGTTTCTGTGTTTTACTCCAATCAGAACAGCTCAATGGTTTCACGCTTGCTTGCCTCACCTTGCATTGCTCTGAATTGTTCATGGGTCCAGATGCTTGAGAATACATCAATTCTGCCTCAGTAATGTTGCATTTGCTTGAACTAACAATACTGATATTTTTTCGACAGGTAAAACGTGACTGTTCTCTGGAAAGTCCACTGGTCTGTTTCCAGTCATAACTATCGTCAGTTTGAGTTTCAGAACTGTCTGAACTCCTGCCACTGGTATCTGGTTGTAAATGACTGTTTGGGCCTGAGTTGCTGTCTGGTTGTGGTTCTCCATCATCCTCTCCATCAGCTTCTGTTGTCAGTGTTCTGTGTACAGATGAGGTGCTGGCTACAGGCTCAGCCTCTGTGCTCTCATCACTTTGGCTTTGATGAAGCTGTGATGACTCTGGTTTTTCATCATCATTTTCACTCTTCACAGGGACGGCAGTGAAACCAAACGTGGTGAGATCTGCCAACTCCAGCTGCTGAAGCTGCTCTCCCTGCTGACTTATCCACAGCTTCTCTTCTTCTTTAATGTCCTCCTGGTCAACACTCAGATTCCATTCCTGGAGTTCAGGGAGAGTTTCTTCTTTAATCACCAACAACAGCTGCATGTCTGCAAAGAAACAAATTAACAATAAATGTTAGAACAAAACTCATTAAAATAAAGTATCAGAGTGGTGAGTTTGACCTGATGACAGTAAGTTTTTGCACTGATGGAACTGATTAAGTGGAAATGTCCAGCAGGACCCGGTTTCATAAAACGGTCTCATCTTTTAGTCTCCTAAACTTACTTAGTCGACTAAAGCCTCGGTCACATGGCACTAATGAAGGACACTGAAGCCCAAATGAAACAAGAAATCTGGACTTGCCTTAACTTTCGGGGACATCGTTAAACCTTCATCCAGCAGAAACAATAGTGGTAAGAACATTTTATTAACTCCTTTAAGTATTTACACACGTTCCAAATGTTTATGGCTGGCCTGCGTGTTCACACGTTGATGTTCTGAAGACAAACAACATCTCTCACCTGTTGTCAAGACAACCAAATCCCACACCTGCAAGTGCTGTGGACATGAGTACAACTTTGGCTGCACTTGGTCTCATACTCGCTGTCAATCACGTCATTGTGAATGTTTAATTTTGATTTTGTTTAAAGCGTCAAGGTCGATGTTTGCTCCGTTTATCTTTTGTTCGTTTCAGTTTTGTTTCCTTCCTTTTTGCACTCTTGATTCGCAGGCTTTTCTGTGATGGGAAAGGTACAGGATGATTTGTGACTTTTCTTCCCTTTGTTCAGTTATCCCCGTGTGACTGCGCCAAAAGGTTAATCGCCCAACATTAGCTGTCTCATTTCACATAGATGGCTAAACTTGTAGATTAGCCATCTCAGGTTAGTCAATGACTTTAATGGGCATAAGCAGCCTCACGAGTGTCGCTGGCACAAAACGCCTCCAATGAATGAGAGTTATGTTTACTTCTGGGTTGGTCGTCTGCTACAACCATAGCTGAGTTTACCACATCAGAGGAGAAGCACTCCTGGAAAAAGGATCCTGCCTTCTCCAAAGTAGAGAAAGCTCTCCTTAATGGAGGCGTATGAGCAACATAGGGGAGCTCTTGAGTGTTTCAAAGGAACATCGGCCCTTGCTGCCAAAAGATGGGAGGAGATCACAGTGTCCCTCAATAGGTAGCTGGACAGATCACCCAATGTGCAGGATAAGTGCTGAAGTGACATCCCTTACAATTCGGCACACGTTCGACTCGCAGACGTGGATGGTGTCACCGATAACCTGCTGAAAGGTTCCACAGATGGAAAACTTCAGCACAATCAAAATCTGAATAAGGGTTGGCAGGACATTGTTCCTTCGCATATAATGGCTGATGGCTGTAGCTGTCATGTCCACGATTTAGAGAATTGTCGGAAGATGGAAGCGGTATCACTGTTGAACCTCAGCGAATGTAAACATCTCCAACGGATTATTCCGGTCCCGGTACACCCGCTCCCGTAGCAAGGCTCTCCTTCCTTCCTGCTCCCTCAAGTGGTGGCACATGATAGCTGCCATTTTTTTGTTGTACAGAAAAGTTTTGATGGTGTGCATAAAAATTATTTGAAACAAACAAAGGTTTAAGGTGTTTTCACACATGGAAGTTGCAATCAGAAATATTCAACTCCAAAGATTTTATGGATTTATCAAAATTATTATTTTTTTAAAGAGCAAGATTATGCTTTGGATGACTTCTTTATGAGTTGAGAGAGATATAAAATCAACACAAAAAATACATGATGTAGTATTTGTGTTTAACAGTACATTTGGTCCACCCTGTGGGCTCACCACCCAAAGGAGGAGCCGCTGGTGTTGGGTACGCTGTCCCATGGGTGGTAGTGAAAGTCGAGGGCCTCCATGGACCAGACACAGGTGGTAAGAGCTCGCTCTGGGGGTGTGGAACGTCACCTCCCTGTGGAGGAAGGAGCCGGAGATTGGAGGTGCAGTGATACCAGTTACATCTGGTGGGCCTCGCCTCCATGCACAGCCTCGGCTCTGGAACCACTCTACTTGATAGGGGGTGGGCCTTATTCTTCTCTGGAGTTGCCCAGGGTGTGAGGTGCCGGGCAGATGTGGGGATACTCACGAGTCCCCTGCTGAGCACCGCTACGTTGGCGTTTCCCCACAGTACATATAAAGGTTGCCTCCCTGCACCTTCGGGTGGCTGAGGAAAAACTCTGAATGTTGTTTGTGCGTATGCACCGAACAGCAGTTTGGAGTATTCGGCCTTCTTGGAGTCCCTGAATGGAGTCCTGTATGGGGCTCCCGTGGGGTACTCCATTGTTCTGCTGGGGGACTTCAACACACATGTAGGCAATGATAGAGACACCTGGAGAGCTGTGACTGGGAGGAACGGCCTCCCCAATCTAAACCCAAACGGTCGTTTGTGAATTGACATCTGTGCTTGTCATGGACTGTCCATAACAAACACAATGTTTGAATGAATGAATGAATGAATGAATGAAAACTGTTTATTTTGAACATTTGATACAACAACAATTACAAGATAGATCAGTAAAGACAACAACAAAAAAGTTCCTACTGTGTACCCAACATGTCCGAAAAGGGGTAGGGTGAAGCATCAGCTTATTTATCCCTACCCCTTCTTCCCCACAACCAGTAATACCCTTTGCCACATATACACATAGATTCCTACACACCTAAACCGATATCAATATATTATATCAATATATTATATATATATATATATATATCAATATATTATATATATATATATATATATATATATATATATATATATATATATATATATATATATATACACACACACATCAACATACATACACATATACATATATACACATATATATACACAAACAAATATACACCTACACATACCTACTTACATACAAAATACTATATATTTACAAGCCGAAGCAAAAAACAAAAACACCCTAACCCTCATTACCCTTCCTCCTCCCTATACCCAGAAAAAAACATATTTTTGTACCGCTGTTTGAACTGGTTCATGCTTGGACATTGCTTGAGCCCCACTCAATCTGTTCCACATCCTCACCCCACAGACAGAAATACAGAAACCTTTTAATGTTGTTCGTGCCCACTGATGCTTTAAATTAAATTTCCCCCTCAGACTGTAATCCCCTGATCTGTTAAAAAACATATTTTTAATATTTGCTGGAAGTAAATTGTTTATTGCTTTATACACAATTTGTACTGTTTGAAAATGAACCAAGTCTGTGAATTTTAAGAATTTGGATTGTAAAAATAGTGGATTTGTATGATCTCTATAGCCAGTATTATGAATAATTCTTATAGCTCTTTTCTGCATTACTGATAGTGATTGTGTTGTACCTTTATAAGTATTACCCCATACCTCTGCACAGTACTGTAAATATGGTAAAACCAGTGAGCAGTAAAGAATGCGGAGTGAGTTGTGGTCCAGAATATGTTTCGCTTTGTTTAGAACTGAAATGCTTCTTGACAGTTTACTTTGTATATGTTTTAGATGAGTCTTCCAGTTTATCTTATCATCTATTATCACCCCCAGAAACTTATTTTCATGTACCCTTTCAATATCTACCCCCTCGACTTGTAACTGAACCTGTATGTCTGTATTACAATAGCCAAATAACATGTATTTTGTTTTACTTAAGTTTAATGATAATTTGTTTCTGTCAAACCATATTTTCAATTTTCCCATTTCTATACTGATCCTCCTCAGTAACTCCTGCAAATCCCCCCCTGAACAAAAAATGCTTGTGTCATCTGCAAATAATACTAATTTTAATATTTTGGAAACATTGACAATATCATTTATATAAATTAGAAACAGTTTTGGACCCAATACTGACCCCTGTGGGACGCCACAAGCATTGTCCAAGCATGATGATGTATATTCCCCCAACTTCACAAACTGTTTTCTGTTACTTAAGTAGCTTCTCACCCACTGCAACACCAACCCCCTAATCCCATACTGTTCAAGTTTATTGATTAATATGTCATGATTAATTGTATCAAAAGCCTTTTTAAGGTCTATAAATATTCCAACTGAATGTAATTTGTGGTCTATGGCGTTTGTAATCTCCTCAACTGATTCTATTAATGCAAGTGATGTTGAACTATGTGCTCTGAATCCATATTGACTATCAGTAAGTAATTTATGTTTATTTATGAATTTGTCTAATCTATTATTGAATAACTTTTCTAATAATTTGGAAAATTGTGGAAGCAAAGAAACAGGTCTATAATTTGTGAAGTGGTGTCTATCCCCAGTCTTATACAGCGGCACAACCTTAGCTATTTTCATTTGATTGGGAAATTTACCGGTTTGAAATGATAAGTTACAGATGTATGTTAATGGTTCTACAATCCATTCAATGACCTGTTTTACCACCACCATATCAATTTCATTTAAATCGGTAGATGTTTTACATTTACAATTATTCACAATGTCTATAATTTCATTTCCATCCACTGCTGTGAGGAACATTGAACAGGGATTTCTTTCTATAAGATTATTATCCCAATCCTCAGATTGGGAATCGGGAATTTTTTCTGCCAAGCTTGGTCCAATATTTACAAAAAAATTATTAAAACCGTTGACTACCTCATCCTTATTTTCCTTCTTGACATTATTATCAATGAAATACTGAGGGTAACTCTGTTTTTTATTACCATTTTTGATAATGCTATTTAATATATCCCATATTCCTTTAATATTGTTTTTGTTATTATATAATATGTTACTATAATATTCCTTCCTACATACCCATATAATATTAGTTAATCTATTTTTGTATTTCTTATATCTATTTTCTGCCTCTTTAGTCTTTAGTTTTATGAATTCTCTATACAGTGTATTTTTCTTATTACATGCATTTCGTAACCCTTTCGTCATCCATGGTCGAGCTTGGATTTTTTGTTTTCTGTAGTCTTGTTTAATTGGACAATTTTTATCATATAATGATGTAAATATTTGTAAAAAAGTTTCATATGCACTATCAACATCACTTTCACTGTATACCTTTTCCCAGTTTTGCTCCTGTAAATCCTTCTTTAGTGTGTTCATGTTTTCCTCTGTCCGCACTCGCCTGTATTTTATTTTCTCCTCTGGCTGATTCCGCCGATGGTTTCTATTATAAACGATGAAAACTGGTAGATGATCACTAATGTCATTGATTAATAATCCACTCACAGTGTTATTCTCAATATCATTGCTGAATATATTATCAATTAAGGTGGCACTATGGGATGTAATTCTGCTTGGCCTGGTGATTTTTGGATATAAACTCATACTGTACATTATACTGATAAATTCATCTGTTATTTTATGCTTATTTGGATTGAGCAGATCAATATTTAAGTCACCACAAATGAACACAGTTTTTTGATTAGTTTTTGAGAACATTTTTCCCATACAGTCAGTGAATGTTTCAATACTAGATCCTGGTGCTCTATATATACAGCTGACTAATACATTTTTGCTTTTTTCTTCACATATTTCAATAGTTATACATTCTAATAAGTTATCAATCACAGTTGTCATATTGTCTACTATTTTATAATCCATGTTCTTATCCACATACACAGCCACTCCTCCTCCACTCTTATTTTTTCTGTTTACACAATTAAATTCATATCCATCCAGTTCAAAATCCATTCCTTTATCTTCATTGATCCATGTTTCTGATATAGCAATTACGTTAAATATTTTTTTAAACTGACTTAAATATTCTTTAATGTTGTTAAAGTTTGCATATAGACTTCTGCTGTTGAAATGGATTATTGATAATTTGTTATCCGTTCTAATGATCCGATTAAACTGTTCATCTGTATAATAGCAACAACTGTCATTGATATTTGAGAAGAAATTATTGTCCGGGTCTATATCGTGCTCCAAGTCCAGTACATTGTGGTCTGTGTATTTAAATGTTCTCAGTTCTACTTTTCCATGATCAGCAATCCTTTGAGTTATATCCTTCTTGTCTCCAGATGTAGATGAATAGGTAGTAGATGAATAGGTTCCTCTGGTCTGTGTCATGGTGTTGTGATGTGTTTGTGTCCTCATACCTTATTGGTCATATTTGTCCAGATCCTCGCTTTAAGAAACACTATTGTTCATATTTGTCCAGCTCCTCGATGTTCCTTATTGCCATGACTTTTGCTTGTTCTGGTGATCCGTTCAGTTTGATGAATATTTTACAGTTTGAAGTCCATGTGTGCTGGATTTTTCCCCGTTTCTTCAAGAAGCGTGCTTTCCTGGCGATGTCGGCATTCCGTTTGGTGAGATGTTCATTGATGAATACGTTTGTCCCTTTCAGTTTTCTTCCTTGTTTTAACAGTGCTGTTTTGTGTTTTCTGTTGATGAATCTCATGATGACGGTTCGTTTATCACCGTCATTTCTCCAGGGCAGAGGGTGGCACGCTTCAATGTTATTTAAATCCATTTCTATACCTTTAGATAGGAGGAAATCAGCAACCTGTTTTTCCACAGAGCTGACCTCCTGTTCACTGGGCTCCCCTCCGCTCTCATCTGTTACCGCCCGTGCGTAGGACCGTGGTTTGATATGAAGACCTGTGATGATGACGTCGTTAATTCTGGTGTACTGCTCCAATTCAGCCACTCTATTTTCCAGCTGCACCAGATGCCGGTCTTTCTCGGCGTTCTGGAGCCATAATGCCTTCACCTCCTCCACCAGATCCATGATTGATTTCTGTTGCTGCTTCACAACAGAAATCTCCTCTGATAGAAAGTCCAGAGATTTTTTAATATCGTCACCTTCCTCCGCTGTCAGAACCTTCTTAGGCCCCATGGTCGGCTTATGGGCAGCTTGACGATCGCCGATGTTAACAGCCTGCGTTGTTTGTCACCGGGATGGATCTGCACTGCGCTGGATCTTTTGACCATAAAGATGCTCATGAGTGTACATGGTACCAGAGCACTCTAGGCAGAAGATCAATGATCAATTTTGTGATCGTCTCATCTGTTCTGAGGCTGCATGTTCTGGAAATTCAGGTGAAGAGAGGGGCAGAGCTGTCAACTGTTCACCATCTGGTGGTGAGTTGGATCAGAGGGTGGGGGAGAACTTTGGACAGACCTGGTAAGCCCAAACGGACAGTGCGGGTGAACTGCGAACGTCTGGAGGAGCCCACTGTCTGACAGAGCTTTTCTAGCATCCTTGTGGAGGTTGGGGGCATTGAACCAGAATGGGTAATGTTCAAACCTTCCACTGCTGAAGCTGCAGCAGGGAGCTGTGGCATGAAGGTCTTCAGTGCCTCACGGGGTGGCAACCCTCGAACACCGTGGTGGACACCTGTGGTCAGGGAAGCCATCCAAGTGAAGGAGGAGTCCTTCCGGGATATGTTCTCTCTGAGCGCTCCGGAGGCAGTTGCAAGGTACCGACAGGCCCAAAGGCTGACAGCCTCTGATGTGGAAGGAGTTCAGAGCAACCATGGAAGACTTTTGGTCAGAACCAAGGTGCTTCTGGTGGATGTGAGGCACCTCAGGAGGGGAAAACAGGGAACCATCCAAGCTGTCCACAGTAAGGATGGGACTCTGTTGACCTCAACTGAGGATGTAATGTGCCGCTGGAAGGAACACTGAGGAACTCCTGCATCTGACCGGAGCACCATCTATAGTAGGGGCAGAGCTGGAATTTCCCTGGTGGAAGTCAATGAGGTAGTCAAACAACTCTGCAGTGGCAATGCCCTGGGGATTGATGAGATCTGTCCAGAAACGCTGAAGGCCTTGGGTATGGAGGGACTATCTATGGATGAGATGTCTCTTCAACATTGTGTTGAGGTCTGGGACAGTGCCTAAGGAGTGGCAAACTGGGGTGGTGGTCCCCATATTTAATAAAGGGGACCAGAGAGGGTGCACCAATTCCAGGGGCATCACGCTACTCAGCCTTCCTGGAAAAGTCTCCTCCAGGATGCTGGAAAGGAGGGTTCAGCTGGTAGTCGAACCTCTGATTGAAGAGGAACAATGCGGGTTAGGGACACAGGCACCCTCCAGGATTCTGGAGGGTGCCTGGGAGTATGCCCATCCAGTCTACATGTGTTTTGTGAACTTAGAGAAGGCGATGATGTCATAGCCCTGCCTCTAGAAGCTTAGCTGCTCATAATTAATTACATGTAGTTGTTAACAGGGTCATTTAATATACTGTTTTTGTTCTTGCTGAATCATTAATGGTATTTATTTTCATTGCTAGTAGAATGCTGAAGAGATGAAAGATGGCTGTGGTGAACGCTAATCATGAATAAAGGGACCCTTGTGACATAAAATAATTCCAGAAAGGACTTCTTTCCACTGCTCCCGTTAGGGGGTCGCCACAGCAGATCAATCGTTTCCATCTCTCCCTGTCCTCTGTATCTTCCTCTGTCACACCAACCACCTCATATAGCAAGACGAACGGGTCATCAGGTTTTCACGCCGGATGGGGCTGTGGCCATGTTGCAGTTGTTGTCGCCTGCGGCATTAAAAGCCGAAGTGATGACTGACTTTCATCAAGGGCATGGTCATGAAGGGGTCGAGAAGACCTTGGAGCTTTTGCATCAGTGGTGTTACTGGCCATGGATGTTTGTTGAGGTGTCAAAGTGGTACCAGGCATGTGAGAGGTGCCAGGAGGCCAATGGGACTCAACCAGCAGCTCGTGGCCCTATGGGACACCTATTGGCGTCCCGGCCTAGTGAGATTCTTGCCATTGATTTTACCATTTTAAAGCCTAGCCATGGCGGAGTAGAAGACATTCTTGTGGTGACTGACGTCTTCAGTAAATACATGAAATACATGTGGATAGTCCCTACTCATGATCAGTGAGCCGCTACAGGAGCTCAGGTTTTGGTTACGGAATGGTTTTTGAGATGTGTAGTTGCAGCTTGGATGCACTCTGATTAGGGATGGAGTTTTGAGACCGTATTGATTCAGCAGTTGTGTGGCTTTTATGGCATAGGAGCCAGTTGGCTTTGTCATGGATGGGTCCAGGAGCACCAGACTCGCTTGAAGATGGCTTTTGATGGAGCTCGAGATCAGCTGAAGACTGATGCAGAGCGTCGCAAGAAAGATCATGATCAGTGTCGCCGTGCTGTTCCTTTGATGGAGGGCCAGTTGGTTTGGTTGTGAGACTTTGGAGTAGGGGCTGCCATAAGACCCAGGACCAGTGATCCTCAGTGATGTATCGCGTGTTGAGGGCACCACAGGATGAGGGAATGGTTCATACCATCGTCCCTAGGGATGATTCAAACAGAGCCAAACAGGTTCATCTGTGCCTGTTGAAAGCTGTGGTAGGGTTTGATTCCCTTGATGGGGTTGTGGTGCCTTCTCCATCCCCTGTAGAGCAGTTGCAGCCAGAGGACAAGTGGTTGTTTGATGGTGGGTGGTTGGTGTTGGGGTCTGAGGACCCAGTGTCTACTTCTGTTCTGGCAGAAGTAGTGACCCAACCTGCTCCTCAAGTAGACGCTGCAGAGGTTGTAAGTCAGCCTGAGTCCACCGGTAGACCCAGTTGTTGTTGTGCCATCCTTGCCGGTGGTTCCTGCTCCTGTGGGGGCAGGTACCCCCCCCCCCATGCTGTTGAAGGAATTAAGCATGATGTGAACATTCCCTTGATAATTTATATGTTTCTTTTTTTAAACTATACTTTAGGAAATTAGCGATTTTTAAATAGGTTGTTAATAAACGTTTCTATTTTGGAACCACTTCTGTCTCTCATTTGTGAACGAACCTGTCTGTCTTGAGTTGGAGTTAATTTGAATGGAGAATTCCCTGGGTGTTTTCAGAGGTACGACTTATTACTCCCCTCATGAGTTTTGGCTGTTTCAATCATTGAATACGAGGTCTGTTAGAAAAGTATCGGACCTTTTTATTTTTTGCAAAAACCTGATGGGTTTGAATCACATGTGCTTGCATGAGCCTGCGTGACTTTTTTCACGCCTGTCGAGCGCATCATTTGCTGGTAAGCAGCCTTTGTGTGGGACGTGTGCTGTGCGTTCAACGGATTTTCATTTCAAGGAAAAAGACAGAACGACTGGAGCAGCGCCGCATCAAATTTTGCCAGAAACTGCGTGACAGCCAGGTGGAAACCATTCGGATGATTCAGACGGCTTTTGGTGACGATGCTATGGGCATCACCCAGATTAAGGAGCAGTACAACTGGTTTAAAGACGTCCGCACAACGGTGGAGAGCGCGCCACGCTCCGGTAGGCCATCAACATGCTGAAATGACCAGATCATTTCCAAAGTGAACACTGTGGTGATATGTGACCGTCGTGTGACTGTCCCAGAAATTGCGGAAGAGGTGGACATCAGCACTTTTTCGGTACATTCCACTGTGACAGAAGATTTGGCCATGAAAAGAGTGGCTGTGAAATTCATGCTGCTGCAGACGGCGGCGCAAAAGCGTCTTTGTGTTGAAGTCTCACAGGACATGCTGTGACATGCCCACCTCTTCCACAATTTCTCGAATAGTCACACGACTAAAAAGTCACTGAAAGCCGTCTGAATCATACGAATGGTTTCCACCTGGCTGTCGCCCAGTTTCTGGCAAAATTTGATGCGGCGCTGCTCCAGTCGTTCCGTCTTTTTCCTTGAAATTAAAATCCGGTGAGCACACAGCACACGTCCCACACAAAGGCTGCTTACCAGAAAATGATGCAATCGACAGGCGTGAAAAAGTTCACGCATGCACATGAAGGTTCAAGGTTTGCTCATGCAAGCACACGTGATTCAAATCCATCAGGTTTTTGCAAAAAATAAAAAGGTCCGATACTTTTCTAACAGACCTCGTATTGTCTGCTCTGGCACTTTTTGGTGTCAGAAGTGTGATGCAAATTGAGACAAGGTGTGTTCTGTTTTGCTTTTTTGTTAAAAATAGAATTGTTGCTAGTTGTTGTGCTAAGTTGTGTTTGTGGTTTTTTTTTTTCAGGACAAAGCAGCAGTTGGCTTCTGTGGAAGTGATTTCCTCTCTGATTTTGGCCTCACCTTGAAGCCGCGTTCACACCGGGAGCGACGCGAGCAACAGCAGTGACAGGTTGCCATTAAATCCCTATGGAAGGACGCATTGTGGCGCCAAGCCACGCAGCACGACACGATGGATGCGAGTGAAGCGATTTTGAGCGATCGCCGCGTTTGTGGCGTGATACTGTATCGCGTCACGTTGTGTTGCCCTCCTCCCCAAGTTGAAAAATCTTAACTTTTTCGTCTTGTCGTGCCGTGATGACCAATCAGGGACTGGATATGTAGTGACGTGGAGATGTCTGGAGTTTGACTGAGTTGGATGTGAACATGTCCTGTCTCTGGTAGCAGCCTGGGAGCAGAACTTATGTCCCTTTTGTCCTTTATTTCACAATTATGACAGAGTTTGGGGGAAGAGCGAGCAGCAGCCCCACAGCAAGGGGAGCGTTTTTTTTTTTTTTTTCTTACGTGCGCGTGCAAGCGAATCGTCCGTGAAGATTATTTTAATAATTAACTACATTGATGTATAATAAAGCAAATGGTGACTGGTTTCTAAACACAATTATGACAGAGTTTTTTGGGGAAGAGCGAGGAGCAGCCCCACAGCAAGCAGCGGATTGTTTTTTTTTTTTATTGTTTACATGTGCCCGCGTGATTGGGACAGGAGGTCCTCAAACTGGGTCCTGCAGAGGTGGAAGGACCGCTGAAAGCGGCCGTCATCCAGATGCAGCTCCTGCAGCAAATAATGGTACTCCCCGAATTGAGAACGTCTCATGACGTTTGTCAGCTTTCCACAACAACTTGCTCCTGTTGATCAAGGTCCGTCATGTTAACTTGATTGACAACCGGAGCCGGTGAGTGGAATGGAAGCTCCTCCTATTTGATGATGCACTGGGGCGAATTCTCACAGCGAAATTTTCACACCCGGTGTGAACGCGGCATTAGGGTGGAAAAGTTTCGGGTGTGTGGTGAAGTGGACTGGGGAAATGGTGCCAATAATCAACAGTGTTGCTAATGATAGGTAGAACTTCTGACACCACCCTGGGAGTTTAGCCCAGGGAACTCTAGACTCAAATCCAAGTGCACAGGTCCTTGGCAGAAAGAGGCAGTAGGAGTGGTTATCAGTACAAGTGGAATTTATTAGTGCTGGTTTATATTTTTCATTTAAAAAAATGGAAGCTATAAAATTAGGAGTCTACACATCATCTAAAACATCAAAATCTCGTGAACTAGACACCTGAGGGCACCCTTGCGTCACCCAGTCTCAGCCATATCATCAAGGTGACAAAACATCCACAGCGACCATAAACCTCAAAGCAAAGCAGCAGTAACGTCCGCAGAGCATCAATCCGCTGCCTCACTCCTCTCCACCACGGACCTGAGGCCTAACCTGCTGCCAGCATGTGGCATCTTGGTGAAGGATTCTCCTGGTATGTCTCTGCAGATTCCCAGGGTCCTGGGGATGAATGTCATCCACAGGTGTTATGGGAAACTGTTTGGGCAGCATGGGGTTGCCCTGTTTGACTTACTGGTGGTGTCCGAGGCCCCTGAGCGTGTCACACAGGCGTTTCAAAGGTGTCACGAAGCTACTGCTATTGCTGGCTGAGGAGCAGGTAAAGTTAAGGTTCATGGGAGAGAAGCTTGTTGGATTCCAGGTGAGGTGATGAAGTTTGTTACAGCCACATGTTCAGAGTGGTATTCTGGTGGTGCGGCCCTGTTTGAGCTTGTAGTCTGGCCTGCCTGTGTCTCCTGTCGTGGTACAGGTGGAGCGGGGTACAGCCTACATTCTGGTGATGAATGTGGGGTCCTCAGATGTGTGGCTTCCTGAATGAGTGAGTGAGTGAGTTAGTGAAGAGAGAGATAGTGGACATAAAGGACAGCAACAAGTACCGAGGAATCCCACAAGCCAATCAGAACCATGATGAAGATGCAAAGTTAGTCACAGCCAAATACTTCCAAGAAGGTCAGACAGGTGCTGAGAAATCAGCTCAATGGTAGGAATAAGAACTAAGCCATTAATACATATGTTCTACCAATCATCAGATACCCAGATAAAAAAAATAATTTGGCCACAGGAGGAGATAGATACCAGTGATGTCAAGACATGAAAACTCCTCATGCACAGAGGTTTCTACTCAAATTCTAGCACTCTGAGGCTCAATGAGCAGCCGAAGGAGGGAGGACAAGGATTAGTGAGTGTCAGAGACACGATCCAAGATGAGACAAGGAGCATCTATGAATACACCAGAAAGGCGTCACCCCAAGATCAGCTGCTACAAGAGTGTCTGACAGTTACAAGCTGAATGAAGTTCTTGGGTCTGTTTGTATTCACAGCTGTCATCTGAAATCCTGCCACTGGTATCTGGTTGTAAATTACTGTTTGGACCTGAGTTGCAAACATTGCATCTGTAGTGCTCTTTCTTGGCATGAAACATGTCGCTGCTCACAGATCTTCACCTGTTTTCTAAACCTAGCTTCTACTACTCTTTCCCATAACTTCATGCTGTGGCTGATCAACTTTATGCCTCTGTAGTTACTGCAGCTCTGCACAACACCCTTGTTCTTGAAAATAGGAACCAGCACACTACATCTCCACTCCTCAGGCATCCTCTCACTTTCTAAGATTTTATTAAACAATCTGGTTAGAAACTCTACTGCCATCTCTCCTAGACATTTCCATGCCTCCACTGGAATGTCATCTGGACCAACTGCCTTTCCACTCTTCATCCTCTCATAGCAGCCCTCACTTCTTCCTTACTAATCTCTTGTACTTCCTGATTTATTCTCACCACATCATCCAGCCTTTTCTCTCGCTCATTTTCTTTATTCATCAGCTCTTCAAAATATTCCCTCCACCTTCTCAGCACACACTCCTCATTTGTCAGCACATTACCATGCGCATGTTTTACCACCCTAAAGCCCCGTTTACACATAGACGGTAAGAGCTCCCGGAAGCATCCCGGAAGAGTTTTTGGTCATCTTAAGGATCAAATGCCGTTGTCAACGCTGGCACTAAGGGACGTGGCTTAGTTCCGGCTTTACTGGGAATCGTCGAAAAAATTATTCAACATGTCGAATAATTCCGGGAGCGCTCCCGGAGAATTTGTGTGAAGACGGAGACAATGCGAACAACGGCGTTTGATACTTTTTAATCGCCGTTTCATCCTGCCCCTTCCTGTAGTGCCGCAGTTTACACCGCCATAACTGGCGGCCGGCGTTGTATCCCTAACCAACGGCGTGTAAAACGGCGATAGAGCCCACATCAGCGTCCTCAAAGGAGTTTTAACCGGCGACAGAGGCACACAAAACGGCGGCGCTAGCGGACAGTACACCGTTCTAAACGCCACCTCCCGGTTAACGGCGTTCCAAACGGCCGATAGGCGGCGGTCAGTATAAAAACTCTAGCGCACTGCATGCAGGCCTCTCACTCGCGGCCAGCTCCAGATATTTTTGCAGAGAAGCTCCAATATGCCTCCTAAAAGAAAATTGGCAGCGGCAAGGACTTACCAAGAGGTCTGGTTCAGAAGCAGAGAAGAGGCCTGTGGTGGAGACGAGCAACACGTTGAGGAGGGGAAAAGGAAGGAGAAGAAAAGGCTGAGAGGTGAGCTCCCTCCCCCTGCAGTGACAGCTGCTTCAGCCTATTATACTCTGGGTGCGGTGCCTATATGCAAAGGTTCCTGGAGTAACGCAGGATTTGCCTGGATAAATCCAGCGGTACACAGGGCATTATCGGCGGCAGCAGAACACCGCTGTTCTCACGCGCATCTTAACCTGCAATTGTAAAGGATAGAACTGGGTATTAACCCCTGTTGCCTGACGTGTGCCAGATGCTATGCTTTATTCGGCGGATTTAGCGGCGTTTTATTCGCGTATTTGTGGCTAGTACGGCGCTCAAAACGCCGGCGAAATGCTCTGCCCTTTCCACCGCGAAAACAGCCGGAACTACCGCGAACTTCGGTCTACATACTACCTGCCGACAAAACAGTCTATGTGTAACCTGGGCTTAACGTGCTGCACATCCTTTCCAGCTCTGTCCCTTTGTCTGGCCAATCGGTACAAGTCCTTTTCTCCTTCCTTACTGTTCAACGTCTTGTACAGCTCACAATATGCCTTTTCCTTCGCTTTTGCCACTTCTCTTTTCGCCTTACACGGCATCTCCTTGTACTCCTGTCTACTTTCTTCATCTCTCCGACTATCCCAAAACGTGTTCACTAACCTCTTTCTCCTTATGCTTTCCTGGACCTCGTCATTCAACCAGCAAGTCTCCTTGTCTTCCTTCCACTGTCCAGATGTCATACCCAGTACTGTCCTAGCTGTCTCCGTCACCATATCTGCAGTACTTTTCCAGTTGTCCAAAACTGCTTCCTCTCCAACTAGTGCTTCTCTCACCTGCTCGCTAAATTTCACACAACAGTCTTCCTCCTTCAGCTTCCACCATCTGATCCTTTGTTGAGCTCTCACTCTCTTCTTCTTCTTTACCTCTAAAGTCATCCTACAAACAACCATCCTATGCTGTCTAACGACACTCTCTCCTGCCACCACCTTACAGTCTGATTTCTTTTAGCTTGCATCTCCTATAAAGAATGTAGTCCACCTGTGTGCACCTTCCTCCACTCTTATATGTCACCCTGTGCTCCTCCCTTTTCTTAAAGTAGGAATTCACCACAGCCATTTCCATACTTTTTGCAAAATCAACTACCATCTGTCCTTCCCCATTCCTATCCTTGATACCATATCTACCCATTACTTCCTCATCACCTCTGTTCCCTTCACCAACATGCCCATTGAAGTCCGCTCCTATCACCATTCTTTCATGCTTGGGCACACGCTCCACCACCTCGTCTAACACACTCCAGAAATCTTTCTCCATCTCACAACCTACCTGTGGGGCATATGCACTGATGATATTCATCATCACCCCTTCAATTTACAACTTCATACTCATCACCCTGTCAGACACTCGCTTAACCTCCAACACACTTTTAACATACTCTTCCTTTAAAATAACCCCAACACCATTTCTCTTCCTGTCCTCACCATGTTACAACAACTTGTACCCACCGCCGACGCTCCTGCTCTTACTTCCATTCCACTTGGTCTCTTGCACACTCTCCATCAGCTTCTGCTGTCAGTGCTCAGTTTAATTTTATTTGGTCAGAGGGACAATGTACATTAATGAACATTTTGTTTTAAAAAGAAATAAAAATAAGAATGTAAATGTACACAATTGCAATCGTGGGCTGATTTTCATTGTCAGCCCCCCTGCCAGATGGTACAGGCAAATTACTAAAATAATAAAACAAACAAACAAAAAAACTCATAATAAAAACATGAACACACAAAATCAGAATAAACAGCAGTGCACTCAGCAACGCTGCTATAACACAGATTGCATCACATTCCCACTCCCAGCCCTTTACACAATGTCCAAGGTTCTACTATGATGGCAGGTTTGGGTGGACATCAACCATCCCTTGAGGAGTTTTTTAAAAGTACTAAAATAGGACAGTCCCTAACAGTGGATGGTATGGTGTTCTAAAAATGACCACCCTTGACAGATAAGGCCATCTGGCCAAAGGTGGAGCGTCTACGTGGTATGACACAGTCATCTTGGTCAGATGCTCGAGTGGTTCTGGCTGCGGGGCCACAAGAGGAGCAACGTCTGATAAAGTCTGTGCACAGATGAGCTGCTGGCTACAGGCTCAGCCTCTGCACTCTCATCACTTTGGCTTCGACAATCCTCTGATAACTCTCAAGGCTGTGTTTTGAAACTCTAGAACCTGGTCTCCAAAACTGCTGAGACAGCTGTGAGGGGGTGTGCAAGAGACAATTTATGGACATAAAAATATATTGGAAAGAAATCTAAAGGTGTTTCCACACATTGAAGTCTAAAACAATGTTTGTACAGTTGCAATGAGAAACCCAGTAAATCACTGGGTTTGTTCCTCCTCATTTTCAGTCTTCACAGTGACAGCAGTGAAAGTGAACTTACTGATGGCCTCCTCCAGCTGCTGCTCCTGCTGACTGATGCAGAGATTCTCTTGTTCCTCTTTAATGTCCTCCTGGTCAACACTCAGATTCCCCTCCTGCTGTTCAGGGAGAATTTCTTCTTTAATCAGCAACAACTGCTGCATGTCTGCAAAGAAACAAATTTATATGATTTAGAACAGTGGGCGACGCAGTGGGTTAGTGGTTAGCACTGACGCCTTACAGCAAGAAGGTAGAGGATCACTTTGTCGTGTAAATTTTTTTTTTTTTTTTTACCAAAGACCGATAACGTGCTCATAACAAACCTGCTATGATGATATGCAAATGCCAGAAGATAATCATGTTGTGTATTACTGATAACAGTTAACAGATGTTTAGAAGGACATATGTTGGGTACAAAATGTAAGTTTTCTTTCAAAGAAACAGTGAGGCCAGAATTTGGAATTAAGAGTGTAATTTGAGTAAAGCACTTAATTTGGAAAAAAATAAAGAAAAAGGAAAATCGAATTAAAATCAAACTTACGAGGTCTGTTAGAAAACTATCCGACCTTTTTATTTTATTTTTTTAAAACTACATGGATTTGAATCATGTGCGATTGCCTCAGCCAAGCTTGAACCTTCGTGCGCATGCGTGAGTTTTTTCACGCCTGTCGGTTGCGTCATTCGCCTGTGGGCAGGCTTTGAGTGAGCACTGGTCCACCCCTCTCGTCGCTGGCTGTACAATCAATAAAATACATAATTTGGGCCTGAAGCAATTGGACGTTGTTCTGCTGTGCATAAAGTAACACTGTCACCCATTTTGAAAATTCATGCTCACTGAGAAACTCAAAACTGGCGTATTCACATTTAATCGGTAAAATGCTCACTCGTAAAACAAACTCGGGCTGCAACTCATGATTATTTTAGTAATCTATTATCTTTTTTTGTTTTTTACTTACATGTGAGTTTTGCTATTATTTCTTTAAGTGAGTTATTATTAAAAGGCCTTTATCACGTAACATCAACGTTTGACCTTCCTTGTAACAAAGTTATGATGTTATATTCTCATCAAAAACATACCTGGAGTCAGGTTTTATTTTATTTTGCACATACATACATCACCGACACACCACAAAGAGATTTCCATCAGGGTTCACCCGATTATAAGCATTTTTAGATAAAGTATCAAAATAGTTGATTATAGTTTGATGTGTGTTTTGAATAAATGTGTGTGAAAATTATTTTCTGCTTTATTTTTTCCTTTATTTCTGATTGTAAACCTTTATTACACTTATAAAACACCACTACAGAATATATATTTTCAAAGTACAGGATGTCCTGAAAAAAAGAGACATACCACTTGATTGTGGGATGCAGAGTGAGCTTTTAACAGCAATAATAAAACATTTATGCAAGGCGAGTGAACTGCCCAAAAAATACCCTCAGAACCCAGAGGGTTAACAGGCCCCTGATTGTCTCCTTGTGTTCAGTATTAAAACAAGTGTAATGTTGTGAATGTCACACTGTCAGTCGGCGTACCTTATTTTTTTTAATACTTCAGTGTGTGTGCGCCGCTTTGAGCTCACACACACGCGCGCTCCCACTAACATTTTTTACCAGTTCACATTTATTTCATTTGACGTACCAAAAGAAACTATCGCTGCGTGTCATCTGTAGCTCCACTCTGTGTACTTTCTTTTCTGTGTTCATGTTGACTGATCTGTCAAACAGGGGATTCCCAGCTCCCAGGGCCAATTTACAAACATTTGCACATTTTTAGGGGCGTAAAAAGGGAACGTGCTTGAATTCATGCGTTCACACACTTTGATACATCTGGATATTTCTGTAAATACGCCAGTTTCTGGGTTTTGGAGTACACCATGTTTCAGTAGAAAATCCACTCAAGTCTTTGTACATGAGGCCTCAAATGTTGACGCAATGCATCCTGGGTCGATTTTTCCTATATGTGGTCGGGAGAATTCCTTTTCCATATTCATAGTAATTAAATAGTTTCATAGCAGTGGAACACCTGCTCCAACTAACAGATGTTTCAGAGTTTTGATCAATTCATACCTGAGTTTTGAAGAACCTGTGATGACTGTGGTATTTCATCATCATTTTCAGTCTTCACAGGGACACGAGCAAAACAGAACTTAGTCTTCTCAGTGTCCAGCCAGTGAAGCTGCTGTCCCTTGTTACTTGTCCAGACTTCCTCTTGTTCCTGTTTAACATCCTTCTGGTCGACACTCAGATTCAACTCCTGTTGTTCAGGGAGGATTTCTTCTTTAATCACCAACTGCTGCAACATGTCTGCAAGGAAGCAAATAATATGAAGAACAACATTTGTCAGAGTGAAGACAAACCAGCAGCACTGTCACCATGAAGTTACTGCACTGATGGAACGGATACTGCGGAATAACACATCAAGCCTCCTTGGTTTAGATTTTTTTTTTTTTTACATTCTTGATCTGGACCCAGATGATGCTTTCACACAACTCAGAGGTTCAGTCCAGTTGAAGAAATGCTTGATACTTGTTTAAGATTGATCATCGTCACCTTGTTTGTAAAAAAAAAAAAAAAAAAACTGTACAGATGTGCCACGAACAATCACAGCTGAGCGCAGTCTGCTGCGAGCTGCAATTTGTCTGGTCACAGAACACTCTCAGGTCCAGAATGAGAACCACCCAGACAGACAGCTGGTCCAACCCCCCTCATCAAAGTTAGGATATGATCTCATCCTGCCAAAGCCAACTGCGAGACAAATTGTTTGATTTTGCTGGGTGGCGCTCCTCCCTCGCATAACTCACAGGGCGTTGTGTTTGTATTCTAGTGAGGTGACAAGGCTCCTCCCAGTTTTCTCTCATATGAGTCACTGATGTCACTGCTCAGACTCCTCACATAAGACATTCATGAGAGAAAAAGGGGGGGGGGGGTAATGGGCCACACACAATCTGCCATGGAAGCACACCAAAATAGCAGAGATGATCAGAGAGGAACATCCACTTCTGGAAGTGACAGAGCTGTTGCCAGCTTTTTTAAAATCTGGAGGGCTCTCTCTTTCTCTCTGTCTTGTCCCCCCAACTCTCTCTGTCTCTCTCCCTTCCTCTGAGTATGTGTGATCGGAGTTCTTTGACGTGCTTGTTGTGAGGACGATACACAATCACTGAGGAAATACGATGACTTGCTTTCATTAAATGGCACTCTGCTCAAATCCAGCTCCAACAGCATTCATGTGTCTGTAAACCGAGAAAATCCTTCCTTTAAATGCCGTGCCATGGAAATGTGATGACATCTGTCCATCAGAACCAAAACGCAGGAGGACAGAGAATGTATCTTTGCCAGGTCAATGTGCAGATCCACCGAGTGGTGGGGGGGGGGGGGGGGGGGACAAGAGAATAGCCAAAGGGACTTACAATGTTATTGGCGCATAAATCAAATTAAAAGATGCACACCCCTGAAACACTGCGGGACTTCGCTGCATAACAGAGAAGATGCTGTTCCAGCGCGTGGATGAGCAGTGTGTGAAGATCTCGCAGCCAAAAACAAAGGGATCATATCAGCGGGGGATTATATAGTCAACAGGGACATCATTCTGCAAGCCAGTGAGTGTGCTGTAGGCTTTATTAATATTATTACTATTATTTTTTTATTATTATTTTACTATTTAACTGATTTTATCTTGTCCTTACTGGATACAATCAGGGGAAGTTACACAGTCAGTTCACATGGATAATAACAGCTGAACACTGTGTGCAAATGTGTCTGTTTCAGCTGCGAGTGGCCACTTCATTGAGATACCAACGGTGACATTGTCGCTTGTTCATGTGTTGGGTCGCTAATCCATGTCTGCAACTGCTCTCCACCAGTCACACCCAGTGAGACAGGACCATTACCATTCATCAATTCCACCTGATGATAATATTAATAATAATAATGTCTGATATGCAAAGAACACCACCACCAATGTGTTTTATACCTTAAGACACACTTGTTTAAAAAAAAAAAAAAAAAAAACTTTGGAAAACACTTTGGAGTGCATTGGCTCATTAAAGCTTTGGTAACTTGGGAACTCTAGTTGGGTTCCTAAGTATTTGGACTTCACCAGCTTTGTGTATTTGCATGTGTATGTACAACAACACAATGGTGTACAAGCCAAACAATAAAAATGTGTTTTGAGTGAACACTCAAACCTTGTAGGGTCGATAACACATTTGTGATTTAAAATGATTTATAACAAACACAATGAAGAGTTTGTTCAAACACAACCACAGAGATGAGGACAAATTTATGAGCTCCCAATAAAACTTAACATTTTCTTCCAAAATGTTCCCAAGTGCTTTTTTAACAAAGCAAAGAAATTTCAACACAGCATTTAAGATAAAATAAACTTTATTTATACCAAATGAAATTATTTTGCCAGAGTACAAAAACAAGAAACAATTAGGGCTGAAACGATTCGTCGAGTAACTCGAATAATTCGATTACAAAAAATGCTCGAGGCAAATTCTGTGCCTCGAAGCTTCGTTTAACATTGTAGTACATATGCCAGACCGGTGTGGGGGGTGGGGGGGGGGGGTGGGTGGGGGGGGGGGTGTCCCTTGTCCTGTCCACATTGATGATCTGAAATACACTATACTGCAAAGCGAAGCAGTGTTTGTTTTTAAAATACATTGGTCCCTCGTTTATCGTGGGAGTTACGTTCTAAAAATAGCCCGCAATAAGCGAAATCCACAAAGCAGCTAGTCAGTGTTATTTTTTACAATTATTATAGATGTTTTAAGGCTGTAAAACCCCTCACTACACACTTTATACACTTTTCTCAAACAGGCAACATTTTCACACTTTTCTCTCGTATGTAAACACTCTCAAAGTTCAAACCTTAGTAGAAAAATAAGACCAACCTGTTTTCACGCCCAAACATTATTTTGAGAAATAAAAATAGAACATTTTCCTATAAATAATTATGATGGCTTTTAGAACTAACAAATTTAATTTTAACAATCACCCTACGAGGTTGGAAACATAAGAAATTATTAATAGTGACTGACCAGTATTTCACAGTTCCTCTGATCGCGCCTCTTCATCCTGGAGTCGCGCCGCTGTCGCGCCTTTTTCCACTGAGTCACACCTCGGTGCAGGCGTCTTTTTCTAACTGAAGAACACAGTTATGGGTAGTTGCTGGCGCTCTTTTTTCTTCTGGGTGAGAAGATTCCTATAAACAGACACGAAGAACACAATGCACTTACTCTCCCTTTGCGGTGCCGCGACCGGCCTGCTTGATGAGGACGCAGAACACAATGCGCTGTAAAAAAAAAAAAAAGCATGCAAAATTGGACTAAAAAACTTCGCGAAACTGCGAGGCTGCGAAAGGTGAACTGCGTTATAGCGAGGGACCACTGTACACATGGTCCGCTCTACATGGGGAGTGACTATTCGCCTGGCGGCCGTCTCTCTGCCCGGTCTGAGGGGAGCCCCTCACACAGCTACAGCTCTGTTCACAGCCACACTTACAAACAGTTTTTGAAAGAAGATCCTCTCAGCAGAAGTCCACTCTTTCTTC
The DNA here is from genome assembly GCF_902500255.1 of Thalassophryne amazonica. NCBI lineage: Eukaryota > Metazoa > Chordata > Actinopteri > Batrachoidiformes > Batrachoididae > Thalassophryne > Thalassophryne amazonica. The sequence goes on along the minus strand of NC_047120.1, from coordinate 866,375 downwards.
TCTGTTTTACTCAGAGTCACTTTTTAGGGCAACACACAACGCTTCACAAACACTGTAACTTTAGTAAAATAAAATAATAAACTGACATTGAGGCTTGCATGTTCAACCTCCAGCTGAAATGCATCTGCTGAATCACAGAGAAAGAGGGACTAAAAATATATATAAATAACGCAGGGACCCAGTCCAGCAACATAAAAAAAACTTAAAAATAGCTGCAGCACTAGAAACAATATTTTTTGATATACAATAATTACAACAAATTTATGTGAAATGACTGGAAGATATATTGCACACGATGCTTGAGAATATTGCACATAACTATAGCATAGAAAATGATAAGATATGCTGGAAAATCCCACGCAGCTGGACAGCACATCGCTTCAGCACTCTGGGGCTGAGGCCATCAGGACCCGCAGCCTTTCCTGAACACAGGGAAATAAATTCTCTTCTCACATCCTCAGCAGTGATGGTGATGGGAGAGGATGGAGAGAGCCCCGGTTGAGAAGGGGGCAGGAGCAAGTAGGAATGTCAAGGACAATGTATAGTAGGGACCGAGCTGGAACCTGATGGAGGATTATCATCAATTTCCCTGATGGAAGTCACTGAGGTAATCAAACAACTCTGCAGTGGCATGGCCTCAGGGGTTGACGAGATCTGTCCAAAAATGCTGAAGGCTTTGGGTGTGGAGGGACTGTCTTGGATGACACGTCTCTTCAACACTGTGCTGAGGTCTGGGACAGTGCCTAAGGAGCGGCAAACTGGGGTGGTGTTCCCCATATTTAAAAAAGAGGACTAAAGAGTGTGTTCCAATTACAGGGGCATCACACTACTCAGCCTCCCTGGTAAAGTTGACTCCAGAGTACTGGAAAGGAGGATTCGGTCGATAGCCAAACCTCTGATTAAAGAGCAACAATGCGGGTTCCGTCCTGGTCATGGAACAACCGACAAGCTCTTCACTCTCACAAGGATCCTGGAGGGTGCCTGGGAGTATGCCCATCCAGTCTACATGTGTTCTGTGGACTTGGAGAAGGCGTCTGATCAGGTACACCGGGAGATACTGTGGGAGGTGCTGCGGGAGTATGGAGGGGGGTGTCGCTTCTCAGGGCCATCCAATCTCTGTACTCACAAAGGGACAGCTGTGTTCGGGTGCTCGGGAGTAAGTCGGACTCGTTTCCGGTGGGGGATGGCGTCCGCCAGGGTTGCGCCTTGTCACCAATCTTGTTTGTGATCTTTATGGACAGGATATCAAGGCGTAGTCGGGAGGAGGAGGGTTTCCAGTTTGGTGGCCTCAGGGTCTCATCACTGCTTTTTGCAGATGATGTGGTCCTGTTGGCTTCATCAGCCTGTAACCTTCCACACTCACTGCATCGGTTCACAGCTGAGTGGGAACCGGCTGGGATGAAGATCAGCACCTCTAAATCTGACGCCATGGTTCTCAGTAGGAAACAGATGGATTGCCTACACCGGGTAGTGAAGGAGTTCAAGTACCTCAAAGTCTTTTTCATGAGTGAGGAGATAATGGAGCATGAGACTGGCCGGTGAATCAGCACAGCAGGGGTGGTATTGCATTCACTCTACCGTACTGTTGTGACGAAAAGGGAGCTGAGCCGAAAGGTGAAGCTATCAATCTACTGGTCAATCTTTGTTCCTACTCTCACCTGTGGTCATGAGGGTTGGGTCAGGACCAAAAGAACTAGATTGTGGATACAACTGGTCAAAATGGGCTTCCTTAGGAAGGTGGCTGGTGTCTCCCTTAGAGATGAGGTAAGAAGCTCCGTCATCCTCTCAGAGTAGAGCCGCTGCTCCTTTACGCTGAAAGGAGCCAGCTGAGGTCGATCGGGCATCTGGTAATGATGCCCCCTTGGGAGGTGTTCCAGGCACGTCCATCTGGGAGGAGACCCCGGGGAAGACCCAGTACTAGGTGAAGAGATTTGATCTCGACACTGGCCCGAGAATGCCTCGGGATACCCAGTCAGAGGTGATCAGTGTGGCCCGGGAAACAAAAGTCGGGGGTCTCCTGCTGGAGCTGTTGCGGTTGACGATGAGTGAGTGATGAGTGATCATCAACAAAGCTCATGCGAAAACCTCTGGATTAATACTGAAGGATTTTGATGGAATTTTTTTCCGTTTCAATGGACAGAATCTCTGTTCGACTGTCCTCCTCAGCTGAGCTCTGACGTGCGATTTCGTAATGTTTCACAGCCTCTGGACGCTAAAGCAGCTGACTTTTCAGCAACAATTCAGTTCATTTTTTTGGAAAATCTGTGTTCGGCGACACAGACAATTTGAACCAGAGAGCCGGGCAAAAATTTGCTGCTACCCGCAGTTAAGAATACTTCAGAAGAGAGCTCTCTGAAACAGCTCAGCTTCAGTAACCCCCCCCCTCCCCTCCTCACGCTCGGCAGCAAACAAAGCAGACAGAAAACATCACAGGTTGTATAAGTATTTTCTGATACTTGAATTATGTCGGTATCGAAAGCTGACATAGAAACTGGATCGATCACATCCTTAAGGTGTACGTCACAAGTTTGTGTATTAGGTACTGGACCATAAATACGGACATGATGTTGGAAGAGCATTAGTTTAAAGGAAGTAGACTAGTCAAAGTATGGTCCAAGAATCTTAAAAAAAAAGCTTTTTTTGCCCATGACAAGGTGCTCTGATTGTTGATTCAAGTGTATTTCCACACTGAACATGTGTTAAGCTCTGAAACTTCACAGGTTAATACTCAAGACAGTACCCTTTAAAATGGTATATTACATTACATATTTCAACGTACTTCATTTTCTATCCTGTGGTGAATCTGTCCATGTTCTCATGCCACAAGCCCTTGTTATGAAGTTATATTGTTATTTACCAAAGGTTATTGGTGAAATTTCAGCTTAACTTGAACTTTTCTTTTTAAATTTGTTTGGAAAAGTTTGAGAGCAGCACGGTGGCTCAGTGGTTAGCACTGTTGCCACACAGCAAGGTGGTCATGAGATCACATCCCACCTGGGACCTTTCTGTGTGGAGTTTGCATGTTCTCCCCGTGTTTGCGTGAATTCCCTCCAGGAGTTTGGGCTTCCTCCCACATCCAAAGACATGCAGGTGTGACGAATTGGAAACTTTAAACTTTACTTTTGTTTACTTTTTTCGAAGGTGTGAATGTGTCCGTCTGTCAGAGTGTGGCAGGTGGAACACCGCTTCATTGGGGCAAGCGAGTCCCGAAAATGGATGGATGAAAGAATTTGAGAAATAAGGCAGCTAGCCTCAGCTGAGCAATTTCATTTACACAGAATTTTCATTTTCAGCAACACGGATTCATTAAAGTGTAGGTGACACCAAATAATCACTAAGAATGATGAAATGTTGATATTTAAAAAAATCCTGAACAATAAAAGTCGATAAGTGTGCAGGTGTAGGATAATCTACAGCTGTGTGAAGCCTGCACCCTATTTCAGCCCCGTTCAGCCCTCAGCCATGGCCATATTGTTGCTTATGATTCAAGCCCAAATCAATTGGCAACACGGTGGAGGTCGAGCTGTTTTCAGACAATTTTTTTTTTTTTACGTGGAGTTGTTTTTTAAGTCCAGTCTGGAAGATTTTTTTTTTAAGTCCAGTCTGAAGGTGTTTCTGAAGCAGCTGTGGGGACACAGCATTTACAATCTTGAGCCTTATTTAGATGATGATAAACTCTGGAGGAAAACCTTCACCATTCTGTGTTCTGAACTCTGCCAATATCATCACGGTTGTCAGACTGATGATAAAAAAAAAAAAAAAATACCGTAAATGTGATTTCGGCATGGGTGGAGGTGATAAACTATTTTTTTCCTGAGAAACAATTTTAATTCTGAAAAATGTCAGAGCGACTGAAAATAGCTATTGTTAAAATAACTACTGTTTTCTTTCTTGAATACATTATTATTAAATATTAAAACCATTCACACAAGAAGTAAATATATAGTCTTACCTGCCCGTTTCAGTGAGATCACCTTTAAACTTATCCACCTTCACAAAACCACATCTGAAAAATAATTAAATTCCTTCTGTTCTGGTTGAAGAAAACTCCCCTTTGTCAAACTGGACTTTGGTGCCAGGTTCCAGCACCATCTGTAATCAGTTATTGCGGCTGATCGATCCAGTCTGTGTTGTTAACAAGCCGCTTTGCGCAAAGCTGCTCTGTTACCAAGCTGCTCTGTGTTGCAAGAAAAAGACTCAGAGCGCCAGGCTCAGCGCTGGATCATGGAACATTATGCCATGAAACAATTAAATAATCTGAAAATCTCAGTTTTGTCTCATTGTGGAGTGGAGAAGCCAGGGACTCCACGTGAGTGCGCACTCATCAATATAAGTGTTCCACCTGCCATTCTGCTGGCGAAAAGTAACCGTTCTGACAATAAAAATACAACCCCTGGCAAAAATTATGGAATCACCGGCCTCGGAAGATGTTCATTCAGTTGGTAATTTTGTAGAAAAAAAAGCAGATCACAGACATGACACCAAACTAAAGTCATTTCAAATGGCAACTTTCTGGCTTTAATAAACAATATAAGAAATCAGGAAAAAAAAATTGTGGCAGTCAGTAACAGTTACTTTTTTAGACCAAGCAGAGGGAGAAAAAAAACGGAATCACTCAATTCTGAGGAAAAAATTATGGAATCATGAAAAACAAAAGAACGCTCCAACACATCACTAGTATTTTGATGCACCACCTCTGGCTTTTATAACAGCTTGCAGTCTCTGAGGCATGGACTTAATGAGTGAAACAGTACTCTTCATCAATCTGGCTCCAACTTTCTCTGATTGCTGTTGCCAGATCAGCTTTGCAGGTTGGAGCCTTGTCATGGACCATTATCTTCAACTTCCACCAAAGATTTTCAATTGGATTAAGATCCGGACTATTTGCAGGCCATGACATTGACCCTATGTGTCTTTTTGCAAGGAATCTTTTCACAGTTTTTGCTCTATGGCAAGATGCATTATCATCTTGAAAAATGATTTCATCATCCCCAAACATCCTTTCAATCCATTGATGGGATAAGAAAAGTGTCCAAAATATCAACGTAAACTTGTGCATTTATTGATGATGTAATGACAGCCATCTCCCCAGTGCCTTTACCTGACATGCAGCCCCATATCATCAATGACAATGGAAATTTAAATGTTCTCTTCAGGCTGTCATCTTTATAAATCTCATTGGAACGGCACCAAACAAAAGTTCCAGCATCATCACCTTGCCCAATGCAGATTCGAGATTCATCACTGAATATGACTTTCATCCAGTCATCCACAGTCCACAATTGCTTTTCCTTAGCCCATTGTAACATTGTTTTTTTCTGTTTAGGTGTTAATGATGGCTTTCGTTTAGCTTTTCTGTATGTAAATCCCATTTCCTTTAGGCGGTTTCTTACAGTTCGGTCACAGACGTTGACTCCAGTTTCCTCCCATTCGTTCCTCATTTGTTTTGTTGTGCATTTTCGATTTTTGAGATATATTGCTTTAAGTTTTCTGTCTTGACACTTTGATGTCTTCCTTGGTCTACCAGTATGTTTGCCTTTAACAACCTTCCCATGTTGTTTGTATTTGGTCCAGAGTTTAGACACAGCTGACTGTGAACAACCAACATCTTTTGCAACATTGCGTGATGATTTACCCTCTTAAGAGTTTGATAAACCTCTCCTTTGTTTCAATTGAGGAGCCATGATTCATGTCAGTCCACTTGGTGCAACAGCTCTCCAAGGTGTGATCACTCCTTTTTAGATACAAACTAACAAGCAGATCTGATTTGATGCAGGTGTTAGTTTTGGGGATGAAAATTTACAGGGTGATTCCATAATTTATTCCTCAGAATTGAGTGAGTCATATTTTTTTCCCTCTGCTTGGTCTAAAAAAGTAACTGTTACTGACTGCCACATTTTTTTTTTCTTGATTTCTTATAGTGTTTCTTAAAGCCAGAAAGTTGCCATTTGAAATGACTTTAGTTTTGTGTCATGTCTGTGATCTGCTTTTTTTCTACAAAAATTAAACAACTGAATGAACATCCTCCGAGGCCAGTGATTCCATCATTTTTGCCAGGGGTTGTATGGTGCAACTCCGAACCGAATCACATGGCTGTCAGTTGCCTGTAAAAATCTATAAATTAATGGGACAATTAAGATAATGGTTCCAGAGCTGACGCCACTCCCTCCTCCTTCTTGTCCAATGTCGGCATGCCGGGAAGTTCCTGGTTTTTCAGTGGCGCTCAGTCCAAAATCCAAAAATTTATCTCTTCAAGAACGGAGCACCAGGAAAGGATGAATTTCAAACTGTTATTTAATTTTAGTCTTAAATATTCATGAAAACATGCCATTGTGACACCTACACATTAAGCCAAAGAAACATTAAATATCAGTTATTTGTGCAAGTTTTGTACAAATAAATCATCCATCAAGAACAGGCACCTAAGTGGCTCTATTCTTCTTTTTTTAGATATACTTTAATATACACTAGTAGAGTTCTACCTTAGATTTGGAATGTATAATAGAAGATATACCTTACTGAATTTTCATGTTAACTTTGTTCATAGATTTACATTTGTTCATGTTGCTTTTTCTCCGGTAGCAAAAGGGTAGCCACAGCAAATCCAAGGTGGATCTGCATGTTGTTTTGGCACAAGTTTTACACCGCATGCCCTCCCTGATGCAACTCCACATTACATGGATAAATGTGGCAGCGGTGGGAATTGAACCAGGAACCTTGCGTACTGAAACCACTTGGACACCACCACTGCAGGCTTTTTCCCCACTATTTTTTTTTCCGGGTTTTCCAGAATGACCGAGGGTTCTGCACGCGCAATACGGGCACATTCTGTCGGGGGCGCGCGTCTCTGTGAACGCGCGTCCTTTTTGTCCCTTTGAAAAATATTCTTCCGATTAAAGGACCGTTTCCTTTAAAGCTCGTTTTGCTGCCCACTTTATGACCACGAGCCACTGTAGTTAACATATTAAAACAGTTCATACATTTAAAAAACAAAGTTAGCTCTAATCTGTTTAGCTGCTATGTTAACCAGCTGCAAACTAGCCCTGCTGTTAACGTCCTGCTAAACTAATCTGTTAATGAGTCCTAAGCATCTATTAGCGTCCTTTGGCTGATGTACAAATAAAGTGTGTTACCTGCTGAAATGCTCCGCTCCACGGACTCGGACAAAAGAGGATAATAAAAGATTAATTTGAAATGTTGGAGGAAAAACAGAGAACATCAGCGAGCAGACTGTCACCTCCGTCCAAGCAGCACAGTGATTGGCTCAGACACATCAGCCAATCAGAACGACGTGTCTTGGAGTAGTCCAACACAGTCAACATTTTTCTGTTGGAAAGATTAAAATACTCCAGAGTATTTTTTGTTTGTTTGTTTGTTCTTTTCCCACCGGCTATTTGTAGACGTTGATTAAATGTTGGTATTTCGATCATGTTTAACCCTGGTGTTATTTTTAGACTCTTGACTGACTGACCCCAGCTAACAGCGCACCGGGGCTGCCCAGATCGATGCCTGACCTAAATAACAGAACACAGATACAACATCTAAAGTAAATTTACAAAACAACAGATTTGCACTGATCTAAAAAATGACCCAGCTGACTGGCAAAAAGCAGAAATCCGCCAAAAAGCGGATATTTTCATCCATGCATCTCAAATATGTAAATAAACGTGGTGCTGCTCAACTAAACAATGTTTAAATGTTTGAAATGTTTAAAATAAAATTATTATTGGTATCAGTGGCGGTTTGTCAATAGGGGGCGCTAGGGCGCCAACCCCTCTGAAGTTTGACAGAGGAAAATCTACATAAACATATCAAAATTTATATTAAAAACAATGAAATAAGCATTTACTTTTTATTTATTTGTTTATTTGACAGGGACAATGCAGTCAACATAGATCGAGCAATATCTGCGACTGACGCGACGCACAAAGAGTTTACAGCTTCAACTAATTCACAACTCTTGTTACAAATTAGTAATTACATGATTCATAATTCTACAATTTACATAATTCATGATTCTAAAAGTTAATTAAATAATAACCTCATTCATCATTTTATTAGATCATCAACCCACCTTCTCAGGTGTAAATATTTCTTACATTTCCACACCTTCCAACACACATCCAGAATTTACAAAACTAACTGAATTTCTGTGGGTTAACACACTCACTCCTCCATTTAAACCTTCCTTTACCCACTTTTTTACTCACAATGCTCTGTCTGCACATGGGGGCAACATTGGTGACTTTTAAGCTAAAACTTGAGCCTGGAGATGAACATCATAAACTCAGATATATTCTTGAGCTCAGGCGGCAATGAGTTCCACAACTTTATGCTTTTAAAAGAAAAGGCAGACTGACTGAACAAATGAAGTCCAACACTGTGGAATGTTACCATAAAATGACAGCCTGTCAGAACCTGTCATTTAATTAAAGGGGTTTCACAATATATGGATTAATACGAGCAGAGTTTTGCACAGCGGCTCAAAGCTCACTCTGTGGTAGGAGACACAAACCCAAAATGGCACAAAAATTCAGCTGCAGTGGAGAAAAAGCCACAAACCGACGGTAGACGAACAGACATTATAAAGAGGAGTTTTTAAAACTCATTTTATTAACAAATTCTGCCATTACAAAGTCATCAAATTCAATCAGAAAGTAGCAAGTATACCAAACATGAAAATACAAGTAGGAACAGTGTAACAATGTTGTAACCACAAAAATAAAATGCAGTATAAAGAAAGAAAACAAAAGAGAAAAAAACACACACACAAAAAAAGTCAGAGATTTAATCAAGAACAAACACAGACAAAGAGGAGTAGACACCACATTGGTTGCTGAGGTGCAAGAAATGTGTCCACCGTCTTGGACCAGTTTTCATAGTGATTCTATCACAAGGCACAGTGAAGGTTTGATTTTATAATCCTGGTGCAAATGAGACAATGCCAACCTCCTATATACACCACAGTGGTGTGAATAATGCCCTATGGTGTTCTTCTTTACACCACAGGGGTATAAATAATGGTGCAACCTTACAATTACACCAAATTAACAAATACAGCCAATATCTGAGGGCTGTTCCCCTCCCCTTCTGAAAGACCTCACAGCAACAAACAAACAAAAATAAAGATTAAAGAATGAACAAACAGAAGACTGTATGTCTGAAAATATTTAATAAAGACAAAAAAAAAAAAACAAGCTGTCATACTTGTTGGAGAGAAAGACTCAGATGAAGGAGAAATATGGAAAAATTAGACAGGTGTCAAGTGCACAATAATGAACTAAACATACATCTTGTGTTACACCTTCAAATGTATTTTATTGTTTTGGAAATCACACATTTATCACATTACTTTGGAACTGGAAATGTCCACAATAAACAAAAACCAACAACTTTGGGTCCTCTTCGTTGACCATATGTTCCTCTTCTCATGAAACATTTTAAAATGAAATACACAGTTCAGTTTCATTCACTATTTACAAATGAGAAGTGAAAGGCTCTGACTTCTTCATTGTCTTCACATGTGCACTGCACCAGTGACACCATCTGTGTCAGGAGTCACATTCCACCCAGTTTGAATGTCCTGTAGGATTCTCACAGAATGACAAATCACACACATCAAATTTTCTGGATTCTACTAGGAGTCGATGCAGAACATAGTTCCTGAAAGTCGCAGCATGTGTCTGCTTCATCACACATGGACGACCACCTGCAAGGAGGACCTCAGCATTCTGCAAATGCATAAAAAAATATAATTGCATACAATACTTCACAATGTTTTGTAACTGTAATTTAAAAAAAAATACAACTATTAGTCAGGTTATTAAACAATCAAACAAAATGCAACCTTTAGTCAGGTTATTAAACAATAATAAAAAAAAATGCAACAATTAGTCAGGTTATTAAACAATAATAAAAAATGCAACTATTAATCAGATTATTAAACAATCATTAAAAAAATGCAACTATTAGTCAAGTTATTAAACAATCGGAACCATTTGCTCAGAACATATATTTTAAGTCACATGTATCGCTAAATCCAAAAATTATATAAAAAAATTAAAAATAAATAAATAAAATGGATGTTTTAACTTAAACTTTCTTGGAACTCTAATAAGTTGAGCAGTCCTTCACAAAATCCTCTAAAATGTTATTAATTCACAAGCCATTTTCCTGGTGCAAGATAAAATAAATTTTCAACCATGAGGAATTTGTCAATCCTCTTTCAAGGATATGGTCGAGTGAAGGATGGGATATATATTTTTGTACAAACTATGTATGTCTACAAAATGCACACGTTTATTAATAAACACACCATCAGAACAAAAATGCCACAGCTGTTTGCATCATTCTGCCTTGAAGAGTTGTAATGGATTTCCTGCCATGGGATGGGCTTTTTCTTGATGGTCTGGTCACGTTCTTCTGTGAAATTGCCGAAAGAAGAAAAAATATTTGACTGTTATGAATGTGATAAACGATTTGGAGAAAAGTGACGTTTGAACAGACAGATGAAAATTCATACAGGAGCACGAGCCAGCACCAGTCTCATCCAACGGAAAAGTAACTGTCTTCTATGACAAAGCGATCCCAGCAGGAAGACATATGGAAGGAGGTGCAATCAGACCTGATATTTTCATCTAGAACAAGCAAGAGAAAACAGCCAAAATCACTGATGTGACAGTCCCCAATGACTACAGCCTGAATTGACCTGAAAGGGGGAAGATCACGAAATACCAAGACCTGAAAAATGACCTACAAACAACATGGTCATTGAAAGACATCGATATCATCCCAGTTGTTGTTGGGCAACAGGCCTGATGGAGAAGAACCTGAAAAAATACATGCCTTAACTAAAGGACTCCCTCTGCTGAATCACCTCTAAATTATTTACATATTATTCACTTTGTGTGTTTTTAGGAATCTGCTAGCTTAGCGCAGCTACTAGCTCTTAGCCAGTTTAGCAGGGCGGCTTCTCCTGTCTCTCCCACACTTTTCTGCTCTGGGTGTGAAATGTTTAGTTATTCCTCGGCCTCCTTTAGCAGTAATGGTACTTGTAATAAGTGTAGCTTATTCGTAGCTTTGGAGGCCAGGCTGGGCGAATTGGAGACTCGGCTCCGCACCGTGGAAAATTCTACAGCTAGCCAGGCCCCTGTAGTTGGTGCGGACCAAGGTAGCTTAGCCGCCGTTAGTTTCCCTCTGGCAGATCCCGAGCAGCCGGGAAAGCAGGCCGACTGGGTGACTGTGAGGAGGAAGCGTAGTTCTAAACAGAGGCCCCGTGTACACCGCCAACCTGTTCACATCTCTAACCGTTTTTCCCCACTCGACGACACACCCGCCGAGGATCAAACTCTGGTTATTGGCGACTCTGTTTTGAGAAATGTGAAGTTAGCGACACCAGCAACCATAGTCAATTGTCTTCCGGGGGCCAGAGCAGGCGACATTGAAGGAAATTTGAAACTGCTGGCTAAGGCTAAGTGTAAATTTGGTAAGATTGTAATTCACGTTGGCAGTAATGACACCCGGTTACGCCAATCGGAGGTCACTGAAATTAACATTGAATCGGTGTAACTTTGCAAAAACAATGTCGGACTCTGTAGTTTTCTCTAGTTTTCTCTGGGCCCCTCCCCAATCGGACCGGGAGTGACATGTTTAGCCGCATGTTCTCCTTGAATTGCTGTCTGTCTGAGTGGTGTCCAAAAAATGAGGTGGGCTTCATAGATAATTGGCAAATCTTCTGGGGAAAACCTGGTCTTGTTAGGAGAGATGGCATCCATCCCACTTTGGATGGAGCAGCTCTCATTTCTAGAAATCTGGCCAATTTTCTTAAATCCTCCAAACCGTGACTATCCAGGGTTGGGACCAGGAAGCAGAGTTGTAGTCTTACACACCTCTCTGCAGCTTCTCTCCCCTTGCCATACCCTCATTAACCCATCTCCGTAGAGACGGTGCCTGCTCCCAGACCACCAATAACCAGCAAAAATCTATTTAAGCATAAAAATTAAAAAAGAAAAAATAATATAGCACCTTCAACTGCACCACAGACTAAAACAGTTAAATGTGGTCTATTAAACATTAGGTCTCTCTCTTCTAAGTCCCTGTTAGTAAATGATATAATAATTGATCAACATATTGATTTATTCTGCCTTACAGAAACCTGGTTACAGCAGGATGAATATGTTAGTTTAAATGAGTCAACTCCCCCGAGTCACACTAACTGCTAGAATGCTCGTAGCACGGGCCGAGGCAGAGGATTAGCAGCAATCTTCCATTCCAGCTTATTAATTAATCAAAAACCCAGACAGAGCTTTAATTCATTTGAAAGCTTGACTCTTAGTCTTGTCCATCCAAATTGGAAGTCCCAAAAACCAGTTTTATTTGTTATTATCTATCGTCCACCTGGTCGTTACTGTGAGTTTCTCTGTGAATTTTCAGACCTTTTGTCTGACTTAGTGCTTAGCTCAGATAAGATAATTATAGTGGGTGATTTTAACATCCAGACAGATGCTGAGAATGACAGCCTCAACACTGCATTTAATCTATTATTTGTTGTGTGTTGGGGGGTTTGGCTGGATGTTTTTGTGTGGTTTTCTTTTCTTTGCTCTCCAGGTGGTATGCAAACTGGTTTTTGTCTGTGGAGAAGGTGCTGGCAGAAGAGTCCTTCACCCTCATCAGCATGATTTGCAGCACCTGTGGATGATGCTCACGTGCAAATTTAAAGACTTTCAGCTGAAGCAGATAATGAGATGGCGTTCTGCATTTAAGCCATGAGTGATTCAAGCAGAATTGCTGGGAACTCGACCTTGTGACGTTCGTTTGTGAGATGCTGAGGACTGCGCCTGGGTGTGACACATCATGCCTGTGAAGGAGGACGGGTGAGGGACACATGCTGTCAGCACACATCAGAGGTGATTGATTGTCTGAATAAGTGTTAATAGTAATTTGGTATTTTGTTACACAGTATATTTGAACATTGATGAGAATTGTGCAGCTCGTTTCTCACGGCCGTGGCGTGCGGACTGATGATCCTCCACCTGTTGTGAGAAGCTGCTCATTTACATAAAGCTTAAATTCAGACCTGAATGTGTTGCTGATAGTGTGTGCCTTTGAAGGATATTAGTTGTAGCTGTTGACTTACCTCACCTCTTCTATCCTTCACAGAGTCAGTTTGTCGTGTCCACCTGGGGGGTGTTTGGCGGTGAATGTGAGTCCAGAAGCGCCGGGCTTCAATCCCTTTGGGCGCTGGAGAGCGCGCCGTCCTTCACTCCGCCAGACAAACGCACTTTATGTTGTACACCGAGTTTTGCACAAGGCCTCAGACAGTGGACTCATCTCTGTGCTTGTTCTGTTAGACCTCAGTGCTGCTTTTGATACTGTTGACCATAAAATTTTATTACAGAGATTAGAGCATGCCATAGGTATTAAAGGCACTGCGCTGCGGTGGTTTGAATCATATTTATCTAATAGATTACAATTTGTTCATGTAAATGGGGAATCTTCTTCACAGACTAAGGTTAATTATGGAGTTCCACAAGGTTCTGTGCTAGGACCAATTTTATTCACTTTATACATGCTTCCCTTAGGCAGTATTATTAGACAGCATTGCTTAAATTTTCATTGTTACGCAGATGATACCCAGCTTTATCTATCCATGAAGCCAGAGGACACACACCAATTAGCTAAACTGCAGGATTGTCTTACAGACATAAAGACATGGATGACCTTGGAGTCATTTTTGATCAGGATATGTCATTCAAAGTGTTATGTGTCGGACGCAGGCGGAGAACCGACCAGCGTTTGAAGTAAGACCCAGTATAAATTAAGAAGAGCATGGTACAAAGGATAACAGAATTTAATAACATAACAGTGATGTGCTAAATTACAAACAAATGAGTGCGCGGTCTGGCGAGGTGGAATTACGGTGCGCTCCCAGCAGCACAAACGGTCCGGAGCCAGAAACAGTTCGGACCCAAGGACCCCGCCGACACCCCCCAGGTGGCCGCGACAAACCAAGTCTGTGAAAGAAGAAACCATCGTGTGAGTCCACACTCCACACACAGAGAGACCACTCAAAGGTGTACATAAACAGCAAACACTTCCTGGCTTAATCACTAATCAGCTTCCCACCCTGCAGGCATGAAACACCCAGTTCACATTATCCACTGCAGTGGAAGCTGATTAAACGACTAACATAACAGCTCAATATAATAAGGTGTGAGGGACACCACATTTACTGACTGTACTAATGTTAGTCACAAAACCTACTGTACCTCAGGAAGTGTGCTGACGAGCGTGAGACCTCACCCCCTCCTCTTTCACAGACCATGGCATCAAAACCTGGTACAGTCTCTGCATCCATGATGATGAGATGGCTCTTGAGACGACGATCTCACCCGTCTGGTCACAAGGTCGAGTCTCTGGCAAATACACACTGTGTACTCCAGCCTTAAATACAACCATGCCCCAATCCATAGAGATGCGCCACAGCTGTGAGTCCTGACGAGCTGCACATGACCAGCCTCAGGTGATCAGGGTGAGGTCCTGATAACTCAGCCACACATCCACTCAGTCCTAAACGCAAGCCACCTGGAAGGAAAAACAAAAGACAGAACAGAAGACAGAAACAAAAGGCAGCCAGGCACCCCCAGCCATACAACACAAAGCGCATATTAAACAAATATGTAGGACTGCTTTTTTGCATTTGCACAATATCTCTAAAATTAGAAAGGTCTTGTCTCAGAGTGATGCTGAAAAACTAATTCATGCATTTATTTCCTCTAGGCTGGACTATTGTAATTCATTATTATCAGGTTGTCCTAAAAGTTCCCTGAAAAGCCTTCAGTTAATTCAAAATGCTGCAGCTAGAGTACTAACGGGGACTAGAAGGAGAGAGCATATCTCACCCATATTGGCCTCTCTTCATTGGCTTCCTGTTAATTCTAGAATAGAATTTAAAATTCTTCTTCTTACTTATAAGGTTTTGAATAGTCAGGTCCCATCTTATCTTAGGGACCTCATAGTACCATATCACCCCAATAGAGCGCTTCGCTCTCAGACTGCAGGCTTACTTGTAGTTCCTAGGGTTTGTAAGAGTAGAATGGGAGGCATAGCCTTCAGCTTTCAGGCTCCTCTCCTGTGGAACCAGCTCCCAATTCAGATCAGGGAGAGAGACACCCTCTCTACTTTTAAGATTAGGCTTAAAACTTTCCTTTTTGCTAAAGCTTATAGTTAGGGCTGGATCAGGTGACCCTGAACCATCCCTTAGTTATGCTGCTATAGACTTAGACTGCTGGGGGGTTCCCATGATGCACTGAGTGTTTCTTTCTCTTTTTGCTCTGTATGCACCACTGTGCATTTAATCATTAGTGATTGATCTCTGCTCCCCTCCACAGCATGTCTTTTTCCTGGTTCTCTCCCTCAGCCCCAACCAGTCCCAGCAGAAGACTGCCCCTCCCTGAGCCTGGTTCTGCTGGAGGTTTCTTCCTGTTAAAAGGGAGTTTTTCCTTCCCACTGTCGCCAATTGCTTGCTCACAGGGGGTCGTTTTGACTGTTGGGGTTTTTACGTAATTATTGTATGGCCTTGCCTTACAATATAAAGCGCCTTGGGGCAACTGTTTGTTGTGATTTGGCGCTATATAAATGAAATTGATTGATTGATTGAAATACCTTGAGGCAATCCCCGGTCACCCAAGCACACACGAGGTGCAGTTGTCTGCAATTAAGGGAAGGATCACCATCTTGAAGAGAGCCCTCGGATACAATGCCAGCTATGGTTAGGACAACTATAGAGCAGGGGTGGGCAACCTGTTCCAGAAAGAGCCATGAGGGTGCAGGTTTTCTTTGCAGCCACTGACTCCACCAGGTGATTTCACTGATTAACTGATTCCATCTGCTCAAAGTTATAGTAATCAGTAAAATCACCTGGTGGAGTCAATGGCTTCAAAGAAAACCTGCACCCTCATGGCTCTTTCTGGAACAGGTTACCCACCCCTGCTATAGAGTCTAGGGTGCAACTTTAGACCCCAGGTCTGGGGCCACTGCATTCTATTAAAAAGAAATCAAAGCTAAATGAAAAAAACAAAGGCAAGTTCCTACTGGACACAAGCCTCGAGTGTCCTCTGTCCCACTGTGAAGGGGTTTGCCAGGAGAGATCTTGGTATGAGGATGTTTCAAAGAAAACAAACCCAGCTAAAAACTCCACAAAGTGCCTCGGGACCAAGGTGTGTAAAGAAAGCAATGGTGCAACCTGGATCCCAGCAACAACTCCATCAAAGGGCCAAAAGAATCCAATGAATCTACACCATTGTAAACTGGTCCATTAGGGAGAAGAAAAAGATCATTCACTGCTGCACTTACTCAAACATGAGAAGTGGGGCAGGAGATCAAAGGCAGTATTTGAGGAGAGGACAGGTCACCATCTTGAAGAGAGCCGTTGGATACAATGTCAGTAATATTAAGGGTGCAACTTTAGACCCCGGGTCTGGGGCCCACTGCACTCTATTAGAAGGAAATTCAAGACAAATGAAAAACAAAAGACAAAAATAAAATCTGATATTGTCATGTGTAACAAACAAGAAAACAACCAAAATCACTGATGTAACATTCCCCAATGACTACGGCCTGAATCGAGCTGAAAGGGGAAAGATCACAAAATTGCAAGACCTGAAAAAATGACCTATGAACAACATGGTCATTGAAAGAAATAGATATAATATCAGTTGTGGTTGGAGAAACAGAGCTTATGAAGAAGAACCTGAAGAAGTACCTCTCGGTAAACCCTGGTCACCAAAGTGCCCATGAGGTGCCGTTATCAGCAATTAAGGGAGCGAACACCATCTTGAAGAGAGCCCTCGGATACAATGGCAGCAATGTTTAGGGCAACTATAGACCCCGAGTCTGGGCCCGTTACATTATCTTAAAAAGAAATTCAAGAGAAATTTAAAAAGAAAAAGTGTCCTTCAGTGTGTCAGAAGATTTGGACTAAAAGATGGTGTGAAGGTGTGATGTGTTTGGATGTTCATGGTGTTTAACCTGTCAGTAAGGTGTTGCAGTAGTCGAGGTGTGAGACGGCGTCTGTGTCAGGAGTCCTGCTGCACGCTGGGAAACATTATGATTCTCTGAATGTCCGGTCGGAATTAATAACTTCAAAATGAATTGCTGCTTTAAATAAAATGATACGTCTTTTCAAATGATGTAATACAGACAATAAACTACAATCGACTAAAAAGTGGGACAGAGGACACTCGAGGCTTGTGTCCAGTAGGAACTTGCCTTTGTTTTTTTCATTTAGCTTTGATTTCTTTTTAATAGAATGCAGTGGCCCCAGACCTGGGGTCTAAAGTTGCACCCTAGACTCTATAGTTATCCTAACCATAGCTGGCATTGTATCCGAGGGCTCTCTTCAAGATGGTGATCGTTCCCTTAATTGCAGACAACTGCACCTCGTGTGTGCTTGGGTGACCGGGGATTGCCTCAAGTTATTTCAATCAATCAATCAATTTTATTTATATAGCGCCAAATCACAACAAACAGTTGCCCCAAGACGCTTTATATTGTAAGGCAAGGCCATACAATAATTACGTAAAAACCCGAATGGTCAAAACGACCCCCTGTGAGCAAGCACTTGGCGACTGTTGTGTGGGCCGCCAGAAGAGGAGGTACTGCTGGCCCACCACCAGAGGGCGCCCTGCCTGAAGTGTGGGCTTCAGGCACGAGAGGGCGCTGCCGCCACGGACACAGCCGGGAGTGACAGCTGTCACTCATTAATTCCTGACAGCTGTCACTCATTCTTCATCATCTCACTCCATAAAACCCAGACGTCATCTCCACCTCATCGCCGAGATATCGTACTTCTATGGAGGTAATATTCTCTGCCAGCATTCAGTGATTTCCAGAGCTATTGTGTTGCAGCTGTCAACCAGAGGACCGGCGTGGGTCACGACTGTTTCGTCCTTCGTCTCGGCAGATAAGTGGTTAAACAGACGCTGCACGAGTGTGTGTTAAAGGTGGAGGTGGCATTCCCACCGTTGTTGTTACGGGGTGTACACACACCCACACTTGACTGTCTTTGTTCTTCGCCAGCAGTACCAGATCCGACAGTCGGGGACGGTGATCACCTGGGAATTCGGGACTTGGCGGCTCCAGTATTCACCAGGTTCGGTGGCGGCGGAAATCATGTGGTTCCGGCTCTTCTCAGGACAGACGTCTTCTATCCTCGATCCTGCCCACACGTCACCTTTGTGGATTGACTGTTATCAGATTCTGAGATTGTCTGTGTATTCGTTGTGCACCTTCACAACATTAAATTGTTACTTTTTGGCTCATCTATTGACCGTTCATTTGCGCCCCCTGTTGTGGGTCCGTGTCACTACACTTTCACAACAGGATATCTCGGCCAGCATCATGGATCCCGAGGGGCGTCACCCATCTGTTGGACAGCCAATGGAAGAGCAGGGTGCACAGGCGTCTGCAGGAGGCGTGCTCAGTGAGTTGCAGCAAATCCTCACCGCCTTTACCGCTCGGCTGGATTTGATGTCCGAGCAAAACGTCATCCTTAATCGCAGGATGGAGGCTCTCACCGCACAGGTGGAAGCGCGCGATTAGAGTGCTGCTGCGGCTCCTCCTCCTGCCGACCCGGTGCCGGGTATTAACATTCCACTGGTAGTTCAACAAACCCCCCCACCATCCCCTGAAGCATACATAAGTCCCCCTGAGCCGTACGGGGGTTCTGTGGAGACGTGCGCGGACTTTCTGATGCAGTGTTCGCTCGTCTTTGCACAACGACCCGTGATGTATGCGTCTGACGCCAGCAAGGTGGCTTATGTTATTAATTTGCTTCGGGGTAAGGCACACGCATGGGCTACGGCGCTCTGGGAACAGAACTCACGGTTGTTATCAGCATACACTGGGTTTGTGGGGGAGTTCAGAACAGTGTTTGATCACCCTAACAGAGGAGAGACCGCTTCAACAATGCTGCTGTCAATGCGACTGGGGCGCCGGTGCGCAGCCGAATATGCAGTCGACTTCCGCATCGCGGCTGCGAGGTCCGGCTGGAATAACGTTGCGCTCCGCGCCGCCTTCATAAACGGACTGTCATCGGTCCTGAAGGAGCATCTGGTAGCTAAGGAAGAACCGCGGGATTTAGATGGGCTTATCGATCTCGTTATACGGTTATACAATCGGTTGGAAGAACGCCGTCGGGAGCGAGGCGAAGGACGTGGCTGGATACGCGCCGTCCCTCTCCCTTCCGGGTTCGAAAAGGGGCCGCCCTCCCCACACTCCACAGCCGCAGCACTCCGTGGGGCAACAGCTCCCCCTGCTGACGTTGTTAGGGAAACGCACAGGGCCAAAATGAGGAGGCTGGTCCGTGGGGAGTGTTTTCTCTGCAGCTCAAAGGAGCACATACACAAAAACTGCCCCAAACGACCAGAACGACAACAACCGCCCTTAGAGACTGGGCTAAGGGGGGGTCATAATATTCACGTGGGACACACACAGATTGCCACACGACTCCCAGTTACAATCCTGAGCGGGGATTTAACCCTTCAAGCCCCAGCACTGGTGGACACGGGGTCAGAAGGGAATCTGCTAGACAGAAGATGGGTAAGGGAGGTAGGGCTCCCTCTGGTGGCGCTTCCTTCGCCATTGCAGGTGCGGGCACTAGATGGCACCCTCCTCCCTTTAATCACACACAAGACACAACCAGTAACTCTGGTGGTGTCTGGAAACCATCGGGAGGAGATTGAGTTCTTTGTAACTCCTTCTACCTCCCGCGTGATTTTGGGCTTCCCCTGGATGTTGAAACACAATCCCCGTATTGATTGGCCGTCTGGGGTAGTGGTTCAGTGGAGCGAAACCTGCCATCGGGTGTGTTTAGGATCCTCGGTTCCTCGCGGTTTGCATGCTAAGGAGGAGGTCAAAGCCCCTCCCAATCTGACGGCGGTGCTGGTTGAGTACCACGATCTTGCCGACGTCTTCAGCAAGGATCTGGCACTCACCCTTCCCCCGCACCGTCCGTACGATTGTGCCATTGATTTGGTTCCAGGCGTTGAGTTCCCGTCCAGCAGGCTGTACAACCTCTCACGACCTGAGCGCGAATCAATGGAGACCTACATCCGGGACTCATTAGCTGCCGGGCTGATCCGGAACTCCACCTCCCCGATGGGTGCAGGTTTCTTTTTTGTGGGCAAGAAAGATGGCGGACTCCGTCCATGCATTGATTACAGGGGGCTGAATGAGATTACGGTTCGCAACCGATACCCGTTGCCATTGTTAGATTCCGTGTTCACCCCCCTGCATGGAGCCAAAATCTTTACTAAGCTGGATCTTAGAAATGCGTATCACCTGGTTCGGATCCGGAAGGGAGACGAATGGAAGACGGCATTTAACACCCCGTTAGGTCACTTTGAGTACCTGGTCATGCCGTTCGGCCTCACCAACGCCCCCGCGACGTTCCAAGCCTTGGTTAACGACGTCTTGCGGGACTTCCTGCACTGATTCGTCTTCGTATATCTGGACGATATTCTCATCTTTTCTCCGGATCCTGAGACCGATGTCCAGCATGTACGTCAGGTCCTGCAGCGGTTGTTAGAGAACCGACTGTTTGTGAAGGGTGAGAAGTGCGAGTTTCACCGCACGTCTTTGTCCTTCCTGGGGTTTATCATCTCCTCTAACTCCGTCGCCCCTGATCCGGCCAAGGTTGCGGCGGTGAGAGATTGGCCCCAACCAACAAGCCATAGGAAGCTGCAACAGTTCCTCGGCTTCGCTAATTTCTATAGGAGGTTCATTAAGGGCTACAGTCAGGTAGTTAGCCCCTTGACAGCCCTGACCTCTCCAAAAGTCCCCTTCACCTGGTCGGATTGGTGCGAAGCCGCGTTCAAGGAGTTGAAATGACGGTTCTCTACTGCGCCAGTTTTGGTGCAGCCCGACCCTAGCCGCCAGATTGTGGTTGAAGTGGATGCCTCTGACTCAGGGATAGGAGCCGTGCTATCCCAGAGCGGAGAGACCGATAAGGTTCTTCACCCGTGTGCCTACTTTTCTCGCAGGTTAACCCCAGCTGAACGGAACTATGACGTCGGCAATCGAGAACTCCTTGCGGTGAAAGAGGCTCTTGAGGAGTGGAGACACCTGTTGGAGGAAGCGTCTGTGCCGTTCACGGTTTTCACTGACCATCGGAACCTGGAGTATATCAGGACCGCCAAGCGGCTGAACCCTAGGCAAACCCACTGGTCACTGTTCTTCGGACGTTTTGACTTCCGGATCACCTATCGCCCCAGGACCAAGAACCAGAGATCGGATGCCTTGTCCCGGGTACACGAAGACGAAGTCAAAACGGTGCTGTCGGATCCACCGGAGCCCATCATTCCGGAGTCCACTATCGTGGCCACCCTCACCTGGGACGTGGAGAAGACCGTCCAGGAGGCCCTGGCACGGAGCCCGGACCCCGGACCCCGGAACTGGTCCGACGAATCGTCTATACGTCCCACCAGAGGCCAGAGCTGCAGTCTTTGACTTCTGTCACGGTTGCAAGCTCTCCTGTCATCCAGGGGCGCGAAGGACCGTGGCAGTTGTCGGGCAGTGCTTCTGGTGGGCATCTATGGAGGCCGACGTCTGGGAGTACATCCAGGCCTGCACCACCTGTGCCAGGGGCAAGGCAGACCACAAGAGGTCCCAAGGGCTTCTCCAGCCACTTCCTGTGCCTCATCGCCCCTGGTCCCATATCGGCCTGGATTTCGTCAAGGGCCTCCCGCCGTCCCAGCGCAACACCACCATCTTCATGATAGTGGACTGATTCTCCAAGGCGGCCCACTTCGTGGCCCTCCCGAAGCTCCCAACAGCCCAGGAGACAGCAGACCTCCTGGTCCACCACGTCGTCCGTCTGCATGGGATACCTACTGGTATCATCTCTGATCGTGGTCCCCAGTTCTCCTCACACGTCTGGAGGAGCTTCTGCCGGGAACTGGGGGCCACTGTGAGCCTCTCGTCCGGGTATCACCCGCAGACCAATGGACAGGCAGAACGGGCCAATCAGGAATTGGAGCAAGCCCTGCGCTGTGTAACGTCCGCACACCCGACGGCCTGGAGTGAACATCTGGCCTGGATCGAGTATGCGCATAACAGCCAGGTGTCCTCTCCCACCGGCCTCTCCCCATTTGAGGTGTGTTTGGGGTATCAGCCCCCATTGTTTCCCGTGGTGGAGGGAGAGGTCGGTGTGCCCTCGGTCCAGGCCCACCTGCGGAAGTGCCGTCGGGTGTGGCGCTCCGCCCATTCTGCCTTGTTAAAGGCCTGGACGAGGGCGAAGACCCATGCGGACCGCCGGCGATCCCCGGCCCCTGCTTACCAGCCCGGGCAGGAGGTGTGGCTGTCCACAAAGGACATCCCCCTCAAGGTGGACTCCCCGAAACTCAAGGACAGGTATATTGGAAATTACAGAATCCTCAAAATCCTCAGTCCTGCCGCAGTGAAGCTCCAACTCCTGGCTTCACTGCGGATCCACCCAGTCTTTCATGTGTCCAGAATCAACCCTCACCACACCTCACCCCTCTGTGGTCCCGGTCCGGCGCCGCCTCCTGCCCGGATCATTGACGGGGAGCCGGCTTGGACAGTGCGCTGGCTCCTGGACGTCCGTCGAATGGGCCGGGGGTTCCAGTATTTGGTGGACTGGGAGGGGTATGGACCCGAAGAACGCTCCTGGGTGAAGAGGAGCTTCATCCTGGATCCGGCCCTCCTGGCCGATTTCTACCGTCGACACCCCGATAAGCCTGGTCGGGCGCCAGGAGGCGCCCGTTGGGGGGGGGGTCCTGTTGTGTGGGCCGCCAGAAGAGGAGGTACTGCTGGCCCACCACCAGAGGGTGCCCTGCCTGAAATGCGGGCTTCAGGCATGAGAGGGCGCTGCCGCCACGGACACAGCCGGGAGTGACAGCTGTCACTCATTAATTCCTGACAGCTGTCACTCATTCTTCATCATCTCACTCCATAAAACCCAGACGTCATCTCCACCTCATCGCCGAGATATCGTACTTCTATGGAGGTAATATTCTCTGCCAGCATTCAGTGATTTCCAGAGCTATTGTGTTGCAGCTGTCAACCAGAGGACCGGCGTGGGTCACGACTGTTTCGTCCTTCGTCTCGTCAGATAAGTGGTTAAACAGACGCTGCACGAGTGTGTGTTAAAGGTGGAGTTGGCATTCCCACCGTTGTTGTTACGGGGTGTACACACACCCACACTTGACGGTCTTTGTTCTTCGCCAGCAGTACCAGATCCGACAGTCGGGGATGGTGATCACCTGGGAATTCGGGACTTGGCGGCTCCAGTATTCACCAGGTTCGGTGGCGGCGGAAATCGTGTGGTTCCGGCTCTTCTCAGGACAGACGTCTTCTATCCTCGATCCTGCCCACACGTCACCTTTGTGGATTGACTGTTATCAGATTCTGAGATTGTCTGTGTATTCGTTGTGCACCTTCACAACATTAAATTGTTACTTTTTGGCTCATCTATTGACCGTTCATTTGCGCCCCCTGTTGTGGGTCCGTGTCACTACACTTTCACAACAGCGACAGTGGGAAGGAAAAACTCCCTTTTAACAGGAAGAAACCTCCAGCAGAACCAGGCTCAGGGAGGGGCAGTCTTCTGCTGGGACTGGTTGGGGCTGAGGGAGAGAACCAGGAAAAAGACATGCTGTGGAGGGGAGCAGAGATCAATCACTAATGATTAAATGCACAGTGGTGCATACAGAGCAAAAAGAGAAAGAAACACTCAGTGCATCATGGGAACCCCCCCAGCAGTCTAAGTCTATAGCAGCATAACTAAGGGATGGTTCAGGGTCACCTGATCCAGCCCTAACTATAAGCTTTAACAAAAAGGAAAGTTTTAAGCCTAATCTTAAAAGTAGAGAGGGTGTCTGTCTCCCTAATCTGAATTGGGAGCTGGTTCCACAGGAGAGGAGCCTGAAAGCTGAAGGCTCTGCCTCCCATTCTACTCTTACAAACCCTAGGAACTACAAGTAAGCCTGCAGTCTGAGAGCGAAGCGCTCTATTGGGGTGATATGGTACTATGAAGTCCCTAAGATAAGATGGGACCTGATTATTCAAAATATAAGTAAGAAGAAGAATTTTAAATTCTATTCTAGAATTAACAGGAAGCCAATGAAGAGAGGCCAATATGGGTGAGATATGCTCTCTCCTTCTAGTCCCTGTTAGTACTCTAGCTGCAGCATTTTGAATTAACTGAAGGCTTTTCAGGGAACTTTTAGGACAACCTGATAATAATGAATTACAATAGTCCAGCCTAGAGGAAATAAATGCATGAATTAGTTTTTCAGCATCACTCTGAGACAAGACCTTTCTAATTTTAGAGATATTGCGTAAATGCAAAAAAGCAGTCCTACATATTTGTTTAATATGCGCTTTGAATGACATATCCTGATCAAAAATGACTCCAAGATTTCTCACAGTATTACTAGAGGTCAGGGTAATGCCATCCAGAGTAAGGATCTGGTTAGACACCATGTTTCTAAGATTTGTGGGGCCAAGTACAATAACTTCAGTTTTATCTGAGTTTAAAAGCAGGAAATTAGAGGTCATCCATGTCTTTATGTCTGTAAGACAATCCTGCAGTTTAGCTAATTCGTGTGTGTCCTCTGGCTTCATGGGTAGATAAAGCTGGGTATCATCTGCGTAACAATGAAAATTTAAGCAATTCTGTCTAATAATACTGCCTAAGGGAAGCATGTATAAAGTGTATAAAATTGGTCCTAGCACAGAACCTTGTGGAACTCCATAATTAACCTTAGTCTGTGAAGAAGATTCCCCATTTACATGAACAAATTGTAATCTATTAGATAAATATGATTCAAACCACCGCAGCGCAGTGCCTTTAATACCTATGGCATGCTCTAATCTCTGTAATAAAATTTTATGGTCAACAGTATCAAAAGCAGCACTGAGGTCTAACAGAACAAGCACAGAGATGAGTCCACTGTCTGAGGCCATAAGAAGATCATTTGTAACCTTCACTAATGCTGTTTCTGTACTATGATGAATTCTAAAACCTGACTGAAACTCTTCAAATAGACCATTCCTCTGCAGATGATCAGTTAGCTGTTTTACAACTACCCTTTCAAGAATTTTTGAGAGAAAAGGAAGGTTGGAGATTGGCCTATAATTAGCTAAGATAGCTGGGTCAAGTGATGGCTTTTTAAGTAATGGTTTAATTACTGCCACCTTAAAAGCCTGTGGTACATAGCCAACTAATAAAGATAGATTGATCATATTTAAGATCGAAGCATTAAATAATGGTAGGGCTTCCTTGAGCAGCCTGGTAGGAATGGGGTCTAATAGACATGTTGATGGTTTGGATGAATTAACTAATGAAAATAACTCAGACAGAACAATCTGAGAGAAAGAGTCTAACCAAATACCGGCATCACTGAAAGCAGCCAAAGATAACGATACGTCTTTGGGATGGTTATGAGTAATTTTTTCTCTAATAGTTAAAATTTTATTAGCAAAGAAAGTTATGAAGTCATTACTAGTTAAAGTTAAGGGAATACTCGGCTCAATAGAACTCTGACTCTTTGTCAGCCTGGCTACAGTGCTGAAAAGAAACCTGGGGTTGTTCTTATTTTCTTCAATTAGTGATGAGTAGTAAGATGTCCTAGCTTTACGGAGGGCTTTTTTATAGAGCAACAGACTCTTTTTCCAGGCTAAGTGAAGATCTTCTAAATTAGTGAGACGCCATTTCCTCTCCAACATACGGGTTATCTGCTTTAAGCTGCGAGTTTGTGAGTTATACCACGGAGTCAGGCACTTCTGATTTAAAGCTCTCTTTTTCAGAGGAGCTACAGCATCCAAAGTTGTCTTCAATGAGGATGTAAAACTATTGACGAGATACTCTATCTCACTTACAGAGTTTAGGTAGCTACTCTGCACTGTGTTGGTATATGGCATTAGAGAACATAAAAAAGGAATCATATCCTTAAACCTAGTTACAGTGCTTTCTGAAAGACTTCTAGTGTAATGAAACTTATTCCCCACTGCTGGGTAGTCCATCAGAGTAAATGTAAATGTTATTAAGAAATGATCAGACAGAAGGGAGTTTTCAGGGAATACTGTTAAGTCTTCAATTTCCATACCATAAGTCAGAACAAGATCTAAGATATGATTAAAGTGGTGGGTGGACTCATTTACATTTTGAGCAAAGCCAATTGAGTCTAATAATAGATTAAATGCAGTGTTGAGGCTGTCATTCTCAGCATCTGTGTGGATGTTAAAATTGCCCACTATAATTATCTTATCTGAGGTAAGCACTAAGTCAGACAAAAGGTCTGAAAATTCACAGAGAAACTCACAGTAACGACCAGGTGGACGATAGATAATAACAAATAAAACTGGTTTTTGGGACTTCCAATTTGGATGGACAAGACTAAGAGTCAAGCTTTCAAATGAATTAAAGCTCTGTCTGGGTTTTTGATTAATTAATAAGCTGGAATGGAAGATTGCTGCTAATCCTCCGCCTCGGCCCATGCTACGAGCATTCTGGCAGTTAGTGTGACTCGGGGGAGTTGACTCATTTAAACTAACATATTCATCCTGCTGTAACCAGGTTTCTGTAAGGCAGAATAAATCAATATGTTGATCAATTATTATATCATTTACTAACAGGGACTTAGAAGAGAGAGACCTAATGTTTAATAGACCACATTTAACTGTTTTAGTCTGTGGTGCATGCTATATTATTTTTTCTTTTTTAATTTTTATGCTTAAATAGATTTTTGCTGGTTATTGGTGGTCTGGGAGCAGGCACTGTCTCTACGGGGATTGGGTAATGAGGGGATGGCAGGGGGAGAGAAGCTGCAGAGAGGTGTGTAAGACTACAACTCTGCTTCCTGGTCCCAACCCTGGATAGTCACGGTTTGGAGGATTTAAGAAAATTGGCCAGATTTCTAGAAACGAGAGCTGCTCCATCCAAAGTGGGATGGATGCCGTCTCTCCTAACAAGACCAGGTTTTCCCCAGAAGCTTTGCCAATTATCTATGAAGCCCACCTCATTTTTTGGACACCACTCAGACAGCCAGCAATTCAAGGAGAACATGCGGCTAAACATGTCACTCCCGGTCCGATTGGGGAGGGGCCCAGAGAAAACTAGAGAAAACTACAGAGTCCGACATTGTTTTTGCAAAGTTACACACCGATTTAATGTTAATTTTAGTGACCTCCGATTGGCGTAACCGGGTGTCATTACTGCCGACGTGAATTACAATCATACCAAATTTACGCTTAGCCTTAGCCAGCAGTTTCAAATTTCCTTCAATGTCGCCTGCTCTGGCCCCCGGAAGACAATTGACTATGGTTGCTGGTGTCGCTAACTTCACATTTCTCAAAACAGAGTCGCCAATAACCAGAGTTTGATCCTCGGCGGGTGTGTCGTCGAGTGGGGAAAAACGGTTAGAGATGTGAATGGGTTGGCGGTGTACACGGGGCCTCTGTTTAGAACTACTCTTCCTCCTCACATTCACCCATTCGGCCTGCTTTCCCGGCTGCTCGGGATCTGCCAGAGGGAAACTAACGGCGGCTAAGCTACCTTGGTCCGCACCGACTACAGGGGCCTGGCTAGCTGTAGAATTTTCCACGGTGCGGAGCCGAGTCTCCAATTCGCCCAGCCTGGCCTCCAAAGCTACGAATAAGCTACACTTATTACAAGTACCATTACTGCTAAAGGAGGCCGAGGAATAACTAAACATTTCACACCCAGAGCAGAAAAGTGTGGGAGAGACAGGAGAAGCTGCCATGCTAAACCGGCTAAGAGCTAGTAGCTGCGCTAAGCTAGCGGATTCCTAAAAACACGCAAAGTGAATAATATGTAAATAATTTAGTGGTGATTCAGCAGAGGGAGTGCTTTAGTTAAGGCATGTATTTCTTCAGGTTCTTCTCCATCAGGCCTTTTGCCCAACAACAACTGGGATGATATCGATGTCTTTCAATGATCATGTTGTTTGTAGGTCATTTTTCAGGTCTTGGTATTTCGTGATCTTCCCCCTTTCAGGTCAATTCAGGCCGTAGTCATTGGGGACTGTCACATCAGTGATTTTGGCTGTTTTCTCTTGCTTGTTCTAGATGAAAATATCAGGTTTGATTGCACCTTCTTCCATATGTCTTCCTGCTGGGATCTCTTTGTCGTAGAAGACAGTTACTTTTCCGTTGGATGAGACTGGTGCTGGCTCGTGCTCCTGTATGAATTTTCATTTGTCTGTTCAAACGTCACTTTTCTCCAAATCGTTTATCACATTCATAACAGTCAAATATTTTTTTCTTCTTTCGGCAATTTCACAGAAGAACGTGACCAGACCATCAAGAAAAAGCCCATCCCATGGCAGGAAATCCATTACTATTATTTATTACATTATTATTATTTAATAACCTGACTAAAGGTTGCATTTTGTTTGATTGTTTAATAATCTGACTAATAGTTGTATTTTTTTTTAAATTACAGTTACAAAAAATTGTGAAGTATTGTATGCAATATTATTTTTTTTTATGCATTTTCAGAATGCTGAGGTCCTCCTTGCAGGTGGTCGTCCATGTGTGATGAAGCAGACACATGCTGCGACTTTCAGGAACTATGTTCTGCATCGACTCCTAGTAGAATCCAGAAAATTTGATGTGTGTGATTTGTCATTCTGTGAGAATCCTACAGGACATTCAAACTGGGTGGAATGTGACTCCTGACACAGATGGTGTCACTGGTGCAGTGCACATGTGAAGACAATGAAGAATTCAGAGCCTTTCACTTCTCATTTGTAAATAGTGAATGAAACTGAACTGTGTATTTCTTTTTTTTAATGTTTCATGAGAAGAGGAACATATGGTCAACAAAGAGGACCCAAAGTTGTTGGTTTTTGTTTATTGTGGACATTTCCAGTTCCAAAGTAATGTGATAAATGTGTGATTTCCAAAACAATAAAATACATTTGAAGGTGTAACACAAGATGTATGTTTAGTTCATTATTGTGCACTTGACACCTGTCTAATTTTTCCAGCAGTACCTCCTCTTCGGGCGGCCCACACAACATATAGGAGGTTGGCATTGTCTCATTTGCACCAGGATTATAAAATCAAACCTTCACTGTGCCTTGTGATAGAATCACTATGAAAACTGGTCCAAGACGGTGGACACATTTCTTGCGCCTCAGCAACCAATGTGGTGTCTACTCCTCTTTGTCTGTGTTTGTTCTTGATTAAATCTCTGACTTTTTTTTTTGTGTGTGTTTTTTTTCTTTTGTTTTCTTTCTTTATACTGCATTTTATTTTTGTGGTTACAACATTGTTACACTGTTCCTACTTGTATTTTCATGTTTGGTATACTTGCTACTTTCTGATTGAATTTGATGACTTTGTAATGGCAGAATTTGTTAATAAAATGAGTTTTAAAAACTCCTCTTTATAATGTCTGTTCGTCTACCGTCGGTTTGTGGCTTTTTCTCCACTGCAGCTGAATTTTTGTGCCATTTTGGGTTTGTGTCTCCTACCACAGAGTGAGCTTTGAGCCGCTGTGCAAAACTCTGCTCGTATTAATCCATATATTGTGAAACCCCTTTAATTAAATGACAGGTTCTGACAGGCTGTCATTTTATGGTAACATTCCACAGTGTTGGACTTCATTTGTTCAGTCAGTCTGCCTTTTCTTTTAAAAGCATAAAGTTGTGGAACTCATTGCCGCCTGAGCTCAAGAATATATCTGAGTTTATGATGTTCATCTCCAGGCTCAAGTTTTAGCTTAAAAGTCACCAATGTTGCCCCCATGTGCAGACAGAGCATTGTGAGTAAAAAAGTGGGTAAAGGAAGGTTTAAATGGAGGAGTGAGTGTGTTAACCCACAGAAATTCAGTTAGTTTTGTAAATTCTGGATGTGTGTTGGAAGGTGTGGAAATGTAAGAAATATTTACACCTGAGAAGGTGGGTTGATGATCTAATAAAATGATGAATGAGGTTATTATTTAATTAACTTTTAGAATCATGAATTATGTAAATTGTAGAATTATGAATCATGTAATTACTAATTTGTAACAAGAGTTGTGAATTAGTTGAAGCTGTAAACTCTTTGTGCGTCGCGTCAGTCACAGATATTGCTCGATCTATGTTGACTGCATTGTCCCTGTCAAATAAACAAATAAATAAAAAGTAAATGCTTATTTCATTGTTTTTAATATAAATTTTGATATGTTTATGTAGATTTTCCTCTGTCAAACTTCAGAGGGGTTGGCGCCCTAGCGCCCCCTATTGACAAACCGCCACTGATACCAATAATAATTTTATTTTAAACATTTCAAACATTTAAACATTGTTTAGTTGAGCAGCACCACGTTTATTTACATATTTGAGATGCAGGGATGAAAATATCCGCTTTTTGGCGGATTTCTGCTTTTTGCCAGTCAGCTGGGTCATTTTTTAGATCAGTGCAAATCTGTTGTTTTGTAAATTTACTTTAGATGTTGTATCTGTGTTCTGTTATTTAGGTCAGGCATCGATCTGGGCAGCCCCGGTGCGCTGTTAGCTGGGGTCAGTCAGTCAAGAGTCTAAAAATAACACCAGGGTTAAACATGATCGAAATACCAACATTTAATCAACGTCTACAAATAGCCGGTGGGAAAAGAACAAACAAAAAACAAACAAACAAACAAAAAATACTCTGGAGTATTTTAATCTTTCCAACAGAAAAATGTTGACTGTGTTGGACTACTCCAAGACACGTCGTTCTGATTGGCTGATGTGTCTGAGCCAATCACTTTGCTGCTTGGACGGAGGTGACAGTCTGCTCGCTGATGTTCTCTGTTTTTCCTCCAACATTTCAAATTAATCTTTTATTATCCTCTTTTGTCCGAGTCCGTGCAGCGGAGCATTTCAGCAGGTAACACACTTTATTTGTACATCAGCCAAAGGACGCTAATAGATGCTTAGGACTCATTAACAGATTAGTTTAGCAGGACGTTAACAGCAGGGCTAGTTTGCAGCTGGTTAACATAGCAGCTAAACAGATTAGAGCTAACTTTGTTTTTTAAATGTATGAACTGTTTTAATATGTTAACTACAGTGGCTCGTGGTCATAAAGTGGGCAGCAAAACGAGCTTTAAAGGAAACAGTCCTTTAATCGGAAGAATATTTTTCAAAGGGACAAAAAGGACGCGCGTTCACAGAGACGCGCGCCCCCGACAGACTGCCCGTATTGCGCGTGCAGAACCCTCGGTCATTCTGGAAAACCCGGAAAAAAAATAGTGGGGAAAAAGCCTGCAGGGGTGGTGTCCAAGTGGTTTCAGTACGCAAGGTTCCTGGTTCAATTCCCACCGCTGCCACATTTATCCATGTAATGTGGAGTTGCATCAGGAAGGGCATCCGGTGTAAAACTTGTGCCAAATCAACATGCAGATCCACCTTGGATTTGCTGTGGCTACCCTGAGTGCAAACAAGGGAGCAACCGAAGGGTCTTACTTACTTTTGCTACCGGTTTAAAAGCAACGTGAACAAATTTAAATCTATGAACAAAGTTACCATGAAAATTCAGTAAGGTATATCTTCTATTATACATTCCAAATCTAAGGTAGAACTCTACTAGTGTATATTAAAGGATATCTAAAAAAAGAAGAATAGAGCCACTTAGGTGCCTGTTCTTGATGGATGATGATTTATGGATGGATGATTTATTTGTACAACACTTGCACAAATAACTGATATTTAATGTTTCTTTGGCTTAATGTGTAGGTGTCACAATGGCATGTTTTCATGAATATTTAAGACTAAAATTAAATAACAGTTTGAAATTCATCCTTTCCTGGTGCTCCGTTCTTGAAGAGATAAATATTTGGATTTTGGACTGAGCGCCACTGAAAAACCAGGAACTTCCCGGCATGCCGACATTGGACAAGAAGGAGGAGGGAGTGGTGTCAGCTCTGGAACCATTATCTTAATTGTCCCATTAATTTATAGATTTTTACAGGCAACTGACAGCCATGTGATTCGGTTCGGAGTTGCACCATACAACCCCTGGCAAAAATGATGGAATCACTGGCCTCGGAGGATGTTCATTCAGTTGTTTAATTTTTGTAGAAAAAAAGCAGATCACAGACATGACCCAAAACTAAAGTCATTTCAAATGGCAACTTTCTGGCTTTAAGAAACACTATAAGAAATCAAGAAAAAAAAATGTGGCAGTCAGTAACAGTTACTTTTTTAGACCAAGCAGAGGGAAAAAAATATGGACTCACTCAATTCTGAGGAATAAATTATGGAATCACCCTGTAAATTTTCATCCCCAAAACTAACACCTGCATCAAATCAGATCTGCTCGTTAGTTTGTATCTAAAAAGGAGTGATCACACCTTGGAGAGCTGTTGTACCAAGTGGACTGACATGAATCATGGCTCCAACACGTGAGATGTCAATTGAAAGGTGCTCAACTAAACAATGTTTAGTTGAGCACCTCGTTTTTTTTTTTACATATTTTGAGGTGCAGGGATGAAAAATATAGGTCAGGCATCGATCTGGGCAGCCCCAATGCGCTGTTAGCTGGGGTCTGTCAGTAAGAGTCTAAAAATAACATCAGGGTTAAACATGGTCAAAAGACCAACATTTAATCAACATCTACAAATAGACGGTGAAAAAAAAACACACTTTGCAGTATTTTAATCTTTTCAACAGAAAAATGTTGACTGTGTTGGACTCATCCAACAAGCGAGATTCTGATTGGCTGATGTGTCTGAGCCAATCACTGTGTTGCTTGGACGGAGGTGACAGTCTGCTCGCTGATGTTCTCTGTTTTTCCTCCAACATTTCAAATTAATTTTTTATTATCCTCATTTGTCCAAGTCTGTGGAGCGGAGCATTTCAGCAGGTAACACACTTTATTTGTACATGAGCCAAAGGACGCTAATAGATGCTTAGGACTCATTGTGATGACCCAAGGGTAAAGTTTATTTCCATTAGATGTTTTATTGTGCTTTTATTTTTGTACTTCCTTTCAACCCGGAAGTGTATCGAAAAGGACAGTGTCGGAGGGTAACTTGACACAAGGTAA
Source organism: Thalassophryne amazonica (assembly GCF_902500255.1). Lineage (NCBI taxonomy): Eukaryota > Metazoa > Chordata > Actinopteri > Batrachoidiformes > Batrachoididae > Thalassophryne > Thalassophryne amazonica. The sequence goes on along the minus strand of NC_047120.1, from coordinate 833,315 downwards.
AAAACGAGGAGGGTGAGCAAACGCAAGGAGAAACGTGATGGAGCTCAAACGGGGAGAGAAAGTTTAGTTTCAGTCGAAAGTGGCTACAAGGTACGGTAAATTTATCGAGGAATATGTTGTAAATAAGCATGTTATGTCTTTAGTAAAGAGTAGAATATTAAGTTAAAACCCATAAGTAGTCTGTGTTCTAATGTATTGTTTTATTTCTTTGCCCCTTTTTCATAGCTCTTACGTTGGTTTGAGAACGGCAAAAAAATCAATAAAACCCCTAAACCATCAGTCCGGGCTAACTGATTTCGACTGGAAGCTACACTCATTAACAGACGAGTTTAGCAGGACGTTAGCAGCGGGGCTAGTTTGGAGCTGGTTAGCATAGCAGCTAAACAGATCAGAGTTAACTTTGTCTGTTTTTTAAATGTATGAACTGTTTCTAATATGTTCACTACAGTGGCTCGTGGTCGTAAAGTGGGCAGCAAAACGAGCTTTAAAGAAAACAGTCCTTTAATCGGAAGAATATTTTTCAAAGTGACAAAAAGGACGCGCGTTCACAGAGACGCGCGCCCCTTCCAGACTGTGCCCGTATGGCGCGTGCAGAACACTCGGTCATTCTGGAAAACCCGGAAAAAAAAAATGGGGAAAAAGCCTGCAGGGGTGGTGTCCAAGTGGTTTCAGTACGCAAGGTTCCTGGTTCAATTCCCACCGCTGCCACATTTATCCATGTAATGTGGAGTTGCATCAGGAAGGGCATCCGGTGTAAAACTTGTGCCAAATCAACATGCAGATCCACCTTGGATTTGCTGTGGTGACCCCGAGTGCAAACAAGGGAGCAGCCGAAGGGTCTTACTTACTTTTTGCTTCTGGAGAAAAAAGCAACATGAACAAATGTAAATCTATGAACAAAGTTAACATGAAAATTCAGTAAGTTATATATTCTATTATACATTCCAAATCTAAGGTAGACCTTTCTCTCTATCACCTTTGTATATTAAAGGTGATAGAGAGAGGTTGAATGGGGCATTAATCCTTGTTCTGTGATGTGATATGTAGCCCAAAAAAATTGGTTGGGTCTGTAATGGCTCAGAACCTTCCTGAAAGGCTCTCTGAAACAGCTGTGTTACTATGCTGGGTTTAGAATGCTTCGTTTGCCCTTAATGACGTCATTTCGGAGCTTATTTGGCAACCTCATTATGAAATGCACGTAGGTGTTGGCACTGATCGGTTGCCGTTGTTTGATTGGCTGCCTTTGCTCTCACTGAAAAGAAAGCACTGAGGATTAGCTGTTTTTGACAGCAGATGCAGAGCGGCTCGGAGAAAAAAAACAAAAAACATAAAAATGTCTTTGTAAAGCTCAGTGCCGTTACCGGCATCACTGGTAGTTGTTGGCGCTCTTTTTTTCTTCAGGGCGAGAAGGTTCTTATAAACAGACACACGCAGAACACAATGTGCGTGCTCTCCCTTCACGGCGCCACGACCGGCTGCTTGATGAGGACGTAAAAAAAAACAAAAAAGCAAAATTGGACTAAAAAAATCCGCGAAACTTCATTTGTTTTGTTTTACTTCGGTTACTGTGACTTCCAAAGGTTATGCATTGAAATAAGCAAGCTGCCCTTTGCAGGCTTACTTGCTGCCAGCATAATAATGCAAATAGCTAGCTGCTAAGGGGTTAGCTCATTCCCTTTAGAGGAACAAATCAGAGCTAACGTACCATTCTAACAACAGGAATATAGCGCAACACAAATTTAAAACAAAAGAAAATGTGATATTCACAGGCTGTACTGATTGCTGGGGTTGATTTTTGTTGCAAAGTCAGAACTGACCCTCGACTGAGTATTAAATGCCGACTGAAGCCAGCTTGAAATTGTGCAAGGTTGGTGAAACAGTCCTCTGTGAAATGTGCAGAGCAAAGAAATAGTCGGCCGTTGTATGTCCTGGGGATGCGGCTAAAAATGAATAAAAGCCAGTGATCGCGTACATTGCTTTCCTTGGGAAGAATATGAAAATATTGTAGTCCGCTATGACAGCCTGGGAAAGCACACCTGTAGCTCGCCATTGCTCCTCTTCCAGTGGTAGGAATGGGTGGGCACAACCTTATGAATAATTAATTTCGAAGGGGCGTGTGTGAAAGGGGGTAGGTGTGGGGGTGTGTGTGTGTGGGGGGGCTATTGGTGAAAATGTGACGCAGTGTTTCCCTCAAACACGAATTGGCCTATTTTCTGGCGGCAATTCAAAAAAGAAGAATTACTTGAAACAGAGGTTCTGAAACTTGCTGGCACTTTGTGTGTTTTCCCCATAGCGGGGAGACTGAACTAACACCAAAAACATGAAAAAGATGATTTTGATTCTCTGTCCCCTTTAAAGTATATCTAAAAAAAGAAGAATAGAGCCACTTAGGTGCCTGGTCTTGATGGATGATGATTTATGGATGGATGATTTATTTGTACAACACTTGCACAAATAACTGATATTTAATGTTTCTTTGGCTTAAAGTGTAGGTGTCACAATGGCATGTTTTCATGAATATTTCAGACTAAAATTAAACAACAGTTTGAAATTCATCCTTTCCTGGTGCTCCGTTCTTGAAGAGATAAATATTTGGATTTTGAACTGCGCGCCACTGAAAAACCAGGAACTTCTCGGCGTGCCGACATTGGACAAGAAGGAGGAGGAAGCAGCATCAGCTCCGGAACCATTATCTTAATTGTCCTATTAATTTATAGATTTTTACAGGCGACTGACAGCCATGTGGTTCGGGTCGGAGTTGCACCATATTTTCGGTGTAAGAACGGTTACTTTTCGCCGGCAGAATGGCAGGTGGAACATTTATATTGACGAGTGCGCACTCGCATGGTGTCCCTGGCTTCTCCACTCCATAATGAGACTAAACTGAGATTTTCAGATTATTTAATTGTTTTCTGGATCATGGGATAATGTTCCATGATCCAGGCACTCTGAGTCTTTTTCTTGCAACACAAAGCAGCTTGGTAACAGAGCGGCTTTGCGCAAAGCGGCTTGTTAACAACACAGACTGGATCGATCAGCTGCAATAACTGATTACAGATGGTGCTGGAACCTGGCACCAAAGTCCAGTTTGACAAATGGGAGTTTTCTTCAACCAGAACAGAAGGAATTAAATTATTTTTCAGATGTGGTTTTGTGAAGGTGGATAAGTTTAAAGGTGATCTCACTGAAACGGACAGGTAAGACTATATATTTACTTCTTGTGTGAATGGTTTTAATATTTAATAATAATGTATTCAAGAAGGAAAACAATAGTTATTTTAACAATAGCTATTTTCAGTTGCTCTGACACTTTTCAGATTTAAAATTATTTCTCAGGGAAAAAAGTTTATCACCCCCACCCATGCTGAAATCGGCTGAATTATTTTTTTATTTTTTTAGAATCAGTCTGACAACAGTTACGATATTGGCACAGTTCAGAACACAGAATAGTGAAGGTTTTCCTCCAGAGTTTACCGTCATCAAAATAAGGCTCTAAATCGTAAATTCTGTGTCCCCACAGCTGCTTCAGAAACACCTTCAGACTGGACTTAAAAAAAAAAAAAAAATCATCCTCCAGACTGGACTTAAAAAAAACTCCACGCTAAAAAAAAAAAATTGCCTGAAAACAGCTCGACCTCCGCTGTGTTGCCAAATGATTTGGGCTTGAATCAGCAGGTGCCATTCTAGTGATGACGTAGCAACAATATGGCCACGGCTGAGGGCTGAACGGGGCTGAAATAGAGTGCAGGCTTCAGACAGCTGTAGTTTATCCTTCACCTGCACACTTATCGACTTTTATTGTTTAGGATTTTTTTAAATATCAACATTTCATCATTCTTAGTGATTATTTGTGCACATTTGATGGTGTCACCTCCACTTTAATGAATCCGTGTTGTTGAAAATGAAAATTCTTTGTAATTGAAATTGCTCAGCTGAGGCTTGCTGCCTTATTTCTCAAATTCTTTCATCCATCCATTTTTGCGACTCACTTGAGCCAATGAAGCGGTGGGGAGGCTGGAGGCGATACCAGCAGTCATAGGGTGTAAGGTGGGCTTCACCCTGGACAGGACACCCGTCTATCACAGGACCACACACTCAGACAGACGGACACATTCACACCTATGGACAATTCATCACACCTGCATGTCTTTGAATGTGGGAGGAAGCCCGAACTCCTGGAGGGAACTCACACAAACATGGGGAGAACATTCAAACTCCACACAGAAAGGTCCCAGGTGGGATGTGATCCCATGACCTTCTTGCTGTGTTGCAACAGTGCTAACCACTGAGCCACCGTGCTGCTCTCAAACTTTTCCAAACAAATTTAAAAACGAAAGTTCAAATTAAGCTGAAATTTCACTAATAACCTTTGGTAAATAACAATATAACTTAATAACAAGGGCTTGTGGCATGAGAACATGGACAGATTCTGGGCACCATAGGGTAGAAAATGAAGTACCTTGAAATATGTAATATACCATTTTAAAGGGTACTGTCTGGAGTATTACCCTGTGAAGTTTCAGAGCATAACACATGCTCAGTGTGGAGACACAGCTGAATCAACATTCAGAGCACCTTGTCATCGGCAAAAAATGCATTTTTTTTTTTTTTTTTTTTTTTTAAGATTCTTGGACCATACTTTGACTAGTCTACTTCCTTAAAACGTGGCATGTCTGTATTTACGATCCAGTACCTGATGCACAAATGTGACGCATACCAAAGAATGCGACTGATCTGATCCAGTATCTGTATCAGCTTCTGATACAGCGTAATTCAACTATCGGTAAATACCGATACAATCTGTGATGTTTTCTGTCTGCTTTGTTTGCTTCCGATCATGAGGAGGGGAGGAGGGAGGTTTCTGAAGCTGAGCTGTTTCAGAGAGCTCTCTTCTGCAGTGTTCTTAGCTGCGGGTTGCGGCAAATTTCCGCCCGGCTATCGATTTCAAATTGTCTGTGCCTCCAAGCACAGATTTTCTAAAGTATGAATTGAATTGTTGCTGAAAATGTGTGCTGAAAAGTCAGCTGCTTCAGCGTCCCGAGGCTGTGAAACATTCTGAAATGGCAGCTCAGAGCTCAGCTGAGGAGGACAGTCGAACAGAGATTCTGTCCATTGAAAGGGAAAAATATTCCATCAAAATCCTTCAGTATTAATCCAGAGTTTTAAGCATAAGCGTTGTTGATGATCACTCACTCATCTTCAGCCGCTTATCCAGGATCGGATCACGGGCGCAACAGCTCTAGCAGGGGACCCCAGACTTATCTTTCCTGGGCCACATTGACCACCTCTGACTGGGGGATTCTGATGCATTCTCAGTGTGGAGATAAAATCTCTTCACCTAGTCCTGGGTCTTCCCCCGGCTCCTAGGGGGCATCCTTTCCACCAGATTTACGAACCACCTCAGCTGGCTCCTTTCAATGTAAAGGAGCAGCTGCTCTGCTCTGAGCTCCCCACGGATCACCGAGCTTCTCACCTCATCTCTAAGGGAGACACCAGCCACCTTCCTAAGGAAGCCCATTTCAACCACTTGCAGCTGCGATCTAGTTATTTCAGTCCTGACCCAACCCTCATGACCATAGGTGAGAGTAGATATGTAGATTGACCAGTAGATTGAGAGCTTCACCTTTTGGCTCAGCTCCCTTTTCCTCACAACAGTACAATAGAGTGAATGCAATACCACCCCTGCTGTGCTGATTCACCGGCCAGTCTCATGCTCTGTTGTCCCCTCACTCGTGAAAAAGACTCTGAGGTACTTGAACTCCTTCAGTTTGGGCAAGACCGCATTCCCTACCCGGTGTAGGCAATCCATCTGTTTCCTACTGAGAACCTTGGCCTCAGATTTAGAGGTGCTGATCCTCATCCCAGCCGGTTCCCACTCGACTATTGAACCAATCCAGTGAGTGTTGGAGGTAACAGGCTGATGAACCCAACAGGACCACATCATCTGCAGTGAATAGACGCTGAGCCCACCAAACTGGAAACCCTCCTCTCCCCTTCGACTGCTTCTCGATATCCTGTCCATGAAGATCACAAACAAGATTGGTGACAAGACGCAGCCCTGGCGAGGCCAACCCCCACCGGAAACGAGTCCGACTTCCTCCCGAGCACCCGAACACAGCTGTCGCTTTGTGAGTACAAAGATGGGTTGGACCTAAGAAGGGACCCCCCCCCCCCCCCCTCCACTCCATACTCCCACAGTGGCAGGAGTTCAGACAGTTCAGGAACTGAGACTGACAACAGCTGTGAATATAAACAGACCCAAGAACTTCATTCAGCTTGTAACTGTCAAGACACTCTTGTAGCAGCTGATCTTGGGGCATGGCTTAAAGTTCTCCCTCACCACGACAGATTTCCGTCATTTGGAAAATTTAACCACACATACACGCGCACACGTTGTGTCATACATGTTTTGGGGCCGAAATATGATAGTCTCACTGTCAAAGCAATATTCCATTCTGCGCTAATCAAAGCAGCAGCAATGTCAGCGTGAACTGCAGCGGAAGGGACTGTGTGACTTTTCACTCCTCTCCGCTCTGTTTACTGGTTGCCATGAGCCGCAGTCCTTCTCCTCCCTGTCCGGGGTGGACAGATTTTTATCAGTCGGACCTGCGGCCTGGAGGACCGACACCCAGCTGCTAACAGACGATGGCAGCAGCAGAGAATGAGTCACTTGGAAGAAAACCGCTTAATCAGTGAAGTTCCACAAAAACCACACATGAAGGATATAATTTTTTCTTTCCTTTTTTACACGAGGGGCCGTAACTTCAGCTTGTCGGTGAGCCGACGTGACACCGATAACACCGCGCGCATTTGAAGGAAGGAGTCATGTTTCACATAAGGGAGGACATTATCTTTAACTTCAGTTGAAGGCGTGTCAGATATTAATGATCCAGTCCGGGTCTGAGAGTTGGCTGCCCCTTGGAAAAGCCACGTTAATGAGGAACGAATAAAAACTCCAGTGGGACACAGCAGACAGCCTCGTTTATTGATCGCACCAAAGTCCTGGTTAGTGACTTTAATCCACAAAAAGGTGAGTCACGATTGATATCTTTAAATGGCTTTGATGAAGTTTACTTGCGGTGCGCTACGTTTGTTTTACGAGTGAGAGCAATTTACCGTTTAAATGTGAATAAGCCAGTTTTCAGGTTTCTCAGTGCGCATGCAAAATTTGACTTGCTCTTTTAAAGAGCACCTCCATAATAAATACTGTGTTTTTACTTGACAGTTTGAGTGACTTTTGTTTCAGAGGGTTTCATACCCATTAAAATTCACCAGAATACACAAAATTTGACGTGCTCTTTTAAAAAAAAATTGGGGGGGAGATCCCCCAGTCCCACATAATCAATATTGTGTTTTTATTTCAGTTTGAAGTGACTTTTGTTTCAGAGGGCTTCATACCCATTAAAATTCACCAGAATGCACAAAATTTGACATGCTCTTTAAAAAATGTTCTGGGGCAAGCCCCTCCAGACCCCCCCAGAATCAAGATCCCCCCACCACCCTTTTATGTTCCTTTATGTTCAGGTTTTGCATTCTTTTTATGCTTTGTCTCTTTCTCTCTCCTTAGAGGCTATTAGAATACATTTGTACACTGTATAATGTGTTTATTGTATTTATTGAGGAAAAAAGAGTGTGTGCCCCCACCACGCCACATTTTAAGGAATTGCTGGCATTGATTTTTGCCAGGAAAAAATTTCAGTCAGATGAAAATTTATTGCTTTAACCCATGTCTTGGGGTGACGCCTTTCTGGTGTATTCATGGATGCTCCTTGTCTCATCTTGGATCGTGTCTCTGACACTCACTAATCCTTGTCTTCCCTCCTTCGGCTGCTCATAGAGCCTCAGAGTGCTAGAATTACAGTAGAAACCTCTGTGCAATAAGAGGAGTTTTCATGTCTTGACATCAGTGGTATCTATCTCCTCCTGTGGCCAAATTATTTTTCCAGTTGGGTATCTGATGATTAGAACATATGTATTAATGGTTTAAGGCCCTTTTCCACGACACAGAAGTAGCACTACTTGGCTCGACTCGGCTCTACTCTGTTTGGTTCCAAGTGCGTCTTTTTCCACACAAACAGAACCTCCTCTGTGTGGGCGGGGTCAGCAGAGCAAACTGCAGTGACGTCGTTTTATACGTGACACAAACATCAACAATGGCGGACTCTGTGTGTTTACTGCTCTGAGTTTTTAAGAGAAAGCTGCTGGCGGCGAGACGAAACATGCTTGAAAAGTGAAGAGACTTTAGAAATTCGTACAACAATATGAAGACGAGAAGATACGAGCTGCTAGAAACGAAGCATGACGCAAAGCTAATTGTTAGCTTCCTAAGTAGCTCGAAAATAAGTAATAACTGCAGGTTGTCGCAATTAAGTATTAAAATTGTGGCTGTCAAAATAAAGCGTTAATTTAGGTTAATTACAGCACTTATCAGGCCTTCAGTCACACTTTGCTCTGTTTTGTTTTGACGTCAGTGACTTGGTCGGTAAATAGACTTGTTTCTGAGAGCAACAAATGTGTTGGATGTGTCAGTACTTTTTATACCAAAGTAACTTGCTTTGATAACTTATTGTTAATTTAATCATTTGATTTGTTTTTCTTCCTAATTTTAATGTTCAATGGACAAATTTAAATCTGAAAGATAATTATTAAAGGACTCATATTGCGCAGAAAGAATCAGCCTCCAACCTCCCACAATTCTGTTTTTATAGACATTCTATATAATACAACCTTTTATTGTCATTGTACACATACATACAATGAAATGTGTCTGCATTTAACCCATCCAAATAAGACAGTTCTCCAGATGTAAGATCAATTTACAGCTTGTTTAATACATCCTTGATGTGTAACAGAAATAACCCAGATCCTTTTTTACCTGATTACTAAATGCCCCAAACACAGTTTTTTTTTTTAATATACCTGAATTAAATGTTCATTTAGATTAACTAATCACAAACCCTGTAATCAATTACATTATTTTTTAATAACCCGACAGCACTAATTAAAATGTGTATGCTGTGTGTGTTTCAGATGGTTTTTCTCAGTCACCGCTGCAAAGGTTCATGACACAGAATGGGACACCTTTGTCGTCATAAATTTTTGTACTTTTTGCTAAAAATGTTGACAGTTTTGTGGACCATCAATTTGATTTGTATAAGTTACCAAGGTTTATTGATTTAAAGGCTTAACAGTTTGAAAAGCTGTTTAAGCATAATCCAGTAGCAAAATAAGTTTTACATTTTATTGGGGTCATAAATGTAAATTGAAGTAAACAGACAGTAAAACTGGTTGTTCAAAATATCTGAATAAATTACTTCTGGTTTGGTGTAAGTCATCCAGCAGAATTATACACCACAGTATAATAGTTTAAAATGTTACATCTCATTAAACCCAAAACCTTGTATAGCCAGAATTCCTTGATGTAATGGTGCTCTATCACTGAAGTGACTAAACCTTTTTGTTTTTGTTTATGTTAAGGTGTCTTCTGGAGTGGCAAATCCCAAATTATAAATTCTTAGAAATGAAGCATCATTGCACCAAAACATCAATGACAAAATGTTTGTTTTTTTTTACTGTTGACTCAGCCTGAAATGACAAATTATGATATAATCACACAAGTCAAATTGTTTACTGCAACTAAAAGAAGAGCAAATACAAAAAAAATAAATAAATCTGCAACACAAACTATACAAAAGCTCCATATGTCTATAGTCCTGGGGTGGGGAACAGGTCACATGCTCCGGTCACGCATCACGTGCACAAGCTCACCCAGCACACCATGATATGCCTGATTAAACGCAGCTTCGAGGATCAGTCAGATGTGATGATCACACTGAAACCAGTTCAGCTTCAGCCTCAACATCACTCAGGATGGACAGATTCTCCTGCTGGAACAGGCTCCTTTTTCTCTTACCTGGACAATAATGAAGGTAGAAATGGGAAGTGAATCTTACGTGCATTTTCTCAGCATTTTCTCATTTCGGTTCACTTCATACACCTCTCTATATTCTCTCATCCACCACCAAACACAGTAATGTGCGCAACTCATCCACAGACCACGGTGTGGTTTTGTGCGAGTAAAAAAAACAAAAAAAACAACACGAAACTAAAGAAAAAGACTGTCGCTATAACACCGCTGCAGGTATTTAAAAATGTCGGGTTTGATTCTCGTCTCAGATGGTGCGCTCCTGACTCGTCCAGTGATGACATTCTTTGACCAATCAGTGGCCAGCAGCCTGTTGACGTCACGTTTTAGTATTGGCTGTGACAGCAAGGAGCACAATAGAAAAATGCCCCTTGTAGTTGTGGAACAGGGATCCTGAGTTGGGAGGTGCTTGGATCTGGACATGCTTTCCATCCACAGCTCCGCAGCACAGGGGAAACTGTCACCGCTGGTAAACTCCTCCGCAATGCACCACCAGTTTTCAGTGGTGGGCACAGCCATGAAGCTCTCCCTGAGGCAGTCCCAGATTGCAGTCACCACCTGAGGGACAGTAACACTGACTGTAGACACTCCCACCCGGAAACTATCAGCGATAGTTCGGTAGGAGTCCCCTGTGGCCAGATACCTAATCAAACAAAAACAAACAAGAGTGTAAAATATATTCAATATATTCTGGTTCCACAGGAGCTCCTCTCCTGTGGAACCAGCTCCCAATTCAGATCAGGGAGACAGATACCCTCTCTACTTTTAAGATTAGGCTTAAAACTTTCCTTTTCGCTAAGGCTTATAGTTAGGGCTGGATCGGGTGACCCTGGACCATCCCTTGGTTATGTTGCTTTAGACGTAGACTGTGTTTCATAATTATTGTATGGCCTTGCCTTGCAATGTGGAGCGCCTTGGGGCAACTGTTTGTTGTGATTTGGCGCTATACAAGAAAAAAGTTGATTGATTGATACAATGTGTGACTTGTATTACATTACTTGTCATATAAGCAAGAACACACAAATATGAAACAACAAAAAAAAAAATCACTGTTTAACACTAAGAAGGTAATTATTATTTATTAGGAAAATAAAATGAAACAAATATTTTTGATATATATATATTAACCAATTTCTTATTTATTCTTGTTGCCATTGTATGTACAGACTTATCAACACTGTCATGTTCCCTAGTAACTGTTCTCGAAGACTTGTTTTGAATTAAACTTTTGTACTATTTTTGTATCCACTGTATCCCGGCACGACACACTCATTTCATTTTAGCATTAAAAACTACATTTAGTCAAAAGGAGGCAATAAATCATTCATGCTTATAATAAGAGAACATCAAAAAAAGCAGGGAGTGTTTTTTGGTTAATATAAAGATATATAAAGTATCAAAAACAATATTGAGCAGTCATTAATTTTATAATATATATTCATCACTATATATGCATTATATATTCATTATTTTTTACCAATTTACTTGTGGGGCACTGCCTGAAAGCCACTAGATAGCGCTACTGGGTGGCATTCACTATCTTTGTTAATAACAATCTATATTATTATCTAAATATACTCAACAAAAATATAAACGCAACACTTTTGGTTTTGCTCCCATTTTGTATGAGATGAACTCAAAGATCTAAAACTTTTTCCACATACACAGTATCACCATTTCCCTCAAATATTGTTCACAAACCAGTCTAAATCTGTGATAGTGAGCACGTCTCCTTTGCTGAGATAATCCATCCCACCTCACAGGTGTGCCATATCAAGATGCTGATTAGACACCATGATTAGTACACAGGTGTGCCTTAGACTGCCCACAATAAAAGGCCACTCTGAAAGGTGCAGTTTTGTTTTATTGGGGGGGGGGGATACCAATCAGTATCTGGTGTGACCACCATTTGCCTCATGCAGTGCAACACATCTCCTTCACATCATCCGTGAAGAAAACACCTCTCCAACGTGCCAAATGCCAGCGAATGTGAGCATTTGCCCACTCAAGTCGGTTACGATGACAAACTGGAGTCAGGTCGGGACCCCGATGAGGACGACGAGCATGCAGATGAGCTTCCCTGAGATGGTTTCTGACAGTTTGTGCAGAAATTCTTTGGTTTTGCAAACCGATTGTTTCAGCAGCTGTCCGAGTGGCTGGTCTCAGACGATCTTGGAGGTGAACATGCTGGATGTGGAGGTCCTGGGCTGGTGTGGTTACACGTGGTCTGCGGTTGTGAGGCTGGTTGGATGTACTGCCAAATTCTCTGAAACGACTTTGGAGACGGCTTATGGTAGAGACATGAACATTCAATACACGAGCAACAGCTCTGGTTGACATTCCTGCTGTCAGCATGCCAATTGCACGCTCCCTCAAATCTTGCGACATCTGTGGCATTGTGCTGTGTGATAAAACTGCACCTTTCAGAGTGGCCTTTTATTGTGGGCAGTCTAAGGCACACCTGTGCACTAATCATGGTGTCTAATCAGCATCTTGATATGGCACACCTGTGAGGTGGGATGGATTATCTCAGCAAAGGAGAAGTGCTCACTATCACAGATTTAGACTGGTTTGTGAACAATATTTGAGAGAAATGGTGATATTGTGTATGTGGAAAAAGATTTAGATCTTTGAGTTCATCTCATACAAAATGGGAGCAAAACCAAAAGTGTTGCGTTTATATTTTTGTTGAGTGTAGTTATTATCCGAACCACATTTTACCAGGAAATTCCCATTATGAATGATTTATTGCTTTATGGCAATCGTATGACAATTTGCCTCTGTTGCCATCTGTTTGCCCAGTGTATTTTTATATTTTGGCAGACTTTGATTATTGATTTAAGTGTGGAATATTTACATAACACAATTTGGATATATTGGTGTATATTTGTATTGTAGACAGGTTGTTTTTACTAACCGAAGACTGATGGAAAGCCGCTCTGTGGCAGGGATAGACCGTCTGTAATTGGTGTCCTGGAGGCGGATGGCGGCTCCAATGCGGACAGGAGGTCCTCAAACTGGGTGCTGGAGAGGCGGAAGTACCGCTGAAAGCGGCCATCATACGCAGCTCCTGCAGCAAATGATGAAACTTCCCGAATTAGGAACATCTCATGAGGATGTTGTGAACTCAGGGACGGCGCCGCTGGCGACGTTTGTCTGCTTTCCACAACAAATAGAGCACAGCAACTCGCTCCGTGTGATCAAGGTCCGCCATGATGACGCCGGGCGGAATGGAAGCTCCTCATATTTGATGACACACTGGAGCGAATTTTCGCAGCGAAAGTCCACCCAAGCAGAGCGACACACCGGGCGATGGTGGCGCGTCCGTCGCCTGGTGACCCATGCGAATTTGTGGCGTGTGAACGCGGCATAAGATAGCATCGCTGCACGCAAGGTGGAGTACTTCTAATTTGGAATTACGCCATTTTCGTTCTAGACCTCTAACCTTATGCTTGAGGTCACGCAAGTAATCATTGAACCAAGGTGACTGTTTTGGGTGGGGGTGTGGTTTTAATAAAGGTGGTGCAATCATGTTGAGTGTAGTTTTGAGCGCTGAGTTTGAACTATCCACAAGTTGTAGTGGAGGAGTTAATGTGTCGCCGCAATGATGAATAAGGTTGTTGTTCCACTAAACATGGTAGCAAAACTGTAAACCTAATAAGTGAGTGATCAGAGACCACTGATGCAAGAGGCATGATGTTAATATTTGTGACAGCAAAACCATGTGTGAGAACCAAATCCAGGGTATTTCCACTAATGTGCTTGAATCCTGAATGTATTGCTGAAATCCTAATACATCCATAATTTCTATAAATGATTTGTAGATTTGTTCTTGCCTAAAGAGCAGTAGAACCCTGAGCAGTGTGTTGAATGTCATTTCAGGAAATACTGTTGAATGAAGCAGTTCAAACACAACTCGTATTTTGCCCAGCTTCTGGGGATGGAACACTTCAAATGTTAGAAGGTACCAGCATTCTTCACCTGGTTTGAGTGGCGGTGCCTTTTCTGCCTGGTCATTATGAAAGATTTTCTGCATAAATTCAGTAAATTGTTTCTCTCATGTCTTGTCGTGTTCGTAGCAGAGCAGTGAGGTGTTTCAGAGGCTGTTCTTTGTTGTTTGGAAGTCGAGGACGTGGTGTACAGAATGGTAGGGGCGCCACCTAGTGGTTATCATTGTCCATATGAACCTCTGTCCATTATCTCAAGAAAGATTTTGTCCTCCAATAGATGAGGCTGTTTAGTGATCATCAGGATTTCTTTGGAATCCATTAAGCCCCAAGTTGTCTGTTGGTTTGAGTGGAGCTGTTTGTATGTCGTAGAATGTGTGGTCTATTGTTAGCTGTGTGGGAGCACTGAGTTTCTCCTTTACATGGATCACGTTAGGACAAGGCTCGAGAAGGGAAGTGTGGCCATTATTTAGTACATTTGTAAACATTCACTTTTGTTTGTTTGTGTACCCCTCCAAAGCACACCTTGCCAATGATGACCCAGCCCAAGTCTAGCCGCTGGGTATACGGTGTGTTGTGGGGACCATTGTACTGTTTGCATACCTTGTGTACACACAGGACATCTTGACCCAATAAGAGGAAGATGGATGTGTCTGGTTCAGATGGTGGGATTTTATCTGCAACAGGAGCTAGATGAGGAAAATGCTGTCCAATGTCAGGTGTGGGGATTTCTGAGTGACCGTCTGGCGTCGTATTAGATTCTGAAAGAGGTGGGAGTGCTACAGTAGTGTTCAGAATAATAGTAGTGCTATGTGACTAAAAAGATTAATCCAGGTTTTGAGTATATTTCTTATTGTTACATGGGAAACAAGATACCAGTAGATTCAGTAGATTCTCACAAATCCAACAAGACCAAGCATTCATGATATGCACACTCTTAAGGCTATGAAATTGGGCTATTAGTAAAAAAACAAAGTAGAAAAGGGGGTGTTCACAATAATAGTAGTGTGGCATTCAGTCAGTGAGTTCGGCAATTTTGTGGAACAAACAGGTGTGAATCAGGTGTCCCCTATTTAAGGATGAAGCCAGCACCTGTTGAACATGCTTTTCTCTTTGAAAGCCTGAGGAAAATGAGACATTCAAGACATTGTTCAGAAGAACAGCGTAGTTTGATTAAAAAGTTGATTGGAGAGGGGAAAACTTATACGTAGGTGCAAAATATTATAGGCTGTTCATCTACAATGATCTCCAGTGCTTTAAAGTGGACAAAAAAAATCAGAAACACGTGGAAGAAAACGGAAAACAACCATCAAAATGGATAGAAGAATAACCAGAATGGCAAAGGCTCACCCATTGATCAGCTCCAGGATGATCAAAGACAGTCTGGAGTTACCTGTAAGTGCTGTGATAGTTAGAAGACGCCTGTGTGAAGCTAATTGTTTTGCAAAAATCCTCCACAAAGTCCCTGTGTTAAATAAGACATGTGCAGAAGAGGTTACCATTTGCCAAAGAACACATCAACTGCCCTAAAGAGAAATGGAGGAATATTTTGTGGACTGATGAGAGTAAAATTGTTGTTTTTGGGTCCAAGGGCCGCAGACAGTTTGTGAGACGACCCCCAAACTCTGAATTCAAGCCACAGTTCACAGTGAAGACAGTGAAGCATGGTGGTGCAAGCATCATGATATGGGCATGTTTCTCCTACTATGGTGTTGGGCCTATATATCGCATACCAGGTATCATGGATCAGTTTGGATATGTCAAAATACTTGAAGAGCTCATGTTGCCTTATGCTGAAGAGGACATGCCCTTGAAATGGGTGTTTCAACAAGACAATGACCCCAAGCACACTAGTAAACCAGCAAAATCTTGGTTCCAAACCAACAAAATTAATGCCTCGCAGATGTGAAGAAATCATGAAAACCTGTGGTTATACAACTAAATACTAGTTTAGTGATTCACAGGATTGCTAAAAAAGCAGTTTGAACATAATAGTTTTGTTTGTAGCGTCAACAACAGATGCTACTATTATTGTGAACACCCCCTTTTCTACGTTTTTTTTTTTTACTAATAGCCCAATTTCATAGCCTTAAGAGTGTGCATATCATGAATGCTTGGTCTTGTTGGATTTGTGAGAATCTACTGAATCTACTGGTACCTTGTTTCCCATGTAACAATAAGAAATATACTCAAAACCTGGATTAATCTTTTTAGTCACATAGCACTACTATTATTCTGAACAGTGTGTGTGTGTGTGTGTGTGTGTGTGTGTGTGTGTGTGTGTGTGTGTGTGTGTGTGTGTGTGTGTGTGTGTGTGTGTGTGTGTGTGTGTGTGGTAAAACAGCAATGTTTCAGTTTTTGAGTACTGTCTACTCCACACAGATTTACCATAGAGTGCCATACTGTTTGTATTTCCTCGTAATTGAAAGTCCAAGAAACATTCAGTGACTTGGAAATGTTCATGTATCCATCCCCTGGCTTTTTGAAGAAAACTGGCAATCAGACTGATTATTTACAGGTATTACACCAAAGGGACCCATGAATTATGCAACCCATCAGCTTGGGTTTTATATATTTTTATTAATTTATATCAAATTGTAGAGATTTGCTTTGAAATTGAGTTTAAGTAAAATAGGTTTTGAAATTTTTATATTGAGAAGCCGGTTTTATTTTTTATATTTTAAATGTAATAAATAAATTAAAATGCATGAAATACCAAGGGGCCAAAAAAAGGGGCTGTTAATTTAATTTGTTTCTTTGCAGACATGCAGCCGTTGTTGGTGATTAAAGAAGAAACTCTCCCTGAACACCAGGAATGGAATCTGAGTGTTGACCAGGAGCACATTAAAGAAGAAGAGAAGTTGTGGATAAGTCAGCAGGGAGAGCAGCTTCAGCAGCTGGAGGAGGCAGATCTCACCAAGTTTGGTTTCACTGCCGTCCCTGTGAAGAGTGAAAATGATGATGAAAAACCAGAGTCATCACAGCTTCATCAAAGCCCAAGTGATGAGAGCACAGAGGCTGAGCCTGTAGCCAGCAGCTCATCTGTACACAGAACACTGACAGCAGAAGCTGATGGAGAGGATGATGGAGGACCACAACCAGCCAGCAACTCAGGTCCAAACAGTCATTTACAACCAGATACCAGTGGCAGGAGTTCATACAGTTCTGAAACTGAGACTGATGACAGTGATGACTGGAAACAGACCAGAGAACTTCAGTCGAAAAAATACAAATATTGTTAGCTGAAACAACACTGATGAGAAACAGTTTAAAGGCTCTAAACATGTACAAGGATCTGATAACATGACCTACTCAGAGCCATACAAGGGGAGGCAAGCAAGCATGAAACTATTTAGCTGTTCTGATTGGAGTAAAACACAGAAACAGAAGACAATTCATACAGGAAACAAACAATTTGACTGTTCTGAATGTGGTCGAAGATTTGGACAAAAGGGCAACCTGAAAAAACATATAACTCCAGCAACAACAACAGCATCAATAGGCCAGAAGAAACAAGCGAAACTACACCACAGTTAATTGGACCATTGAAGAGAAAAAAAGATCTTTCAGTGCTTCACTTACTCAAGGCATGAGAAGTGGGGCAGAAAGAAAAAGGCAGTATTTGAGGAACGCATAAAAGAAGCGGATTTACCTACACAAAAGAAAGAAGCCACCACAACCGCAAAACTGGAATCGATCGCCTCACAGATCGCAAAATATCTGACGGCTGAGGAAATAAAAAAATAAAGGAAGAAGCCCAAAAGGAAGCGATAAAAGACTATCAGTTGATGGATAAAGGGAAGCAACTCCAGTTTAAAAGGAGTCAGTGGAAGAGGGAGGAAGAGTGGATACTGTTGTGGGCAAAGGAATATGCCAAAATAAAATACACCAAAAATCATACAAAGAGATCCAAAGAATGGCAAAAAATATTCCACCACCACTGCCCAAATAAGAAAGACATCACTTGTAAGAATCTCACAACCCAAAAATCAAACAAAAACATTTCTCGGATAATGAAATAAAAACGATGCAACAGGAGGTTGAGCAAATGATAAGAGACGGCATCTGCCCTCTGACGCAACCCATTACACCACCAAAAAATGATTGCCCTCAAAAAAAGTACATCCCCGAAAAAACAAACCATCCACTGCCCCCTGAAAAAACAAACCATTCACTGCCCCCCAACCATCTAACATCAGCATGTCAGATCCTCATGGTAGACGAACATTATACATCCAGACACAACAAGATCTGTCAATATCTCCACTGGAAAGTATGTAAGGAACTGGAGATGGAAGTCAAGGAAAACGTCTGGGAGCATGAACCAGCACCAGTCTCATCCAACGGAAAAGTAACTGTCTTCTACAACAAAGAGATCCCAGCAGGAAGACATATGGAAGGAGGTGAAATCAAACCTGATATTGTCATCTGGAACAAGTAAGAGAAAAAAGTCAAAATCATCGATGTGACAGTCCCCAATGACTACGGCCTGAATTGAGCTGAAAGGGGAAAGATCACGAAATACCAAGACCTGAAAAATGACCTACAAACAACATGGTCATTGAAAGACATCGATATCATCCCAGTTGTGGTGGGAGCAACAGGCCTGATGAAGAAGAACCTGAAGAAATACCTTGAGGTAATCCCCGGTCACCCAAGAGCACATGAGGTGCAGTTGTCTGCGATTAAGGGAATGAACACCATCTTGAAGAGAGCCCTCGGATACAATGCCAGATCTGTTTTTTGGGGAAAATATGGAATTATTTTATTTTATTTATTTATTTATTTATTTTTTTGGTAAAAACGTCTTCACTTCCTGAAGGATTTTGATTATCATGTTTTTGTTTCCTTCATCAAAACACAGTTCACGGTTCTTCCTCACAAAATATTAAAATTTTGAATTGTTTTGTTGAATTGAGATTCAACAAAACACTTTTTCTCTTTGTTTCTGATTTTAATTCTGTTGATTTTGTTTGATTAATCTAAACACTGTTCATAATTCTTCCTTGTGCAAATATGAAATTATAAATTTTGGAGGAGAAATTTATGCAAAATGTTTCTTCTCTTTGATTTTTATTTTGATTCAGATTACTTAGTTTGATTCTTCTTAACACTGTTCATAATTCTTCCTCACACAAGTTTTTGTTGTCATTAAATAGTTTGTAAAACAATAAAATTCACCTAAATCCTTTTTGGATCCAGTTTGTGATCAGTTTTAATTCTGATGGTTTTGTTTGTTTCATTAAAGTTCTGCTCTTCATTGCAGAATTTTGAATTTGCCTAAAATACCAAATTTTGGTCAAGAAAACCATGAAATACACCCAGAATTGAGCAGGTTTCCAAGTCGCATGAGAGAAAATTTTTTACCAAAACAAGACGTCATTCAATAAATTTTTCAGCCGTTGGTAAAGAATTTTATTTGGGGTTTGTCATTATTTTCCTCACCTGCATAGTGCAGGGAAATAGTTGGAGAATAAACCCTGGTGAGCTCTGGTTATTAACTAGAACCAGTTCATGATGTCTGCTGCTGTACCTGTAAGGTCAGAGGTCAAACCATCAGCGGTGACAGAAGTCGATGGTGGAGGTGGAACGAGGAGCGTCTTAAAGGGGAACAACATTTTTGCTGAATCAGCGGTGTTTCTGATTTTTCCTCCTGTCCTGTGCACCAACACTGTTTCTTGTATATTTGTTTTGTGAATTGTTCTGTAATTTATGTCTGTGTCATGGCCCAAGCAGAGGGTCACCCCTTTGAGTGTGGTCTGCTTGAGGTTTCTTCCTCAGACGGAGTTTTTCCCCTTACCACTGTTGCTCTGGGGGTTATTAAGGTTGACTTTACTTGTGTGAAGCACCTAGGTAACTGTTGTGATTTGGCGCTATATAAATGGGGAAAAAAAATTGCTTTTTTTCTGTGGCTTTTAGATCCCACTATGAAATCTCACAAAATTTATTTTAAACGATCTATTTCAAAATAAGTCAATAAAGCAGTTTCATGAATAAATGAAATAAACCTTGTGAGGTCTTTTTACATTTCCTACTTAATTTACTCAACTAAAACAAGTTGTGTGCTTTTAGATTTTGGAGCATCAGTTGCAAAATGCCTGGAAAAGCCCAAGATTCCAATGTTTTGTGCCATTCAGACCTTTTTCAGAGCTCATCAACTGCCAAAGGTACCTTTCAAACTTTTCTTAAGAGAAATAAAAAGTCATATTCACTACACCCTGTACTTTCTTTAGGATATAATTACTCATTAGACATAAGAATTTTTTAAAACAACCATTTTCTGTTTTAGGGTGTGAAAAACACTGAGGGAGAAGACGTACGACTACAAATCAGTTCCTGCAGAGCCACTCCTTGACTGGCTGCTGAAAGGATTCATAAATTCTACACATCTGACCCCAGAGGAGAAATCTGTTCATGTGAACCTCGGCTCAGTCTGTGTGACAGAAGAAAACACTTTAGGGATTTTGGAGTCGAGGTGGAGGGTGATACTGAAGAGATTTTCACTTCACCTTTACACCAGGGGCGGCATCGCGGGGGGGGGCACGACCGTTCGGGGAAAAAAAACAGGGTGGGGGGGGTTGTGGTTATGTTACGTTGCGGCAGAATGGCGTCCCCACCTTCCCGTCCCATGGCAGCTTTCCTCTCACTTATTCCCACAGCTTCACAGTGCTATAAACAGTAGTAAAGCAAAGACTGCAGTGAAACGAGACGAGTCATTGGATAAATGCTGGGCTTTGTCCCGCCCATTGGACGCTCAGCGTGTCTGGGGGTCTATGGGGCAGTGGGCTGGCCTCGGCTGGCCCGGACGCTCAGCTTCTGCATGATGATTGGATGATCTGTCTGAGGCTGAATCCCTTTTTGATTGACAGCGAAATGAGCGAATCAGCGATCTTTTGGTGTAAACACCCGTGGGAGCATTTTTTCATTTTCATTGTTCTGTTGAACCGGCGACTTTCCTAGTCCTCTTAGCGGTATTTTCTTTGTTAAAAACGACTAGCGACAAATCGAGCTTCTATTTCTGGTGGGTTTTTTTGTAGCTGCTTGTGTTTGGAGACTGACTTCTATCACTCTTTCTGACTTCTATCAGTTTCTGTCCCTACCGAGCAGCAGGTGCTGCTGAGCTCCTCCACCGTCACAAAGCGCTCACAGGTGGACACACTTCACACTAGCCTCGCGCCAGTCCCAGCTAGCGAGCTAGCTAGGTAGCAAGCTGCACATAATGGCAGACAATTTGAATGTTGTGGATCGGATTTTGGCGAAGCCATTTGATAGTCTTCCTTACAAAGAAGCCGTGGCTGCTGTCATGGCATCAGCTCGCAATGGTTTACAGGCCAAAGTTAAAGCAACAGCCCCCAGGTCAATGTTTGTGCATTGCTATGCACACAGACTGAATCTGCTTCTGTCTCAGGGGGCTAAATGCTTATCTGAGTGCAGAATATTTTTTGCATCACTCTCTGGGTTTGCCACATTTTTCTCAAAATCCACAAAGAGGATGTCTTTTCTTGAGTCTGCAGGCTGCTCAAGGTTGCCCAGGATGGAATTTCACATCACGGATAGTGAGCACTGTGGCAAACAATTATGATGCCCTCCTGCAAACTTTTGAGATGATCATTGCAGATAAGTCCATGGATGATGACACATTAGACTGTGCCAATTTCTTTGTGTTTGTTATTGCAGTAGTCATTAAAACTGGAAATTTGTTCTTGAAAATAGCTGTTGTGAGTTAATTTGTGGGATTGTGGGTGTTCTGGACGAAGTTAGTGTTTTCATGGGTGGTGGGGCGGAGGTGGTGGCAACGTTAGTGTGCACGGGGGGGGGTCACGCAGGGGGTTTCGCCCGGGGAGTAAATCACTCTAGGACCGCCACTGAACATGATGCACTAAAGTGAACGAGGATAGAGTGTCGGTGAACTCCATGACAGACTGTGTTCATACACTTTACTCCACTAATAAACTTATTATGGGATAACTTGACATGAATCACCAACATTAACTTGGAACTAAATACACACATTTGGCTAAAAGTACGTCTCGTATAAAAAAGAGGAATGATACGTTCTTGTTGATTTTATCAGGACTTACCTCCAGGCTTTCCAGTGTCTCGGGTGAACTTTCCTCCGGTGGAAAACTTGTATAAACAATTTATAAAATTAAGAACAAAGGAAGCTGAAACTAAATACAAAATATATAAGAATAAATTAATTAATATTATGAGATTTTCTAAGATATTATAGTGAGTTACTGGGTATAAATAGAAACAACATCAAAAACACATGGAATATTATAAATGAAATAAGAGTAAAAATGTTAGTGATTATGCTTCATTTTTTCATTTAAATAGTAACAATATGATTAATGACAAGTCTATTGCTAACCACTTTAATGAATATTTTGTTAATGTTGGGAAAAATCTTGCTAGTAGTATTGACTCATCGAATAACAACTTCTGGGTCAATAATACATCATTTAATAAATCTATGTCAATGTTTATTGGTGGCACTGATGAGAGAGAAATAATTGATTTGGTGCATGGTTCCAAAAGTAAGAAATCGACTGATTTTAACAGTTTGGATATGGCTTTATTGAAAAAAATTATTGATTGTGTAGTAAAACCTTTCAATTACATTTGCAATTTGTGACTGAGCACTGGTACATTTCCCTCTCAAATGAAAATAGCCAAAGGAATACCTCTGTTTAAATCCGGCGATAAACACACCTTTTCTAATTATAGACCCATTTCACTTTTGCCACAATTTTCCAAAATTTTAGAAAAAATTTTTGCTAAGAGACTGCAGGACTATTTATCAAAATACGATATACTCTGCGAAGAACAATATGGATTCAGAAAGTCTCGGAGTACATCACTTGCTGTGATGGATTTGGTGGAAAATATAGCGACTGCAATTGATAATAAACAATACACAGTAAGCATTTTCTTCGATTTAAAGAGCATTTGATACAGTTAATCATGGAATACTATTATCTAAATTGCAGCAATATGGAATCAGATGTCTTGCATATGATTGGATTAATAGTTATTTACATGGCAGATTTCAGTATGTTCACTTTAACAATATCGATTCTGAATTCCGGGAAATTACGTGCGGTGTGCCGCAGGGATCAGTATTGGGTCCATTGTTATTTTTATATATTAATTATACGAGGGCTGTCAAAGTAACGGTCCTTTTTATTTTTTTCAAAAACTATATGGATTTCATTCATATGTTTTTACGTCAGACATGCTTGAACCCTCGTGCGCATGCGTGAGTTTTTCCACGCCTGTCGGTGACGTCATTCGCCTGTGAGCACTCCTTGTGGGAGGAGTCATCCAGCCCCTCGTCGGAATTCCTTTGTCTGAGAAGTTGCTGAGAGACTGGCGCTTTGTTTGATCAAAATTTTTTCTAAACCTGTGAGGCACATCGAAGTGGACACGGTTCGAAAAATTAAGCTGGTTTTCAGTGAAACTTTTAACAGCTGATGAGAGATTTTGAGGTGATTCTGTCGCTTTAAGGACTTTTCATGGTGCGAGATGTCGCGCAGCGCTCTCAGGCAGCGTCATCAGCCTGTTTCAAGCTGAAAACCTCCACATTTCAGGTTCTATTGATCCAGGACGTCGTGAGAGAACAGAGAAGTTTCAGAAGAAGTCGGTTTCAGCATTTTATCCGGATATTCCACTGTTAAAGGAGATTTTTTTAATGAAAGACGTGCGGACGGGTCCGCGCGTCGGGACGCAGCCGCTGCGACGCTCCGCCACAGGAAAAACACCTCTGTTGGAAGCCTTAAGGACAAGTTGGAACATGTCCTGCCTGTTAAACAATTTCTCATATACTCACTCCACTGAAAGCCATCAAAAGCCGCCTGGATTTTACAAATGGTTATCAACACGGAGGTGTTTTTCCTGTGCTGCCGCACCGCGTCGGCTGCGTCCCGACGCGCGGACCCGTCCGCACGTCTTTCATTAAAAAAATCTCCTTTAACAGTGGAATATCCGGATAAAAAGCTGAAACCGACTTCTTCTGAAACTTCTCTGTTCTCTCACGACGTCCTGGATCAATAGAGCCTGAAATGTGGAGGTTTTCAGCTTGAAACAGGCTGATGACGGCGCCTGAGAGCGCTGAGCGACGTCTCGCACTGTGGGAAGTCCTTAAAGCGACAGTGTCACCTCAAAATCTCTCATCAGCTGTTAAAATTTTCACTGAAAACCAGCTTAATTTTTCGAACCGTGTCCACTTCGATGTGTCTCACAGGTTTAGAAAAAATTTTGATCAAACAAAGCGCCAGTCTCTCAGCAACTTCTCAGACAAAGGAATTCCGATGAGGGGCTGGACGACTCCTCCCACAAGGAGTGCTCACAGGCGAATGACGTCACCGACAGGCGTGGAAAAACTCACGCATGCGCACGAGGGTTCAAGCATGTCTGACGTAAAAACATATGAATGAAATCCATATAGTTTTTGAAAAAAATAAAAAGGACCGTTACTTTATTGACAGACCTCGTATAAGCTGAGTGTCGAGATCACTGAGGTGTGTCCTTTTTGCTGATGACACAACTGTGTTTTGCAGTGGTGATAATGTCGAACAGCTTCTGGACATGGTGGAGAACGAATTGGGAAAGTTCAAGGCTTGGTTTGATGCTAATAAATTGTCACTCCACTTTGGGAAAACTAAATATTATATTTGGAAATAAACAATTACCTAAATTTAAAAATTTGACTATAAACAATACAGAAATTGAGGTAGTAACAGAGAATAAATTCCTTGGTGTTATAATTGACAATAAACTAAGTTGGAAAGTACATATAAATTATATTAAATTAAAAATGTACAAATCTATCGCCATCTTGTATAAAGCCAAAGACACACTATCAGGGGAAGGGTTACTTACTTTATACTATTCATTAATAGCACCATACATGACATATTGCATTGAGTTGTGGGGAAATACTTACAAATCAAACACTAATCAAATATTCCTTCTACAAAAACGAGCCATACGTATCATCTGCAATAAACATTTTCGTGAACCAACTCATTCCCTATTTATTTCTTTGAACGTAATAAAATTTAGAGACATGGTGGAGTACATTACACTACAGATTTTGTTTAAAGCAAAAAACCAAGCCTTACTGAGACATGTCCAGAGGCTGTTCGAAATGAGGGTTTGAGTATAGTTTTGTGGCTGTGTATTATTTAAGAAACCATTCATTTGCACTAATGTCAAAGGTTTTTGTGTATCTGTGACAGGGGTGAGGATGTGGAATGAGTCTCCTATTGAGATCAAAACGTGTGGTACTCTGGCATGTTTTAAGCAACTCTGCAAAAAAGTAATTGTTTCAAAATATTGTAGTGGGATCGTTGTGAAGTGACTGTGTCAAGTATGTAATGTTTGCTTGTGTGTAAGTATGTATGCTTAGGTATATGTGGGTACGACCTGTAACATGACTGGGAAGCGTATGTGATGGTATATGTATTGTACAAGTATTTGTGTGTCTATATATGTGTGTATAGATATATATGTGTGTATGTATATTTATGTATGGGTGTGTGTGTGTGTATATATATGTGTTTGCATAGGTGTGTGTGTGTATGTATATATATTTGCATACATGTGTGTGCGTGAATCTAATTACTAGTGAGTGTATTTATTGATTTCATGGAATAAGGGGTGGGTCTTGATAAGTTATGCTTCTACCTACCCCTTTCGGTCACATGGGTTTTGATTTTGGTCAGTTTTGGATTATTGTATTTTGTTTTCTGTTTTGCTGTATTGTTGTTTTGTTTTGTGTTTGTAAATATTGTATTTATTTTTTATTCAACCATGTGTGTCGAAATAAATAATTCAATTCAATTCAAAACTGACTTGTACTCCAGTGTCCTTGGAGAGCAGTCGACCTCCAGTTATTACTCCATTAATTCATAATAAATGAAGCTGGTTGTTATATGGCTGGGGGGGCCTGGCTGCCGGTTTGTTTCTGTCTTTTGGTTTTCCTCCCAGGTGGCGTGCATTTGGGACTGAGTGGCTGTGTTGCTGAGGCTGTCAGGACCTCACCCTGATCACCTGCGACTCGTCAGGACTCACAGCTGTGGTGCATCTGGATGGATTGGAACATGTTGGCATTTAAGACTGGAGTGCACAGTGTGTATTTGCCAGAGACTCGACCTTGTGACCAGACGGGTGAGATCGTCGTCTTGGGAGCCATCTCATCAGCAGCGGATGCTGAGAACGTCCAGGTTTGATGCACAGTCTGTGAAAGAGGAGGGGGTGAGGTCTCACGCTCGTCAGCACACTTCCTGAGGTACGTTAGATTTTGTGACTAACAGTTATACAGTCAGTAAATGTGGTGTCCCTCACACCTTATTGTATTGAGCTGTATGTTAGTCATGTATCAGCTTCCACTGCGGTGGAGTTTTGTGAACTGGATGTTCCATGCCTGCAGGTTGGGAAGCTGATCAGTAATCAAGCCAGGAAGTGTTTGCTGTTTGTACACCTTTAAGTGTTCTGTGTGTAGAGTGTGGACTCACATAATGGTTCCTTCTTTCACAGACTCGGTTGTTGCGGCCACCTGGGGGGTGTCGGCGGGGTCCTTGGGTCCGAAACAACTTCTGGCTCCGGACCGTTAGCGCTGCTGGGAGCGCACCACGCCAGGCCGCACCTTTTGTTGTTATATTATCACTGTTATGTATTAAATTCAGTTAGCCTTTGTACCATGCTCTGCTTATTTCATACTGGGTCCTTCAAACGCTGGTCGGTTCTCCGAGCTTCGTCCGACACATAACACTGGTTGGAGCTGCGCAGCTTCTGCTCTGCTGTTTTAACTTTCTCCTTGTACAAAGCGCTCGTTGCTTCCCAGCGGTTTTTAATTTGCTCTGCTGACTCTGGACACAACAATTCTGTGCTGCCAACGTACGTCCGTCAATCGGTCATTTCGATCAGATTGGGCGAATCTAATCAGATGGAGCTGTTTACATGGTGTGATTCTGGGACAAAAATCCACCCGAGACGACCTCATTTCTTCATTTAAATTCAATTCAGAAAACCACAGCATTAATTCTACATCTAGTGCCTTGTCCTTGTTTGTCCCCTCGGTTGGATCCTTTGGGGCAACATCCTTTTCTTCTACTGGTGCTCAGGAGATCCTTGATCTACAAACAAAATCCTGCAGAAAAAAAAATGATTTTAAAAATAGGTAAATGGTAAATGGACTGCATTTATATAGCGCTTTTCCATCTGCATTAGACGCTCAAATCGCTTTACAATTATGCCTCACATTCACCCCGATGTCAAGGTGCTGCCATACAGGGGTCAAACAACATCTTTTTTCCCTGATGGTCAACAGTTTTACTGATAACTTAGACTTTATTTAAAAATATACTGCAAATACAGTTTTAATAATGTGTAAATTATTGTGTCCCGTTGTTTTTCCAAGACATCAGTGAGACCAGCTATGTTGTATCACTGAGAGACGGTGGCACCAACAAAAAGACAGGAGGCAGAGCTGAAGATGTTGGGATTCTATTTGGGAATGACGAGAATGGACAGGATTAGGAATGAACACATCAGAGGGACAACTCAGGGGGGACGGTTTGGAGACAGAGTCAGAGAGGTGAGA
The DNA here is from genome assembly GCF_902500255.1 of Thalassophryne amazonica. NCBI lineage: Eukaryota > Metazoa > Chordata > Actinopteri > Batrachoidiformes > Batrachoididae > Thalassophryne > Thalassophryne amazonica. The sequence continues at coordinate 805,834 of NC_047120.1, read as the reverse complement.
ATGAGATGGTCTGGACATGTGCAGAGGAGGGACCCAGAGTATACGTATAGAGAGAAGGATGCTGAGGATGGAGCCACCAGGCAGGAGGAGAAAAGGGAGACCAAACCTACACCCCCCCAACCATCCCTGCTGAAGACAGTTTTGTCTTTGAGTCCAATCTGCAGCCCCCACTACAGCCTGCTCACAACAACAGCCCCCACTGTTTCTCTGACTATGACCCCTCCCCCTTCACCACAACAGATCTTCTTCAAGGAGCTTCACATGAGGATGTTTTAAATGCAGTTTCCATGTGGCTGCACAAAAGAGTTTTGATCATTTTTTATAGTCAAAATCACTGAAATCCTGTATTTCCTGTTGAAATCCAACAGAGAGAAAAGAGCTGAGCCGAGTCTCTCCCCAGATTGTTCAACCCCTCACAAAGTGGACTGAACGTGTGCTTGATGCCATTTCTCAGAATGTTTCCAATATCATGTTTGAAGACACTTTTATACGTCTTCATTTCCACAGTGTTCTGTCATGTATTTCACATATGTGTGTCATATTTATGTCTTGTTGATCTAATATAAATCCAGGAGGAAGAAGCCTTGAGGCAGCCGGGATTTTGTTTTTAAAAAGACCTGAAAGTTCAGCTACAGTTTGCCAGAAGGTCCATCTGAGATGAAGCCTAGATTTGATGTTTTGGTGAAAGAAAATCCTCCTCTGTACCTTCATCATGAAGCTGTATAACTGATGATACAAAATACAATACAAAAACATGCACTGTGCACAATTTCTCCAATCAGATAGAGAAGCCTATAACTTCCTCTGGGTGTCTTGGTGGCTTTCCTTACTCTTCTCCTTCTTGCACAGTCACTCAGTTTTTCAGAACCCCAACCGTCAAAACGACCCCCTGTGAGCAAGCACTTGGCGACAGTGGGAAGGAAAAACTCCCTTTTAACAGGAAGAAACCTCCAGCAGAACCAGGCTCAGGGAGGGGCAGTCTTCTGCTGGGACTGGTTGGGGCTGAGGGAGAGAACCAGGAGAAAGACATGCTGTGGAGGGGAGCAGAGATCGATCACTAATGATTAAATGCAGAGTGGTGCATACAGAGCAAAAAGTGAAAGAAACACTCAGTGCATCATGGGAACCCCCCAGCAGTCTACGTCTATAGCAGCATAACTAAGGGATGGTTCAGGGTCACCTGATCCAGCCCTAACTATAAGCTTTACCAAAAAGGAAAGTTTTAAGCCTAATCTTAAAAGTAGAGAGGGTGTCTGTCTCCCTGATCTGAATTGGGAGCTGGTTCCACAGGAGAGGAGCCTAAAAGCTGAAGGCTCTGCCTCCCATTCTACTCTTACAAACCCTAGGAAATCCAAGTAAGCCTGCTGTCTGAGAGCGAAGTGCTCTATTGGGGTGATATGGTACTACGAGGTCCTTAAGATGGGACCTGATTATTCAAAACCTTATAAGTAAGAAGAATAATTTTAAATTCTATTCTAGAATTAACAGGAAGCCAATGAAGAGAGGCCAATATGGGTGAGATATGCTCTCTCCTTCTAGTCCCTGTCAGTACTCTAGCTGCAGCATTTTGAATTAACTGAAGGCTTTTTAGGGAACTTTTAGGACAACCTGATAATAATGAATTACAATAGTCCAGCCTAGAGGAAATAAATGCATGAATTAGTTTTTCAGCATCACTCTGAGACAAGACCTTTCTAAATTTAGAGATATTGCGTAAATGCAAAAAAGTAGTCCTACATATTTGTTTAATATGCGCATTGAATGACATATCCTGATCAAAAATGACTCCAAGATTTCTCACAGTATTACTAGAGGTCAGGGTAATGCCATCCAGAGTAAGGATCTGCTTAGACACCATGTTTCTAAGATTTGTGGGGCCAAGCACAATAACTTCAGTTTTATCTGAATTTAAAAGCAGGAAATTAGAGGTCATCCATGTCTTTATGTCTGTAAGACAATCCTGCAGTTTAGCTAACTGGTGTGTGTCCTCTGGCTTCATGGATAGATAAAGCTGGGTATCATCTGCGTAACAATGAAAATTTAAGCAATGCCCTCTAATAATACTGCCTAAGGGAAGCATGTATAAAGTGAATAAAATTGGTCCTAGCACAGAACCTTGTGGAACTCCATAATTAACCTTAGCCTGTGAAGAAGATTCCCCATTTACATGAACAAATTGTAATCTATTAGATAAATATGATTCAAACCACCACAGCGCAGTGCCTTTAATACCTATGGCATGCTCTAATCTCTGTAATAAAATTTTATGGTCAGCAGTATCAAAAGCAGCACTGAGCTAACATTATCATGTTAGCTGTATCACAGTAGCTGTATTATCATGTTAGCTGTATCATAGTAGCTGTGACATCGTGTTAACTGTATCATAGTAGCTGTATTATCGTTAGCTGTATCACAGTAGCTATATTATCGTTAGCTGTATCACAGTAGCTGTATTATCATGGTAGCTGTATCATAGTAGCTGTATTACATAGTAGCTGTATTATCATAGTAGCTGTATTATCATGGTAGCTGTATCACAGTAACTGTATTATCATGTTAGCTGTATCTCCGTAGCTGTATTATCATAGTAGCTGTATTATCATGTTGGCTGCATTATCATGTTAGCTGTATTATTATTTTAGCTGTATCATAGTAGCTGTATCATCATGTTAGCTGCACAATCATGTTAGCTGTATCATACTGGCTGTATTATCATGTTAGCTGTATCATAGTAGATTTATTAGCATGTTAGCAGTATCACAGTAGCTGTATTATCATGGTAGCTGCATCATAGTAGCTGTATTATCATGGTAGCTGTATCATAGTAGCTGAATTATCGTTAGCTGTATCATAGTAGCTGTAGCATCATGTTAGCTGTATCAAAGTAGCTGTATTATCTTGTTAGCTGTATCACAGTAGCTGTATCATCATGTTAGCTGTATTATCATGTTAGCTGTATCATAGTAGATGTATTATCATGTTAGCTGTATCACAGTAGCTGTATTATTGTTAGCTGTATCATAGTAGTTGTATTATCATGGTTACTGCATCATAGTTGCTGTATTATCATGGTAGCTGTATCAGAGTATCTGAATTATCGTTAGCTGTATCATAGTAGCTGTATTATCTTGTTAGCTGTATCACAGTAGCTGTATTATCATTAGCTGTATCACAGTAGCTGTATTATCATAGTAGCTGTATCATATTAGCTGTATGATCATGGTAGCTGTATCACAGTAGCTGTATTATCATGTTTGCTGTATCATAGTAGATGTATAATCATGTTAGCTGTATCATAGTAGCTGAATTATCGTTAGCTGTATCCAAGTCGCTGTCTTACTATGTTAGCTGTATCACAGTAGCTGTATTATCATGTTAGCTGTATCACAGTAGCTGTATTATCATAGTAGCTGTATTATCATGTTAGCTGTATTACAGTAGCTGTACTGTCATGGTAGCTGTATCATAGTAGCTGTATTATCATGGTAGCTGTATCACAGTAGCTGTATTATCATAATATCTGTATTATCATGTTGGTTGTATTATCATGTTAGCTGTATTATTATTTTAGCTGTATCATAGTAGCTGTATCATCATGTTAGCTGTATCATACTGGCTGTATTATCATGTTAGCTGTATCATAGTAGATTTATTATCATGTTAGCTGTATCACAGTAGCTGTATTATCATGGTAGCTGCATCATAGTAGCTGTATTATCATGATAGCTGTATCATAGTAGCTGAATTATCGTTAGCTGTATCATAATAGCTGTATCATCATGTTAGCTGTATCAAAGTAGCTGTATTATCTTGTTAGCTGTATCACAGTAGCTGTATCATCATGTTAGCTGTACTATCATGTTAGCTGTATTATCATGTTAGCTGTATCATAGTAGCTGTATAATTATGTTAGCTGTACTATCATGTTAGCGGTATCAAACTGGCTGTATAATCATTTTAGTTGTATCATAGTAGATGTATTATCATGTTAGCTGTATCACAGTAGATGTATTATCGTTAGCTGTATCACAGTAGCTGTATTATCATGGTAGCTGCATCACTGTAGCTGTATTATCATGGTATCTGTTTCATAGTAGCTGTATCATCATGTTAGCTGTATCATAGTAGCTGTACTATCATGTTAGCTGTATCACAGTAGCTGTATTATCATGTTAGCTGTATCACAGTAGCTGTATTATCATGGTAGCTGTATCACAGTTGCTGTATTATCATGTTAGCTGTATCATAGTAGCTGTATTATCGTTAGCTGTATCACAGTAGCTGTGTTATCATGTTAGCTGTATCATAGTAGCTGTATTATCGTTAGCTGTATTATCTTGTTAGCTGTATCACAGTAGCTGTATTATCATTACCTGTATCACGGTAGCTGTATTATCATGGTAGCTGTATCACAGTAGCTGTATTACCATGGTAGCTCTATCACAGTAGCTGTATTATCATGGTAGCTGTATCATAGTATCTGTATTATCATGTTAGCTGTATCATTGTAACTGTATTATCATGGTAGCTGTATCATAGTAGCTGTATTATCATGGTAGCTGTATCATAAAAGCTGTAATACCATGGTAGCTGTATCACAGTAGCTGTATTATCATGTTGGCTGTATTATCATGTTAGCTGTATCACAGTAGCTTTATTATTGTTAGCTGTATCACAGTAGCTGTATTATCATGGTTGCTGCATCATGGTTTCTGTATTATCATGGTAGCTGTATCATAGTATCTGAATTATCATTAGCTGTATCATAGTAGCTGTATTATCTTGTTAGCTGTATCACAGTAGCTGTATTATCATTAGCTGTATCACGGTAGCTGTATTATCATGGTAGCTGTATCATAGTACGATACGATACGATACGATACACTTTATTGTCCCCTCAGGGAAATTTGTCTTGGACTCATGCTAGGTGCCTTACAAGAAAAGAGAAAACAAACAATACAGATAAAAACACAACCACATCCAGTAGTAGCTGTATTATCATGGTAGCTGTATCATAGTATCTGAATTATCGTTAGCTGTATCATAGTAGCTGAATCATCATGTCAGCTGTATCATAGTAGCTGTATTATCTTGTTAGCTATATCACAGTAGATGTATTATCATTAGCTGTATCACAGTAGCTGTATTATCATGTTGGCTGTATTATCATGTTAGCTGTATTATCATGTTAGCTGTATCATAGTAGATGTATTATCATGTTAGCTGTATCACAGTAGCTTTATTATTGTTAGCTGTATCACAGTAGCTATATTATCATGGTTGCTGCATCACAGTTTCTGTATTATCATGGTAGCTGTATCATAGTATCTGAATTATCGTTAGCTGTATCATAGTAGCTGTATTATCCTGTTAGCTGTATTACAGTAGCTGTATTATCATTAGCTGTATCACAGTAGCTGTATTATCATGGTAGCTGTATCATAGTAGCTGTATGATCATGGTAGCTGTATCACAGTAGCTGTATTATCGTTAGCTGTATTATCATGTTAGCTGTATCGCCCTTGCTGTATAATCATGTTGGCTGTACTATCATGTTAGCTGTATCATACTGGCTGTATTATCATGTTAGCTGTATCATAGTAGATGTATTTTCATGTTAGCTGTATCACAGTAGCTGTATTGTTGTTAGCTGTATCACAGTAGCTGTATTATCATGGTTGCTGCATCATAGTTGCTGTATTATCATGGTAGCTGTATCATAGTATCTGAATTATCGTTAGCTGTATCATAGTAGCTGTATCATCATGTTAGCTGTATCATAGTAGCTGTATTATCTTGTTAGCTGTAACATAGTAGCTGTATTACCATGGTAGCTGTATCATAGTAGCTGTATTATCTTGTTAGCTGTATCATAGTAGCTGTATTATCTTGTTAGCTGTGTCACCGTAGCTGTATTATCATGGAAGCTGTATCACAGTTGCTGTATTATCATGTTAGCTGTATCATTGTAGCTGTATTATCATGGTAGCTATAACATCATGTTAGGTGTATCATAGTAGCTGTATTATCATGTTAGCTGTATCATAGTAGCTGTATTACCATGGTAGTTGTATCACAGTAGCTGTATTATCATGGTAGCTGTTTCATAGTATCTGTATTATCATGTTAGCTGTATCATTGTAACTATTATCATGGTAGCTGTATCATAGTAGCTGTATTATCATGGTAGCTGTATCATAAAAGCTGTAATACCATGGTAGCTGTATCACAGTAGCTGTATTATCATGTTGGCTGTATTATCATGTTAGCTGTATCACAGTAGCTTTATTATTGTTAGCTGTATCACAGTAGCTGTATTATCATGGTTGCTGCATCATGGTTTCTGTATTATCATGGTAGCTGTATCATAGTATCTGAATTATCATTAGCTGTATCATAGTAGCTGTATTATCTTGTTAGCTGTATCACAGTAGCTGTATTATCATTAGCTGTATCACGGTAGCTGTATTATCATGGTAGCTGTATCATAGTACGATACGATACGATACAATACACTTTATTGTCCCCTCAGGGAAATTTGTCTTGGACTCATGCTAGGTGCCTTACAAGAAAAGAGAAAACAAACAATACAGATAAAAACACAACCACATCCAGTAGTAGCTGTATTATCATGGTAGCTGTATCATAGTATCTGAATTATCGTTAGCTGTATCATAGTAGCTGAATCATCATGTCAGCTGTATCATAGTAGCTGTATTATCTTGTTAGCTATATCACAGTAGATGTATTATCATTAGCTGTATCACAGTAGCTGTATTATCATGTTGGCTGTATTATCATGTTAGCTGTATTATCATGTTAGCTGTATCATAGTAGATGTATTATCATGTTAGCTGTATCACAGTAGCTTTATTATTGTTAGCTGTATCACAGTAGCTATATTATCATGGTTGCTGCATCACAGTTTCTGTATTATCATGGTAGCTGTATCATAGTATCTGAATTATCGTTAGCTGTATCATAGTAGCTGTATTATCCTGTTAGCTGTATTACAGTAGCTGTATTATCATTAGCTGTATCACAGTAGCTGTATTATTATGGTAGCTGTATCATAGTAGCTGTATGATCATGGTAGCTGTATCACAGTAGCTGTATTATCGTTAGCTGTATTATCATGGTAGCTGTATCGCCCTTGCTGTATAATCATGTTGGCTGTACTATCATGTTAGCTGTATCATACTGGCTGTATTATCATGTTAGCTGTATCATAGTAGATGTATTTTCATGTTAGCTGTATCACAGTAGCTGTATTGTTGTTAGCTGTATCACAGTAGCTGTATTATCATGTTAGCTGTAACATAGTAGCTGTATTACCATGGTAGCTGTATCATAGTAGCTGTATTATCTTGTTAGCTGTATCATAGTAGCTGTATTATCTTGTTAGCTGTGTCACCGTAGCTGTATTATCATGGAAGCTGTATCACAGTTGCTGTATTATCATGTTAGCTGTATCATTGTAGCTGTATTATCCTGTTAGCTGTATTACAGTAGCTGTATTATCATTAGCTGTATCACAGTAGCTGTATTATTATGGTAGCTGTATCATAGTAGCTGTATGATCATGGTAGCTGTATCACAGTAGCTGTATTATCGTTAGCTGTATTATCATGGTAGCTGTATCGCCCTTGCTGTATAATCATGTTGGCTGTACTATCATGTTAGCTGTATCATACTGGCTGTATTATCATGTTAGCTGTATCATAGTAGATGTATTTTCATGTTAGCTGTATCACAGTAGCTGTATTGTTGTTAGCTGTATCACAGTAGCTGTATTATCATGGTTGCTGCATCATAGTTGCTGTATTATCATGGTAGCTGTATCATAGTATCTGAATTATCGTTAGCTGTATCATAGTAGCTGTATCATCATGTTAGCTGTATCATAGTAGCTGTATTATCTTGTTAGCTGTATCACAGTAGCTGTATTATCATGTTAGCTGTAACATAGTAGCTGTATTACCATGGTAGCTGTATCATAGTAGCTGTATTATCTTGTTAGCTGTATCATAGTAGCTGTATTATCTTGTTAGCTGTGTCACCGTAGCTGTATTATCATGGAAGCTGTATCACAGTTGCTGTATTATCATGTTAGCTGTATCATTGTAGCTGTATTATCATGGTAGCATTAACATCATGTTAGGTGTATCATAGTAGCTGTATTATCATGTTAGCTGTATCATAGTAGCTGTATTACCATGGTAGTTGTATCACAGTAGCTGTATTACCATGGTAGCTCTATCACAGTAGCTGTATTATCATGGTAGCTGTATCATAGTATCTGTATTATCATGTTAGCTGTATCATTGTAACTGTATTATCATGGTAGCTGTATCATAGTAGCTGTATTATCATGGTAGCTGTATCATAAAAGCTGTATTACCATGGTAGCTGTATCACAGTAGCTGAATTATTGTTAGCTGTATCATAGTAGCTGTATTATCGTTAGCTGTATCACAGTAGCTGTATTATCATGGTAGCTGCATCATAGTAGCTGTATTATCATGGTAGCTGTATCATAGTATCTGTATTATCATGTTAGCTATTTCACCGTAGCTGTATTATCATAGTAGCTGTATTATCATGTTGGCTGTATCATACTGGATGTATTATCATGTTAGCTGTATCATAGTAGAAGTATTATCTACTCTCTACTTTTAAGATTAGGCTTAAAACTTTCCTTTTTGCTAAAGCTTATAGTTAGCGCTGGATCAGGTGACCCTGAACCATCCCTTAGTTATGCTGCTATAGACATAGACTGCTGGGGGGTTCCCATGATGCACTGTTTCTTTCTCTTTTTGCTCTGTATGCACCACTCTGCATTTAATCATTAGTGACTGATCTGGTTCTGCTGGAGGTTTCTTCCTGTTAAAAGGGAGTTTTTCCTTCCCACTGTAGCCAAGTGCTTGCTCACAGGGGGTCGTTTTGACCGTTGGGGTTTTACATAATTATTGGATGGCCTTGCCTTACAATATAAGGCGCCTTGGGGCAACTGTTTGTTGTGATTTGGCGTTATATAAAAAAAAATTGATTGATTGATTGATAGATGTATCCAAGTAGCTGTATTATCATGTTAGCTGTTTCACAATAGCTGTATTATCATGGTAGCTGCATCATAGTAGCTGTATTATCATGGTAGCTGTATCACAGTAGCTGTATTATCATGGTAGCTGCATCATAGTAGCTGTATTATCATGGTAGCTGTATCACAGTAGCTGTATTATCATGTTAGCTGTATCACAGTAGCTGTATTATCATGGTAGCTGCATCATAGTAGCTGTATTATCATGGTAGCTGTATCATAGTATCTGTATTATCATGTTAGCTATTTCACCGTAGCTGTATTATCATAGTAGCTGTATTATCATGTTGGCTGTATCATACTGGATGTATTATCATGTTAGCTGTATCATAGTAGAAGTATTATCTACTCTCTACTTTTAAGATTAGGCTTAAAACTTTCCTTTTTGCTAAAGCTTATAGTTAGCGCTGGATCAGGTGACCCTGAACCATCCCTTAGTTATCCTGCTATAGACATAGACTGCTGGGGGGTTCCCATGATGCACTGTTTCTTTCTCTTTTTGCTCTGTATGCACCACTCTGCATTTAATCATTAGTGACTGATCTGGTTCTGCTGGAGGTTTCTTCCTGTTAAAGGGAGTTTTTCCTTCCCACTGTAGCCAAGTGCTTGCTCACAGGGGGTCGTTTTGACCGTTGGGGTTTTACATAATTATTGGATGGCCTTACCTTACAATATAAAGCGCCTTGGGGCAACTGTTTGTTGTGATTTGGCATTATATAAAAAAAAATTGATTGATTGATTGATAGATGTATCCAAGTAGCTGTATCATCATGTTAGCTGTATCATTGTAGCTCTGTTATTATGTTAGCTGTATCATAGTAGCTGTATTATCATGGTAGCTGTATCATAGAAGCTGTATTATCATGTTAGCTGAATCATAATAGCTGAATAATCGTTAGCTGTATCATAGTAGCTGTATCATCATGTTAGCTGTATCACAGTAGCTGTATTATTGTTAGCTGTATCACAGTAGCTGTATTATCATGGTTGCTGCATCATAGTTGCTGTATTATCATGGTAGCTGTATTACAGTAGCTGTATTATCATGTTAGCTGTATCGCCGTAGCTGTATTATCATGTTGGCTGTACTATCATGTTAGCTGTATCATACTGGCTGTATTATCATGTTAGCTGTATTATAGTAGCTGTATTATCGTGTTAGCTGTATCATAGTAGCTGTATTATCTTGTTAGCTGTATCATAGTAGCTGTATTATCTTGTTAGCTGTGTCACAGTAGCTGTATTATCGTGTTAGCTGTATCATAGTATCATTCAGAGCTTGCTTGCCTCTACTGGTGGTTGGCTCTCACTGCGGTATTGTATCACTTCCTGTTCCGGAGCACAGTGGTGTTTTTCTGTATCTGTTAGCTGTTTAATCTGCGCAGTTAGATTGATCTAGTTATCTAGATTACGATTTGTTTCCCAGTGTAATCTTTACGTGCCTTAACTAAAGCACTCCTTCTGCTGAATCACCTCTAAATTATTTACACATTATTCACTTTGCGTGTTTTTAGGAATCCGCTAGCTTAGCGTAGCTACTAGCTCTTAGCCGATTTAGCATGGCGGCTTCTCCTGTCTCTCCCGCACTTTTCTGCTCTGGGTGTGAAATGTTTAGTTATTCCTCGGCCTCCTTTAGCAGTAATGGTACTTGTAATAAGTGTAGCTTATTCGTAGCTTTGGAGGCCAGGCTGGGCGAATTGGAGACTCGGCTCCGCACCGTGGAAAATTCTACAGCTAGCCAGGCCCCTGTAGTCGGTGCGGACCAAGGTAGCTTAGCCGCCGTTAGTTCCCTTCCAGCAGATCCCGAGCAGCCGGGAAAGCAGGCCGACTGGGTGACTGTGAGGAGGAAGCGTAGTTCTAAACAGAAGCCCCGTGTACACAGCCAACCCGTTCACATTTCTAACCGTTTTTCCCCACTCGACGACACACCCGCCGAGGATCAAACTCTGGTTATTGGCGACTCTGTTTTGAGAAATGTGAAGTTCGCGACACCAGCAACCATAGTCAATTGTCTTCCGGGGGCCAGAGCAGGCGACATTGAAGGAAATTTGAAACTGCTGGCTAAGGCTAAGCGTAAATTTGGTAAGATTGTAATTCACGTCGGCAGTAATGACACCCGGTTACGCCAATCGGAGGTCACTAAAATTAACATTGAATCGGTGTGTAACTTTGCAAAAACAATGTCGGACTCTGTAGTTTTCTCTGGGCCCCTCCCCAATCGGACCGGGAGTGACATGTTTAGCCGCATGTTCTCCTTGAATTGCTGGCTGTCTGAGTGGTGTCCAAAAAATGAGGTGGGCTTCATAGATAATTGGCAAAGCTTCTGGGGAAAACCTGGTCTTGTTAGGAGAGACGGCATCCATCCAACTTTGGATGGAGCAGCTCTCATTTCTAGAAATCTGGCCAATTTTCTTAAATCCTCCAAACCGTGACTATCCAGGGTTGGGACCAGGAAGCAGAGTTGTAGTCTTACACACCTCTCTGCAGCTTCTCTCCCCCTGCCATCCCCTCATTACCCCATCCCCGTAGAGACGGTGCCTGCTCCCAGACCACCAATAACCAGCAAAAATCTATTTAAGCATAAAAATTCAAAAAGAAAAAATAATATAGCACCTTCAACTGCACCACAGACTAAAACAGTTAAATGTGGTCTATTAAACATTAGGTCTCTCTCTTCTAAGTCCCTGTTAGTAAATGATATAATAATTGATCAACATATTGATTTATTCTGCCTTACAGAAACCTGGTTACAGCAGGATGAATATGTTAGTTTAAATGAGTCAACACCCCTGAGTCACACTAACTGCCAGAATGCTCGTAGCACGGGCCGTGGCGGAGGATTAGCAGCAATCTTCCATTCCAGCTTATTAATTAATTAAAAACCCAGACAGAGCTTTAATTAGTCTTGTCCATCCAAATTGGAAGTCCCAAAAACCAGTTTTATTTGTTATTATCTATCGTCCACCTGGTCGTTACTGTGAGTTTCTCTGTGAATTTTCAGACCTTTCTGACTTAGTGCTTAGCTCAGATAAGATAATTATAGTGGGCGATTTTAACATCCACACAGATGCTGAGAATGACGGCCTCAACACTGCATTTACTCTATTATTAGGCTCAATTGGCTTTGCTCAAAATGTAAATGAGTCCACCCACCACTTTAATCATATCTTAGATCTTGTTCTGACTTATGGTATGGAAATTGAAGACTTAGCAGTATTCCCTGAAAACTCCCTTCTGTCTGATCATTTCTTAATAACATTTACATTTACTCCGTAAAGCTAGGACGTCTTACTACTCATCACTAATTGAAGAAAATAAGAACAACCCCAGGTTTCTTTTCAGCACTATAGCCAGGCTGACAAACAGTCAGAGCTCTATTGAGCCGAGTATTCCTTTAACTTCAATTGGTAATGACTTCATGACTTTCTTTGCTAATAAAATTTTAACTGTTAGAGAAAAAAATACTCATAAACATCCCAAAGACGTATCGTTATCTTTGGCTGCTTTCAGTGATGCCGGTATTTGGTTAGACTCTTTCTCTCCGATTGTTCTGTCTGAGTTATTTTTATTAGTTACTTCATCCAAACCATCAACATGTCTATTAGACCCCATTCCTACCAGGCTGCTCAAGGAAGCCCTACCATTATTTAATGCTTTGATCTTAAATATGATCAATCTATCTTTATTAGTTGGCTATGTACCACAGGCTTTTAAGGTGGCAGTAATTAAACTGGACTATTGTAATTCATTATTATCAGGTTGTCCTAAAAGTTCCCTGAAAAGCCTTCAGTTAATTCAAAATGCTGCAGCTAGAGTACTAACGGGGACTAGAAGGAGAGAGCATATCTCACCCATATTGGCCTCTTCATTGGCTTCCTGTTAATTCTAGAATAGAATTTAAAATTCTTCTTCTAACTTATAAGGTTTTGAATAATCAGGTCCCATCTTATCTTAGGGACCTCATAGTACCATATCACCCCAATAGAGCGCTTCGCTCTGACTGCAGGCTTACTTGTAGTTCCTAGGGTTTGTAAGAGTAGAATGGGAGGCAGAGCCTTCAGCTTTCAGTCTCCTCTCCTGTGGAACCAGCTCCCAATTCGGATCAGGGAGCCAGACACCCTCTCTACTTTTAAGATTAGGCTTAAAACTTTCCTTTTTGGTAAAGCTTATAGTTAGGGCTGGATCAGGTGACCCTGAACCATCCCTTAGTTATGCTGCTATAGACTTAGACTGCTGGGGGGTTCCCATGATGCACTGTTTCTTTCTCTTTTTGCTCTGTATGCACCACTCTGCATTTAATCATTAGTGATTGATCTCTGCTCCCCTCCACAGCATGTCTTTTTCCTGGTTCTCTCCCTCAGCCCCAACCAGTCCCAGCAGAAGACTGCCCCTCCCTGAGCCTGGTTCTGCTGGAGGTTTCTTCCTGTTAAAAGGGAGTTTTTCCTTCCCACTGTCGCCAAGTGCTTGCTCACAGGGGGTCGTTTTGACCGTTGGGGTTCTTATGTAATTATTGTATGGCCTTGCCTTACAATATAAAGCGCCTTGGGGCAACTGTTTGTGATTTGGCGCTATATAAATAAAATTGATTGATTGATTGATTGATCTCGGGGGAGAGAGGGAACCACTTCCCTGATGTTCAGCAGAGCCTCTCGGCTGTAGGTGATTTTAAATTGAAGACCCTCGGAAAGCCCTGTCACCAGCACCGTGTCGTCCAAGAGGCAAAAAATTAAAACTACAAGAAGAAACACTGCGATGATTGTCCCATCTTGTGTTACTGCCAATATCTACACTTAATTCGCGATATTTAAAACACAAACTTTAATCAAACAAAACGAACACACACAACTACAAACAAGACGTGCACCCGACCATGTCCCCACAACGAGCATGCGCCACCGTCAGAGACACCTGGTGTCAGACTCTAATCAGCTAATTAACTCCAAACACCTGCAAAGGTCTTTAACTGGTCTCTCAGTCTAGTTCTGTAGGTTACACAATCATGGGGAAGACTGCTGACTTGATGTCTTGTCTGGGCTAAAGACAAAACGGACTCTGGACTGCTGCTGAGTGCTCCAAAGTTATGTTCCCCTGATCAAAGTACATTTTGCATTTCCTTTGGAAATCAAGGTCCCAGAGTCTGGAGGAACAGAGGAGAGGCACAGAATCCACGTTGCTTGAGGTCCAATGTAAAGTTTCCACAGTCAGTGATGGTTTGGGGCCATGTCATCTGCTGGTGTCCACTGTGTTTTCTGAGGTCCAAGGTCAACACAGCCATCTACCAGGAAGTTGTAGAGCACTTCATGCTTCCTGCTGCTGACCATCTTTATGGAGATGCAGATTTCATTTTCCAACAGGACTTGGCACCTGCACACAGTGCCCAAGTTACCAGTACCTGGTTTAAGGACCATGGTATCCCTGTTAATTGGCCAGCAAACTCTCCTGACCTTAACCCCAAAGAAAATCTATGGGGTATTGTGAAAAGGAAGATGGGACACACCAGACCCAACAATGCAGAAGAGCTGAAGGCCACTATCAGAGCAACCTGGACTCTCATACCACCTGAGCAGTGCCACAGACTGATGGACTCCACGCCACGCCGCAGTGCTGCAGTATTTTAGGCGAAAGGAGCCACAACTACGTATTGAGGGCTGGACATGTTCATACTTTTCATGTTCATACTTTTCAGCTGGCCAACACTTCTATATTATTATATAATATTCTACTTTTTTGAGATCCTGATTTTGGGATTTTCATTAGAAATAAACATTGTCATTTGATTGGTGCTTTGTATGTCACATGACATTGATTAATTCATCCCATTTGTGTTGCATTGGATTCAGACTCTCCTGAGACGTAATTTGAGCTAACCGACACTGCTAATTCTTGTAAGATACACACACACACACACAAAATCCACTCCGCTGTAAGCCTCTGGATGCAGGAAGAGCTGCTAACACTGATGTGATTTTTGGCTGGACTGAGGAATGACACAAAGTCTTTTTTTTTAAATGAAAGTCTGAAGTCAGTGCACAGCATCACTGGACTACGTGTCACAGTGGAACACCAAAATGTAAGTCCCTTTTCTGTTATTTTTAAATTAATAAAATATAAAATGACAAGGATCTATTTTAGCCATTATATAAAACAAATAATGAATGTTTTTACATTCTTTCAATGGTACGAATATTTCGCCTCATTGAACGGTATGTTCCAGCTTTCGCCTCATGAAATATTCGTACCATTGAACTCATAAACATTCATTATGTGTATACCATCAGAATCCATTCATGCTTCACATCCTAACAGTTGGTGGCGGTAATGCACTGTGTTGATGTGTAAGCCATCAAAACTCAGTAGAAGAATAAAAATCCAATGAAGAAGAACTTTCTTTAGGTGCGAGAGGCTAAAGCTAGTTAGCTGGAGATGCTGGAAACTCTTCTGTGAACAGATCAAACTTCACTCTGTGATCCTCGAATATGTTTTTTGAAGAGCTCCAGAAGCACAAAGGTCAACAGTAAACCGGAAGAAGAAGAAAAGGCGAAGTTAGCGCGAAAAAGTGGAAGAGCTGAGAAGGTTGTTGAAACAGCGGCTAACTGCTGCTAATGAAGTCGAGATATTTGAGTTGGTAGAAACAAACAGATCGCAGAGCAGCAAGAAGAAACAAGTGGATTTAAAGAAGAGAAGAAACTAGTCAATGTGCTGGATGCTGTTTTCAAGCCTGAAGTTTGCT
Organism: Thalassophryne amazonica; assembly: GCF_902500255.1. NCBI lineage: Eukaryota > Metazoa > Chordata > Actinopteri > Batrachoidiformes > Batrachoididae > Thalassophryne > Thalassophryne amazonica. The sequence goes on along the minus strand of NC_047120.1, from coordinate 790,004 downwards.
GATCCACAGCAGGTTTGTGGCAAACTGTGACTTATGATGATAAATGGACAGTTCAGCTTGGTGATGGACTGATGAAGCCGATCAATTAATACTATTGATTACAGTTTTTCCTCATTTTATACACACAAAAATGTAACTATGCGCACAATTCATAAAATCTGAAGCTCATGACTCCAAACTGCTGAACTGTGAGCAGTGGCGGTCCTAGAGTGATTTACTCCCCGGGCGAAACCCCCTGCGTGTACCCCCCCTGCGCTCACACTAACGTGGCCACCACCTCCTCCCCACCCCCCATGAAAACACTAACTTCGTCCAGAACACCCACAATCCCACAAATTAACTCACAACAGCTATTTTCAAGAACAAATTTATGGTTTTAATGACTACTGCAATAACAAACACAAAAATAAACAATAATTACTTCAATAAAGTTTTTGAACATAAAAAAAACAAAAGACTCAGTGACTTCACATTACAACTATGTACAGTACAGGTATTTAAGAAAGCACAACTGCACTACAGCACCACCCGCTGGTCAAAATATTGCACGTCATTCAGTTTTACCAACAGAGTGCACTTTGCATTATCATAGAGTACCATTCACCATAATGAACAAGACTTAAACCTCCATTAAAGTCACACCATATAAATAACAAAAAGGTTAATCTGTATATTACAGAATACCATGAAGTGACAAAAAAATGTAAAAAAAAAAAACCCTATACATTAAAGTGGCAAAAATGGCAAAGCACAATCATGTATCATAAATAAATGAACTAACGACAGAGGTAAATTCTATACCCGTTACTGTACACATAAGAAGAAATAACAAACACTATTGTGTATCATAAGTAACAGGAAGCAACAAGTGAAGAAGTTAACACTCTTTAAAGGCAAAAATTGCAAACCACAATAATTTGTCATAAATAACAACAAGTGCAAAAGAAGTAAGAGGAAAACAGTCTATATACAAAAGTTTGCAGGAGGCATCATAATTGTTTGCCACAGTGCTCACTATCCGTGATGTGAAATTCCATCCTGGGCAACCTTGAGCAGCCTGCAGACTCAAGAAAAGACATCCCCTTTGTGGATTTTGAGAAAAATGTGGCAAACCCAGAGAGTGATGCAAAAAATATTCTGCACTCAGATAAGCATTTAGCCCCCTGAGACAGAAGCAGATTCAGTCTGTGTGCATAGCAATGCACAAACATTGACCTGGGGGCTGTTGCTTTAACTTTGGCCTGTAAACCATTGCGAGCTGATGCCATGACAGCAGCCATGGCTTCTTCGTAAGGAAGACTATCAAATGGCTTCGCCAAAATCCGATCCACAACATTCAAATTGTCTGCCATTATGTGCAGCTTGCTACCTAGCTAGCTCACTAGCTGGGACTGGCGCGAGGCTAGTGTGAAGTGTGTCCGCCTGTGAGCGCTTTGTGATGGTGGAGGAGCTCAGCAGCACCTGCTGCTCGGTAGGGACAGAAACTGTGATAGAATTCAGAAAGAGTGATAGAAGTCAGTCTCCAAACACAAGCAGCTACAAAAAAAACACCAGAAATAGAAGCTCGATTTGTCGCTAGTCGTTTTTAACAAAGAAAATACCGCTAAGAGGACTAGGAAAGTCGCCGGTTCAACAGAACAGAATGAAAATTAAAAAATGCTCCCACGGATGTTTACACCAAAAGATCGCTGATTCGCTCATTTCGCTGTCAATCAAAAAGGGTTTCAGCCTCAGACAGATCATCCAATCATCATGCAGAAGCTGAGCGTTCGGGCCAGCCGAGGCCAGCCCACTGCCCCATAGACCCCCAGACACGCTGAGCATCCGATGGGCGGGACAAAGCCCAGCATTTATCCAGTGACTCGTCTCGTTTCGCTGCAGTCTTTCGCTATTGAACTCTGTGGACGTTCAGCTTCCACACTGTTTAAAGCACTGTGAAGCTGTGAGAATACGTAAATCAATACATACCTTTTTCCTTTGCTCGTTTCTCCTCTTCTTCTTTCTTTTTCTTTCGAAATTGGGCACCTGATGGCTTTGATCGTTTCCTATCCATGATTATGTCCTACTCCGTTTCGACCACCTCCTCGTACAAACATTGAATGATTCCCCCCTGCACCTGGGCCCTGCACAAACTCTGCACTGTGCAGCGTTGCTCACCTAACGCGAGAGGTGAGATGGGGGGGTGGCTCTGCCGTAACGTAACCATAAACTCCCCCGTCAAGACAACCCCCCCACCACCACCACCACCCCGTTTTTTTTTTTTTTTTTCCCCGCACGCTCGTGCCCTCCCCGCCCACCCCCCGCGATGCCGCACCGGCAGGACCGCCCCTGACTGTGAGAACAACACCATGGTTTCACTCAAAGATTCTAAATCAGTTACACAAACCTCTGCACATAAAATCATTTATCAAAGTTTTCAGTTTGTTGTAGAAACACTGAGCTTCAAAACGCAGCACCCTGATAACCAGTTAGAATCAGAAAACTTAATTTATCCTGAAGGAACCCACTGATGTTCCAACTGCACAGATAAACAGAGATACAAGTCGACATGAAGAACAGGAGACTGGATAAGAAAAATAACCATAAGTTCATCAGCTTCTCTCTTTTTGCTCAGGTTCAGTGATGACCAGTGATGCCGGTAACGCGTTACTTAGTAAGGTGAAGTTAGCGTGAAAAGGTCGACTCTAATCTGAACGCTTTTTTCATTAACAAGTAATCTCACGTTTATCTTTCCAAATCAGTAATCAGATTAAAATTACTTCTCCAAATCACTGTGCATTCATGTTATTTTTGCATTGTGGGTCGATCTTAGCATTAAAACTCCTGTGGACAGGGAGAGGTCGGGGTTCAGCTGAACTGCCCACTTCTCCCTCTTTCAGTGAGCTGTGAGCTTTTCCATCTGCGGTTTTGTGTAGGAGCTCCGAGTTGAAAAACAGTTGTCTCTGTAAGCACAGTGACGGCAGCACATCTGCACTGAGCTTTACAAAGACATTTTTACACTTTTTTCTTTAAAACTTGTGCGCTGTGTGTGTCGTCGCTAAAACAGTTTAAGACCCGCGATGCATCACCAACTAATAATAATGCTCTTTTTTTCCACCCAAATGCACCTAAAGTCTTTTTCTGAGAACAACATAAGAAACGCTGATAAAACTTTCCTACCTGTCAATCTGGTCATGCTTTCTTCATAAATACACGTTTCCAATTCTTCCTGCTCAAATGCCAATTCAGGGACAAATCCAGATGGAAAGGGGGTGTGGCCCCCCAACACGTGGATTAAAGGTCCACTTTTGAAGACATTTTTCATACTATTATAATAATGATGATGATGATGTCAACAATTAAAATGTTTAGAAAGAATTTAAATGTTAAAAAAATGTTTGAAATCACTTAATAGTTACATTTATAAACAATAGGGATGGGTATTAAGATTTTATCGATTGATACCATTATCGATTGTGCTTATCGATCTGATTCCCTTATCAATACCTCTTGAGGCTTTATAGGTTTTCTATGTCAACAACATTTTATTGAGTCTTTAAGTAAATAAATATGAAATTGGTCACTGGATCCTTAAACTTTGGACATAATAAACTCTACATGTTGGATCTTTGATCTCTGGACATAAATAGAAATGAACAAAAATCTGTAGTTTTTGTCAAAAGCATTTACTTTCAAACAATATTGGCATGAATGTCACTCCGTACCTCTGAGCTCAGCTCTTGCAGCTGACTGTACTGCATGTCATTCTGGGAGGAAAAAAAAACGTTTTAAGTCGATTGTAGTTTATTGTCTGTATTACAACATTTGGAAAGACGTGTCATTTTATTTAAAGCAGCAATTCATTTAGAAGTTATTAATTCCGGCCGGACTCTATCTTGGCAGAGTAAATTGCTTTTTACTATTTCAACATTCAGAGAATCATAACGTTTCCCAGCATGCAGCAGGACTCCTGACACAGACGCCGTCTCACACCTCGATACTGCAACACCTTGTTGACAGGTTAAACACCATGAACATCCAAACACATCACACCTTCACACCACCTTTTAGTCCAAATCTTCTGACACACTGAAGGACACTTTTTCTTTTTAAATTTCTCTTGAAATTCTTTTTAACAGAATGTAAAGGGCCCAGACTCGGGGTCTATAGTTGCCCTAAACATTGCTGCCATTGTATCCGAGGACTCTCTGAGAGATGGTGACCGTTTCCTTAATTGCTGATAACTGCACCTCATGGGCACTTTGACCAGGGTTTACCGAGAGGTACTTCTTCAGGTTCTTCTTCATAAGCTCTGTTGCCCCCACCACAACTGATATTATATCTATTTCTTTCAATGACCGTGTTGTTTGTAGGTCATTTTTAAGGTCTTGCAATTTTGTGATCTTTCCCCCTTCAGCTCGGTTCAGGCCGTAGTCATTGGGGAATGTTACATCAGTGATTTTGGCTGTTTTCTCGTTAGTTCCAAATGACAATATCAGATTTTATTTTTTTCTTTTGTTTTTCATTTGTCTTGAATTTCCTTCTAATAGAGTGCGGTGGGACCCAGACCCGGGGTCTAAAGTTGCACCCTTAATATTACTGACATTGTATCCGAGGGCTCTCTTCAAGATGGTGACCTTTCGTCTCCTCAAATACTGCCTTTGATCTCCTGCTCCACTTCTCATGTTTGAGTAAGTGAAGCAGCGAGAGATTTTTTTCTTCTCCCCAATGGACCAATTTACAATGATGTAGATTCACTGGATTCTTTTGGCCCTTTGATGGTGTTGTTGCTGGGATCCAGGATCAGAACTATCTGGTGGATGACCCAGCTGAACTGGTGGATTTCTCCCTGCAGCACTGGCAGAAGTTGCACCATTGCTTTCTTCACACACCCTGGTCCCTAACACTTTGTGGAGTTTTTAGCTGGGGTTCGTTTTCTTTGAAACATCCTCATACCAAGATCTCTCCTGGCAAACCCCTTCACAGTGGGACCGAGGACACTCGAGGCTTGTGTCCAGTAGGAACTTGCCTTTGATTTCTTTTTAATTCAATGTAGTGGGCCCCAGACCTGGGGTCTAAAGTTGCACCTAGGATCTATAGTTACCCTAACCATAGCTGGCATTGTATCTGAGGGCTCTCTTCAAGATGGTGATCGTTCCCTTAATTGCAGACAGCTGCACCTCGTTTGCACTTGGGTCACCGGGGATTGCCTCAAGGTATTTCTTGAGGTTCTTCTCCATCAGGCCTGTTGCCCAACAACAACTGGGATGATATCGATGTCTTTCAATGACCATGTTGTTTGTAGGTCATTTTTCAGGTCTTGATATTTTGTGATCTTCCCCCCCTTTCAGCTTGATTCAGGCCGTAGTCATTGGGGACTGTCACATCAATGATTTTGGCTGTTTTCTCTTGCTTGTTCCAGATGACAATATCAGGTTTGATTGCACCTTCTTCCATATGTCTTCCTGCTGAGATCTCTGTCGTAGAAGACAGTTACTTTTCCGTTGGATGAGACTGGTGCTGGTTCATGCTCCTGTATGAATTTTCATCTGTCTGTTCAAACATCACTTTTCTCCAAATTGTTTATCACATTCATAACAGTCAAATGTTTTTTTTTTTCTGCTTTCGGCAATTTCACAGAAGAGTGTGACCAGACCATGAAGAAAAAGTCCATCCCATGGCAGGAAATCCATTACAACTCTTCAAGGCAGAATGATGCAAACAGCTGTGGCATTTTTGTTCTGATGGTGTGTTTATTAATAAATATGTGCATTTTGTGGACATATATAGTTTGGAAAAAAATATATATCCCATCCTTCACTCGACTCAGAATTATGTCCAGATCCTTGAACGAGGATTGACAAATTCCTCATGGTTGAAAATTTTTTTTCATCTTACTCCAGGAACATGGCTTCTGAAGAATTAATGACATTTTAGAGGATTTTGTGAAGGACTGCTCAACTTATTAGAGTTCCAAGAAAGTTTTAGTTAGTTTAGTTTTTTATAATTTTTGGATTTAGCAATACATGTGACTTAAAATATATGTTCTGATAGATTATTTGCATAGAAAGAATGAGCAAATGGTTATGATTATTTAATAACCTGACTAAAGGTTGCATTTTGTTTGTTTAATAATCTAATAGTTTAATTTTTTTTAATTACAGTTAAAAAAAAATTGTGAAGTATTGTATGCAATAATATTGTTTTATGCATTTGCAGAATGCTGAGGTCCTCCTTGCAGGTGGTCGTCCATGTGTGATGAAGAAGACACATGCTGTGACTTTCAGGAACTATGTTCTGCATCGACTCCTAGTAGAATCCACAAAATTTGATGTGTGTGATTTGTCATTCTGTGAGAATCCTACAGGACATTCAAACTGGGTGGAATGTGACTCCTGACACAGATGGTGTCACTGGTGCTGTGGACATGTGAAGACAATGAAGAAGTCAGAGCCTTTCACTTGTGTCATTTGTAAACAGTGAATGAAACTGAACTGTGTATTTCTTTTTTTTAATGTTTCATGAGAAGAGGAACATATGGTCAACGAAGAGGACCCAAAGTTGTTGGTTTTTGTTGTTTGTTGTGGACATTTCCAGTTCCAAAGTAATGTGATTTTGTGTGATTTCCAAATCAATAAAATAATTTAAAGGCGTAACACAAGATGTATGTTTAGTTAATTATAGTGCACTTGACACCTGTCTAATTTTTCCATATTTCTCCTTCATCTGAGTCTTTTTCTCCCAACATGTTTGACAGCTTGTGTTTTTTTTTTTTTCCTTTTTAAACATTTTCTCACTGACATACAGACTGTTTGTTCATTCTTTTAATCTTTATTTTCATTTGATAATATTGTTTGGTGTGGGCGTCTCACGCCTCTGCGCTTTGCTGTGAGGACTTTCACAAGTGGAGGGGTTTGGCCCCCCATATATAATGATCAGTTCCCCCCTGTTGAGTTACTCTTCTTTGCAGCACGTTGCATTCGGGTGAAAATGGCGATGGAGAGAGAAATCAGCCAAGCATGGCATATTTATTAGTGAGATACAGCGCAGGACTTATAGTGTAACCACAGCTCTCAGGAAGAAAAAAAAAGGGGGGGAAAGCGTGGCACTATAGCCCCTCCTGCTGTGGCCTTCACTCACTTTGCCTCATTTCGGATGACGGACTGCTTCAAGTTTAGAACACATAAACAATGTCAAATGTACGAGGTCTGTTAGAAAAGTATCCAACCTTTTTATTTTTTTCAAAAACCATATGGATTTGAATCACGTGTGATTGCATCAGCCAAGCTTGAACCTTTGTGCGCATGCGTGAGTTTTTTTCACGCCTGTCGGTTGTGTCATTCGCCTGTGAGCAGGCTTTGTGTGAGCAGTGGTCCACCCCTCTCGTCGGATTTTTATTGCGAATAAATGTCTAAACGATTTGGAGCTTTGCTGCATCAATTTTTTCCTAAACTGTGAGGGACCTCCAGGTGGACACCATTCGGAAAATTCAGATCGCTTTGACGACGCGCAGAATTCCTCCGCACGTCTGTCTCATTGTGCTGAAAAAGTGCTGATGTCCATGTCTTCCGCAATTCCTGTGCTAGTCAGACGATGTCCCGGATAAAACACAGCATCCAGTTTGGAAATGAACGGCACATTCCACTGTTACAGGAGTTTTTGTCATGGAAAGAGGAGCAGACAATTCCGCGCGTCGGTGCCACATGGCGCAAAGCAACGCCGTGATGAAGCCTCACAGGACATGTTCTGGCATGTCCACAATTTTTCTGATAGTCACACGACTGAAAAACCACTGAAAGCCGCCTGAAAGCCATCTCAAATCCGTCCTGTGAGACCAACACGGAGGTGGTTTTGTGCCGCGCCCTGAACGGCTCCGTGGCGCATCCGTCCGCTTCTTTCCATGAAAAAAAAAACTCCTGTAACAGTGGAATGTGCCGAAAAAGTACTGATGTCCACGTCTCCTGCCATTTTTGTGTAAGTCAGACGACGTCCTGGATCAACAAAGCCTTCACGTTGGAAATGATCTGGTTGATTCAGCCTGTCGATCTGCGCTCGAAGCGCGGCGCTCTCTCAGATGCTGTGGGCGGTCTTTAAACCGGCTGGATCACTCCTTAATCTGTGTAATCCCCATAAAATCATCCCTCAAAGCCATCTGAATTTTCCGAATGGCGTCCACCTGGAGGTCTCTCGCAGTTTCTGGAAAAAAATTGATACAGCAAAGCTCCAAATCGTTCAGACATTTAGTCGCAATAAAAATCCGACGAGGGGGTGGACCACTGCTCACACAAAGCCTGCTCACAGGCGAATGACACAACCGACAGGCATGAAAAAACTCACGCATGCGCATGAAGGTTCAAGCTTGGCTGATGCAATCACACGTGATTCAAATCCATATGGTTTTTGAAAAAAATAAAAAGGTCGGATACTTTTCTAACAGACCTCGTATATGTGTTGTCTTTAATTTTGATGTGTGCCATTATTATGGTAAACAATAATTGTGATTAATTGCTGTATCTTGTCTGAGGTAATTGAAGTGTAAACGTAATTGCCCTTGTTAGGATCAGTAAAGTTGTCTGAAGTAGCATAACCCTATACTTCAACAGTAGGCACAGAACAGTACATGTTACATAGAACTGAGGCCGTATGCTGTCAGTGATATTTAACACCCCCACTTGTTCACAGATTCTTGTAATCAAAATAAGAGTAAATAATAAAGAGAGTGAATGTGGACCCTGTTTTACACATTTCAAACTCCAAAAACAGCAGCTTCGAACTTCTTCAGTTTGAACTTATTTACAGGTTTGGTCATTATATCAGCGACCATGTCATCGGTAGGACAGTAAACCAAGGTTACTCTTCCCTCACTTAAGGCCCGGTCCCACTGGGGAGAGGATTAATTCTGCATGAATTGAGTATACAAATTACGGGCGTTCATTGTTGTCCGCAACAAAACTGGCCAAAAATGACAAATGTCCCAGTATAAATTACGGATATATTAATAATGTTTAATGAATATATGATAAACAATCATGGATGTATAATGCATGTATTGAGGAAATGGATCGGACATATTGTGATTATCACGGCAGTATTACGGATGTATTGTGGATACTTCGTGCACGTGTTGCGCGTGCGCAGCATCTGCATTGCGATCATAAAGGAAGCGCACTCGGGCCGTTCGGCATCATTATTCACACCAACACCACAGCCTGTGGAGCAACTGCTAGACAAGTTGATTGGTATTGTAATGATCATAGTGTTGATGTTCATGTTGTCATGCAAGGGCTAACTGTTCATGATTTTGGGGAGCTGGAGGGGGGAAGGCACTCGGGGTTGTGAGATGGTGTTTTTTTTTTTTAGTGTGTCATGAAAAGAGAGTTCAGCGTGAGTTGCGGCTGTAACAGCAACTCTTCCTTTTGTTGGAGTTAAATAAACATTCTGTAAGAGAACCGAGGTCCACGGCTGACTTCTCTGCAGCTGGGGACTTAAAGTATGTTGTTGGATGGCAGCAGCTATTACGTCATTAGGGATCCATACCTACATCTGTACGTCGCCACAGCTGGACTGGCACTGACTGGCAGGTATGTCGATTTCTGCCACATATAGTACTTTGGGTTTACGTGACGTGTTTGTTATGCATTCGCAAATTGTCCGTAAATCAGCTGCAAAGCAGATGTAATCCAAACGCTTTATCTGTGGCCACTATGCAGTCACTACAACGTATTTTGTCTGTGATGTGGACATGATAGGCACGCTATATATGCGTTTTACACACTGTCCCAGTCCGCTGCCAAGCCGCAAATCCCCTTCAGTTGTGGATATCAGCGGATATACAGCGCATAGCTTCAGTATGTATTGAATATGTAAGACGGATGTCATCCGCAACAAACATTTTGTGCAGCTCAAAAATCCTGGCAACAGAAAAACGTGCCTCTGCGGATAATTGCGGACGTGTGCGGATGTCGGCCAACTCATACAAGCATGTTTCACGGGTATTGCAGATGTTTAGCGAATATGAGCCAGTTTTGTGCGCATTCCATACGCAAAACTTCCTAAATGCCAGAGGACCAGGCCTTTACAGTTGACCTGATAAAATGGTACTTTATGTCTCCATACTTAGCTCTCTGTCTGTTAACAGGGTTTTTGTCAAGAGCAATTGTTCCCTGATTATCCTCATGCACAATAGGTTGTGTGTACTTATGGTTATCTATCCCCTCAAGAAAGTTCTCCAAGTATAGACACTCTGGTATGGTAGAAGCCAGTGCTATGTACTCCACCTCACAGGTAGAGAGTGCAACCGTAGGCTGTTTCCTAGTTTTCCATGAAACGAGTGAACTGTTTTTACTGAGACTTACACAGTATCCTGTGGAACTGCGCCTATCGCTGACAGACGTCCAGTCAGCATTACTGTAGGCCTGGACACTGAGCTTATCACTGTTGTTCCTTCTGAAGCATAAACCTTTGTCAGAAGTGCCTTTGAGGTACCTTAGTACGTGTTTCACAGTAACCCACTGCTCCTCTGTAGGCTCAGCAAAATACTGTGACAACCTGCTGACCACAAAGCTTAAGTCTGGCCTGGTACAAGTGGATAGGTATATGAGGCTTCCGACAGCCTCCCTGTACATTCTGACATCACTCATCTTTACTGCATCCTCAGTATATTCAAGCTTCTGATCACATGGTGTTTCTCTGATTCGACAGTTTTCCAGCTTAAAACGCTGTAACACCTTGTTAATGTATTTTTCCTGTGACATTGTTACACATCCATCTGATTGGTTGAAATCGATACCCAGGAAATGCTTGAGTCTGCCTAGATCTCTCATTTTAAACTTTCCTGTAAGCATCTCTTTCACCTCTCAAAACCTTCTCATGGCTGGCTGCCATAATCAAGACATCTACCCATATGATTATGACCATCTTCTCGTCATTTGACTCTTTGGCATAAACACAGTGGTCGGCTGGGTTTTGTGTGAACCCGTTCTCAGTTCAGCAATCATGCAAAACTCTGTTCCGGTTCCGCCCGGACTGTTTGGGACCATAAAGCGATTTTTCAAGTTCATCAAATCAATTTTATTTATATAGCGCCAAATCACAACAACAGTTGCCCAAAGGCGCTTTATATTGCAAGGCAAAAGCCATACAATAATTACAGAAAAACCCCAACGGTCAAAATGACCCCCTATGAGCAACCAGCACATAGCAACAGTGGGAAGGAAAAACTCCCTTTTAACAGGAAGAAACCTCCAGCAGAACCAGGCTCAGGGAGGGGCAGTCTTCTGCTGGGACTGGTTGGGGCTGAGGGGAGAGAATCAGGAAAAAGACATGCTGTGGAAGAGAGCAGAGATCAATCACTAATGATTAAATGCAGAGTGGTGCATACAGAGCAAAAAGAGAAAGAAACAGTGCATCATGGGAACCCCCCAGCAGTCTACGTCTATAGCAGCATAACTAAGGGATGGTTCAGGGTCACCTGATCCAGCCCTAACTATAAGCTTTAGCAAAAAGGAAAGTTTTAAGCCTAATCTTAAAAGTAGAGAGGGTGTCTGTCTCCCTGATCCGAATTGGGAGCTGGTTCCAGAGGAGAGGAGCCTGAAAGCTGAAGGCTCTGCCTCCCATTCTACTCTTAAAAACCCTAGGAACTACAAGTAAGCCTGCAGTCTGAGAGCAAAGCGCTCTATTGGGGTGATATGGTACTATGAGGTCCCTAAGATAAGATGGGACCTGATTATTCAAAACCTTATAAGAAGAAGAATTTTAAATTCTTTTCTAGAATTAACAGGAAGCCAATGAAGAGAAGCCAATATGGGTGAAATATGCTCTCTCCTTCTAGTCCCCGTTAGTACTCTAGCTGCAGCATTTTGAATTAACTGAAGGCTCTTCAGGGAACTTTTAGGACAACCTGATAATAATGAATTACAATAGTCCAGCCTAGAGGAAATAAATGCATGAATTAGTTTTTCAGCATCACTCTGAGACAAGACCTTTCTAATTTTACAGATATTGTGCAAATGTAAAAAAGCAGTCTTACATATTTGCTTAATATTCGCATTGAAGGACATATCCTGATCAAAAATGACTCCAAGATTTCTCACAGTATTACTAGAGGTCAGGGTAATGCCATCCAGAGTAAGGATCTGGTTAGACACCATGTTTCTAAGATTTGTGGGGCCAAGTACAATAACTTCAGTTTTATCTGAATTTAAAAGCAAGAAATTGTTGTGTGGGCCGCTGAAGAGGAGGTACTGCTGGCCCACCACCACCAGAGGGCACCCTGCCTGGAGTGCGGGCTCCAGGCACCAGAGGGCGCTGCCGCCTCACAGGAGCAGCCGGGGTGACAGCTGACACTCATCACCTGTGACAGCTGTCACCACTCATCTGATCTGCATCGGTATATCAGCAAGACGTCATCTCCACCTCTTTGCCGAGATATCGTTCTACCTGAAAGGTAATATCCTCAGCCTGACTGCTTGATAGAAAGCCCTTTTTGTGATTTTTGTGAGTGATAACAGACTTTTTCTCCAACGAGAGGTGGAGGTAGCTTCCCTGCCGTGCAGATTGCTGGGTGCAGACGCACCCACGTTTAATTGTTTTTTTTTTTCCTCGCCAGCAGTACCAGGTCCGACACGCAGAGGCAGTGGCCACCTGGGAGTTCGGGACTTGGCGGCTCCAGTATTCCCGGGGTCTGGTGGCGGAGGAAATCGTGTGGTTCCGGTTCTGCTTTGGACAGGCGTCTCCTATCTTCGAGCCTGCCCACACGACACCTTGTAATTTGACCTCTGAACTATTGTGTAATCTGTTGTGTTTGTTGTGCACGTTCGCAACAGTAAAGTGTTGTTATTTGACCTATTCCATTGTCCGTTCATTTGCGCCCCCTGTTGTGGGTCCGTGTACTTACACTTTCCCAACAGGATATCTCGGCCAACGTCATGGATCCCGAGGGGCGTCAACCGGCTGTTGAACGGCCAATGGAAGAACAGGGTGCACAGGCGCCCGCAGGAGGAATGATCGGTGAGTTGCAGCGGATCCTCACCGTTTTCACGGCTCGGTTGGATTTAATGACCGAGCAGAACGTCCTTCTTAACCGCAGGGTGGAGGCTCTCGCCGCGCAGGTGGAGGAGCGCCCTCAGGGCGCTGCTGCGGCTCTCCCTCCTGTCGACCCTGTGCGTAACAGTGACGTTCCACTGGTCGTTCAACGACCCCTCCCACCTTCCCCGGAAGCATACATAAGCCCTCCAGAGCCGTACGGAGGTTGTGTGGAGACGTGCGCGGACTTCCTTATGCAGTGTTCGCTCGTCTTCGCACAACGTCCTGTCATGTACGCGACTGATTCTAGCAAGATAGCTTATGTAATTAATCTGCTTCGCGGCAAGGCACGCGCTTGGGCTACAGCGCTTTGGGAGCAAAATTCACGGCTCCTTCTGACATATGATGGGTTTGTGAGGGAGTTCAGAACAGTGTTCGATCACCCAAATAGAGGAGAGACCGCTTCAGCCGTGCTGCTGTCAATGAGACAGGGGCGCCGGAGCGCAGCTGCTTATGCAGTCGACTTCCGCATCGCGGCTGCGAGGTCCGGCTGGAATAACACTGCCCTCCGCGCCGCCTTCGTAAACGGACTGTCGTTGGTCCTAAAGGAGCTCCTGGTGGCTAAGGACGAACCGCGGGATTTAGACGGGCTTATTGATCTCGTTATACGATTAGACAATCGGTTAGAGGAACGCCGTCGGGAGCGAGGCGAAGGACGTGACCGGATACGCGCCGCCCCTCTCCCTTCCGGGTTCGAAAAGGGGCCGCCCTCCCCACGCTCCACAGCCGCAGCGCTTTGTGGGGCAACAGCTCCCCCTGTTGACGTTGTTAGGGAGACGCACAGGGCCAAAATGGGAAGGCTGATCCGTGGAGAGTGTTTTCTCTGCAGCTCAACAGAGCACACACAGAGAGACTGCCCCAAACGGCCAAAACGTCAACACTCGCCCTTAGAGACTGGGCTAAGGGGGGGTCAAGACATTCAAGTGAGACACACACAAATTGCCACACGACTCCCAGTCACAATCCTGAGCGGGGATTTAACCCTTCAAGCCCGAGCACTGGTGGACACGGGGTCAGAAGGGAATCTGCTAGACAGCAGATGGGCAAAGGAGGTAGGGCTCCCTCTGGTGGCGCTTCCTACGCCATTGCAGGTGCGGGCACTAGATGGCACCCTCCTCCCTTTACTCACACACAAGACACCACCAGTAACTCTGGTGGTGTCTGGAAACCACCGGGAGGAGATTGAGTTTTTTGTAACTCCTGCCACCTCCCGCGTGATTTTGGGCATCCCATGGATGTTAAAACACAATCCCCGGATCGATTGGCCGTCTGGGGTGGTGGTTCAGTGGAGCGAAACCTGCCATCGGGTGTGTTTAGGATCCTCGGTTCCTCCCGGTTCCCAGGCTAAGGAGGAGGTCAAAGTCCTGCCCAATCTGACGGCAGTGCCAGTTGAGTACCACGATCTTGCTGACGTCTTCAGCAAGGATCTGGCACTCACCCTTCCCCCGCACCGTCCGTACGATTGTGCCATTGATTTGGTTCCAGGCGCTGAGTTCCCGTCCAGCAGGCTGTACAACCTCTCACGACCTGAGCGCGAATCAATGGAGACCTACATCCGGGACTCATTAGCTGCTGGGCTGATCCGGAACTCCACCTCCCCGATGGGGGCAGGTTTCTTTTTTGTGGGCAAGAAAGATGGCGGACTTCGTCCATGTATTGATTACAGGGGGCTGAATGAGATTACGGTTCGCAACCAATACCCGTTGCCATTATTAGATTCCGTGTTCACCCCCCTGCATGGAGCCAAAATCTTTACTAAACTGGATCTTAGAAATGCGTATCACCTGGTTCGGATCCGGAAGGGAGACGAATGGAAGACGGCATTCAACACCCCATTAGGTCACTTTGAGTACCTGGTCATGCCGTTCGGCCTCACAAACGCCCCCGCGACGTTCCAAGCATTAGTTAATGATGTCTTGCGGGATTTCCTGCACCGATTCGTCTTCGTATATCTAGACGATATACTCATCTTTTCTCCGGATCCTGAGACTCATGTCCGGCATGTACGTCAGGTCCTGCAGCGGTTGTTGGAGAACCGGCTGTTTGTGAAGGGCGAGAAGTGTGAGTTCCACCGCACCTCTTTGTCCTTCCTGGGGTTTATCATCTCCCCCAACTCCGTCGCCCCTGATCCGGCCAAGGTTGCGGCGGTGAGAGACTGGCCCCAACCCACTAGCCGTAGGAAGCTGCAACAGTTCCTCGGCTTTGCTAATTTCTACAGGAGGTTCATTAAGGGCTACAGTCAGGTAGTTAGCCCCCTGACAGCCCTGACCTCACCAAAAGTTCCCTTCACCTGGTCGGATCGTTGCGATGCCGCGTTCAAGGAGTTGAAACGGCGCTTCTCGTCTGCACCCGTTCTGGTGCAGCCCGATCCTAGTCGCCAGTTAGTGGTTGAAGTGGACGCCTCGGACTCAGGGATAGGAGCTGTGCTTTCCCAGAGCGGGAAGACCGATAAGGTCCTTCACCCGTGTGCCTATTTTTCCCGCAGGTTGACCCCGGCCGAACGGAACTATGACGTCGGCAATCGAGAACTCCTTGCGGTGAAAGAGGCTCTTGAAGAGTGGAGACATCTGTTGGAGGGAACGTCCGTGCCATTCACGGTTTTCACTGACCACCGGAACCTGGAGTATATCAGGACCGCCAAGCGGCTGAATCCCAGGCAAGCCCGCTGGTCACTGTTCTTCGGCCGTTTTGACTTCCGGATCACCTACCGTCCCGGGACCAAGAACCAGAGATCGGATGCCTTGTCCCGGGTACATGAAGATGAAGTCAAAACGGAGTTGTCGGATCCACCGGAACCCATCATCCCGGAGTCCACTATCGTGGCCACCCTCACCTGGGACGTAGAGAGAACCGTCCGGGAGGCCCTGGCACGAAGCCCGGACCCTGGAACTGGGCCGAAGAACAGACTTTACGTCCCACCAGAAGCTAGGGCTGCAGTCCTGGACTTCTGTCACGGCTCTAAGCTCTCCTGTAATCCAGGGGTGCGAAGAACCGTGGCAGTTGTCCGGCAGCGCTTCTGGTGGGCGTCCCTAGAGGCCGACGTCCGGGATTATATCCAGGCCTGCACCACCTGCGCCAGGGGCAAGGCTGACCATCGTAGGGCTTCGGGTCTGCTCCAGCCGCTGCCCGTGCCCCATCGCCCCTGGTCCCACATCGGCCTGGATTTTGTCACGGGTCTCCCGCCGTCCCACGATAGTGGACCGATTCTCCAAGGCGGCCCACTTCGTGGCCCTCCCGAAGCTCCCGACGGCCCAGGAGACAGCGGACCTCCTGGTTCACCACGTCGTCCGGCTGCATGGGATCCCAACAGACATTGTCTCAGATCGCGGTCCCCAGTTCTCCTCGCACGTCTGGAGGAGCTTCTGCCGGGAACTGGGGGCCACGGTGAGTCTCTCATCCGGGTACCATCCCCAGACCAACGGGCAAGCAGAACGGGCCAATCAGGAGATGGAGCGGGCCCTGCGTTGCGTGACAGCCGCGCACCCGACGGCCTGGAGTACCCATCTGGCCTGGATCGAGTATGCCCATAACAGCCAGGTGTCGTCAGCCACCGGCCTCTCCCCTTTCGAGGTATGTCTGGGGTACCAACCGCCTTTGTTTCCAGTGGTTGAGGGAGAGGTCGGTGTGCCCTCGGTCCAGGCCCACCTACGGAAGTGCCGTCGGGTGTGGCGTGCCGCCCGTTCTGCCTTGCTGAGGGCCCGGATGAGGTCAAAGGCCCATGCAGACCGTCGGCGGACCCCGGCCCCTGCGTATCGGCCAGGGCAGGAGGTGTGGTTGTCGACAAAGGACATCCCCCTCAAAGTGGACTCCCCCAAGTTACAGGACCGTTACATCGGTCCCTTCAAAATCCAGAAGGTCATCAGTCCAGCCGCAGTGAGGCTTCAGCTGCCGGCCTCACTGCGGATCCATCCTGTATTTCACGTGTCCCGAATCAAACCACATCACACCTCACCCCTCTGTACTCCGGGTCCGGCACCGCCTCCTGCCCGGATCATCGATGGCGAGCCGGCTTGGACTGTGCGCCGGCTTTTGGATGTCCGTAGGATGGGCCGGGGCTTCCAGTATTTGGTGGACTGGGAGGGGTACGGACCTGAAGAACGCTCCTGGGTGAAGAGGAGCTTCATTCTGGACCCGGCCCTCCTGGCCGATTTCTACCGCCGCCACCCGGACAAGCCTGGTCGGGCGCCAGGAGGCGCCCGTTGAGGGGGGGGTCCTGTTGTGTGGGCCGCTGAAGAGGAGGTACTGCTGGCCCACCACCACCAGAGGGCACCCTGCCTGGAGTGCGGGCTCCAGGCACCAGAGGGCGCTGCCGCCTCACAGGAGCAGCCGGGGTGACAGCTGACACTCATCACCTGTGACAGCTGTCACCACTCATCTGATCTGCATCGGTATATCAGCAAGACGTCATCTCCACCTCTTTGCCGAGATATCGTTCTACCTGAAAGGTAATATCCTCAGCCTGACTGCTTGATAGAAAGCCCTTTTTGTGATTTTTGTGAGTGATAACAGACTTTTTCTCCAACGAGAGGTGGAGGTAGCTTCCCTGCCGTGCAGATTGCTGGGTGCAGACGCACCCACGTTTAATTGTGTTTTTGTTCCTCGCCAGCAGTACCAGGTCCGACACGCGGAGGCAGTGGCCACCTGGGAGTTCGGGACTTGGCGGCTCCAGTATTCCCGGGGTCTGGTGGCGGAGGAAATCGTGTGGTTCCGGTTCTGCTTTGGACAGGCGTCTCCTATCTTCGAGCCTGCCCACACGACACCTTGTAATTTGACCTCTGAACTATTGTGTAATCTGTTGTGTTTGTTGTGCACGTTCGCAACAGTAAAGTGTTGTTATTTGACCTATTCCATTGTCCGTTCATTTGCGCCCCCTGTTGTGGGTCCGTGTACTTACACTTTCCCAACAGAAATTAGAGGTCATCCATGTCTTTATGTCTGAAAGACATTCCTGCAGTTTAACTAATTGGTGTGTGTCCTCTGGCTTCATGGATAGATAAAGCTGGGTATCATCTGCGTAACAATGAAAATTTAAGCAATGCTTTCTAATAATACTGCCTAAGGGAAGCATGTATAAAGTGAATAAAATTGGTCCTAGCACAGAACCTTGTGGAACTCCATAATTAACCTTAGTCTGTGAAGACTCCCCATTTACATGAACAAATTGTAATCTATTAGATAAATATGATTCAAACCACTGCAGTGCAGTGCCTTTAATACAGGGGTGGCCAAGTTCGGTCCTCGAGAGCCACCTTCCTGACACTCTTACTTGTCTCCCTGCTCCAACACACCTGAATCCAATGAGACTCGTTAGCAGACTTTTAATGAGCCTTTCATTGGATTCAGGTGTGTTGGAGCAGGGAGACAACTAAGAGTGTCAGGAAGGTGGCTCTCGAGGACCGAACTTGGCCACCTCTGCTTTAATACCTATGGCATGCTCTAATCTCTGTAATAAAATTTTATGGTCAACAGTATCAAAAGCTGCACTGAGGTCTAACAGGACAAGCACAGAGATGAGTCCACTGAGGCCATAAGAAGATCATTTGTAACCTTCACTAATGCTGTTTCTGTACTATGATGAATTCTGAAACCTGACTGAAACTCTTCAAATAGACCATTCCCCTGCAGATGATCAGTTAGCTGTTTTACAACTACCCTTTCAAGAATTTTTGAGAGAAAAGGAAGGTTGGAGATTGGCCTATAATTAGCCAAGATAGCTGGGTCAAGTGATGGCTTTTTAAGTAATGGTTTAATTACTGCCACCTTAAAAGCCTGTGGTACATAGCCAACTAATAAAGATAGATTGATCATATTTAAGACCGAAGCATTAATTAATGGTAGGGCTTCCTTGAGCAGCCTGGTAGGAATGGGGTCTAATAGACATGTTGATGGTTTGGATGAAGTAACTAATGAAAATAACTCAGAACAATCGGAGAGAAAGAGTCTAACCAAATACCGGCATCACTGAATGCAGCCAAAGAGAACAATATGTCTTTGGGATGGTTATGAGTAATTTTGTTTCTCTAATAGTTAAAATTTTATTAGCAAAGAAAGTCATGAAGTCATTACTAGTTAAAGTTAAAGGAATACTTGGCTCAATAGAGCTCTGACTCTTTGTCAGCCTGGCTACAGTGCTGAAAAGAAACCTGGGGTTGTTCTTATTTTCTTCAATTAGTGATGAGTAGTAAGATGTCCTAGCTTTACGGAGGGCTTTATTATAGAGCAACAGACTCTTTTTCCAGGCTAAATGAAGATCTTCTAAATGAGTGAGACGCCATTTCCTCTCCAGCTTACGGGTCATCTGCTTTAAGCTGCAAGTTTGTGGGTTATACCATGGAGTCAGGCACTTCTGATTTAAGGCTCTCTTTTTCATAGGAGCTACAGCATCCACAGTTGTGCTCAATGAGTATTGAGCACAACTTATGAGTATGAGTAATGTAATTGAAACATTCTATAGAGATACTACTAGTACAGTGACACTTCCAACTGGTACCACACCACGCTTCTCTTTAAACAGGAGTAAAACAAGGATGCAATATTTCACCATTCCTATTCATAATGGCAGTTGAAATGCTGGCCATTATGCTTAAAAATTCAAGTATAGATAAACTGAACATTTTTAGTAAACAGCTTGTTATTAGTCAACTTGCTGACCACACAACTATCTTCCTCAAAAATTTAGAACAAATTCCTGTGGTATTAAACTTAATTGACCTCTTCTCTGAAGCATCTGATTTGACACTTAATCGTAATAAATGTGAACTTATGGCCATACACGATTGTAACCTTTTAGAAGCATATAATATTCCAATAAAAACTTGTGTAAAATATCTGGGCATTAGCCTAACTAAGGATACAGCTGCAAGTGACTCATTAAATATACACCCAAAAATTAATCAGTGTAAATCTAAGTTGAATTCTTGGCTACAACGAGACCTAACAGTTTTTGGAAGAACATTTAACTAAAATGGAATTTCTAGCTAGATGTATTTATCCAGCCTACTGTATGGCGATCCTGGACAAATCAATAAAAGCCATAAACAAGCTCAACTTTAACTTTGTCTTGAAAAACAAAGTTCACTATATTAAAAAAATCTGAAACAATAAAAGAATATGAAGAATGTGGACTTCAAGTCATTGACTTTGAGTGTTTAAATACTGTACTAAAAATAAAATGGTTAAAATCTTTCGTAACTGAAAAAAATAGCACTTGGTTCTGCCTCTCCAAAGGCCTATTTCAGGGGTGGCCAAGTTCGGTCCTCGAGAGCCACATTCTTGACACTCTTAGTTGTCTCCCTGCTCCAACGCACCTGAATCCAATGAAAGGCTCATTAAAAGTCTGCTAATGAGTCTCATTGGATTCAGGTGTGTTGGAGCAGGGAGACAACTAAGAGTGTCAGGAAGGTGGCTCTTGAGGACCGAACTTGGCCACCCCTGGCCTATTTGATAAAATGGGAGGTATTGAATTCATCCTTAGATGTGATTTTAATGTTGATAAATTACCAGTTAAACTATCATCCTTTCATAAACAAGTCCTGTTAAGCTGGAAACTTATGTACAACCACAATTTTACTCCACATCAATCCCCAATATGGAACAACAGATATGTACTTTGCAATAGAAAATCTACCCTTCACAATATTACATGTCGAAGGGCAGAATTTAAAAAAAATCTCCAAAGCAATCCCTCAAGCTCTCAAACGCCTAATAGAGAGCAGGGAACTGAACATTCTGCCTGCTCCTAACCTCCCAAACCTGCAAATCTATGAACAAAATTTTTTAGAAACAAATATACCCAACAAAACTCTCAGAAAATGTCTAAATAATCAATTATTCCCCATAAAACCAAATAGAAACTCAATCATCCAAAAATTTTCTAAAGGTGAAAAAAAAAACAAACAAAAAAAAAAAATAGAACTAAATATCTAAAATTTCCCATTAGTCCCAAAACAGAAGAAACACACCATAAAATTTTTAATTGAAATTTATCCATCCAGGAAACTGCTTAGAAAAAGATTTAATATTGAACAAAACAAATGTATATCCTGTGATCACGACATTGAAACAACCGAACATTTATTTTACCAGTGCATATATTCCAGGACATTTTGGGATGACTTGTGGAACTGGCTATCTTCAAGAATCCAGCTACAAAGTGATCTGAAATGGGATGATATTGTTTTTGGTATTTCTTCAAGAGACTGAAACAGGAATTGTGCTGAACAATACCTTATTGTTAGCAAAATATTTTATACATACATGTAAATGTAAGAAAGTAAAGCCCATTTTCACTGTCTTTAAAAAACAAATGCAGGATAACTGTAAAATCCCTTAAACAGATGAATGTAAAAATGCACTATCTCTGATGGAAGCCATAGAAGATCTACAACTTTTTGCTGACATCTAATGTTTGTATATAGATGTATATTCTTCTGTGTGTGTGTGTGTGTGTGTGTGTGTCTCTCTCTTCTTTTCTTCTTTTAAGTTACCAGTGCCTTGTAAACTACGGAAGCGTACTGCATTCAGAGGCTAAAAACATTTTTGACCACTGATCTCATAATTATGAGATCCTGATCTCGTAGTTAAGAGATCTTGATCTCGTAATTATGAGAAAATATCTCATAATTACGAGATCTTTTCTCGTAATTATGAGAAAAGATCAGGTCTCTAAATAGTTTTATGTATATACTTCCGTACTTCCAGTCCCTCAGCACAGACGTGAGCTGAGCTCAGCCGATGATAACACATTATAATCAAACACAAAGTGTGGATTTTCCCCCTGAAGTGCTCCCGGATGAATGTCCAGGGAGGAGCACAGGGCGACTTCCAGCTTTCACTCACACAGACCCACCGACCACTGAGGGACACAGCGGGGCTCACTCCGCGTGTTTTTTTTATCTCTTTCTCATGATGATACTGAGAACGTTATTGTGGCCTTGCTTTTTGTTCGTTTACTGTTTGTTATTGCATTTGTTGAAATAAAGTTTTGAGAAAAAAAAATCTGTGTTTTGTTATTTAGGTCAGGCATCGATCTGGGCAGCCCCAATGCGCTGTTAGCTGGGGTCAGTCAGTCAAAAGTCTAAATATAACATCAGGGTTACACATGGTCGAAAGACCAACATTTAATCAACGTCTACAAATAGACGGTGACAAAAAACACACTTTGGAGTATTTTCATCTTTTCAACAGAAAAATGTTGACTGTGTTGGACTCCTCCAAGACGCGACGTTCTGATTGGCTGATGTGTCTGAGCCAATCACTGTGCTGCTTGGACGAAGGTGACAGTCTGCTTGCTGACCTTCTCTGTTCTTCTCCAACATTTCAAATTAATCTTTTATTCTCCTCATTTATCCGAGTCCGTGGAGCGGAGCTTTTCAGCAGGTAACACACTTTATTTGTACATGAGCCAAAGGACGCCAATAGATGCTTAGGACTCATTAATAGACGTTAGCAGCAGGGCTAGTTTGGAGCTGGTTAGTATTGCAGCTAAACACATCAAAATTAACTTTATTTCTGTTTTCTAAATGTATGAACTGCTTCTAGTGTGTTCACTGCAGTGGCTCGTTGCCGTAAAGTCAGCAGCAAAACGCGCTTTAAAGAAAACAGTCCTTTAATCGCAAGAATATTATTCAAAGGGACAAAAGGAAGCGCGTTCACAGAGACGCGCGACCCCGACTGACTGTGCCCGTATGGCGCGTGCAGAACCCTCGGACATTCGGGAAGACTGTAAAAAAGGACTTAAGTGGGGAAAAAGCCTGCAGGGGTGGTGTCCAAGTGATTTTAGTACGGAAGGTTCCCAGTTCAATCCCCGCCACTGCCACATTTATCCAT
This sequence comes from Thalassophryne amazonica, assembly GCF_902500255.1. NCBI lineage: Eukaryota > Metazoa > Chordata > Actinopteri > Batrachoidiformes > Batrachoididae > Thalassophryne > Thalassophryne amazonica. The sequence goes on along the minus strand of NC_047120.1, from coordinate 767,114 downwards.
GTAATGTGGAGTGGCATCAGGAAGGGCATCCGGTGTAAAACTTGTGCCAAATAAACATGCAGATCCACCTTGGGTTTGCTGTGGTGACCCCGAGTGCAAACAAGGGAGCAGCCAAAGGGTCTTACTTACTTTTTACCTCTAGAAAAAAAGGAACATGAACAAATGTAAATCTATGAACAAAGTTAACATTTATTTGTACAATACTTGCACAAATAACTGATATTTAATATTTCTTTGGCTTAAAGTGTAAGTGACATGTAATGCCATGTTGTCATGAATAGGGATGGGTATCGAGAACCGGTTCCTTTCGGGTATCGTTAAAAAATGATTCGATCCACCGACATCAATAAGCTTTTTGCTTAACGATTCCCTTATCGGTCCTTCAGAGTGGCCATTGTTTTTGGGGGTGTTTGTCAGGAAAATGATCATTTCTCTGCATTTCATTTCTCTGCAGCGGGTCCGTAATCAACATTTCTGCAGCGCGGCTTTGCTTTGAACTTTGAACCAATCGAAGCAGTGGTTCACAGATTGAAGCAGTGCTTCGATCTATTGCTTCATTTGTTCATTTTTTTTCTTTCGCTTTACCTTAATTTTCCCCTGCTAAAACCCTAAAGAGCATACGTCGGTGAGTATTATTTGCCTTTTTATGTTAAACCGACCTGTTATGGTCTTCTGAAACAGTTCATAGATGTATTTTATAACTTAAGAACGGGACCGATGCTAATGCGTTAGCATGTCTATGGCATTTCCAATGTTAAAGTTAGCATTAAGCAGTTGCAGCTGTCATCACGTTTGGGTGCATTTGTTTTCTGTATAATAAGTGTTGTCGTAAAAGAGTCAAATGTATTACAAATTGTAATATTTAAAAAAAGTTTTTGTTTATATATTAATAATCTTATGATTAGTTATTATATACAATTTTAGAGAAAGAGACAAAAAGAACCTGAATAGAAACACAACAGAAAATATCAAACCAACTAACAATGAACATAAATAAATAAATACAGACATACATATAGAAATAAATAAGTGTTTCCTGTGAACACCTAGTGACTCTTACACCTCCATTTCATCCCTGTCTTATTTAAGTTTAATGACAGTTTCGGTCAAACCATATTTTCAGTGTGTTAATTTCTTCAGTGATTTCCTCCAGAACTATCTGCCAAGCTGGAAAACTGCTACATCCTAGTAAGATCAGAACACTACTGGAATGAATTTGAATAAGGAAAGTTGTTGTGTTTTTTTTTTTTGTTTTTTTTTTTGCATTTCAGAGCTTCTAGAATTCATACATTTTCATGCAGGTGGTGTTTGGGGGTAATTTTGGGTTTCAGCTTTTTTTGTTTTTCACCACTTTCATCCCTGAATATGTCAATCGTGAGTCACTTTTGTGCAGATTAAAGTTACTAACTGGGACTCCTGTCTTGTTGTGAGAAAGAAATGAGAATTGTCCTCCATTCTGTTCACACAGCTCCAAACACTGCGCTGCTCTCTGTCGAGTCAAGTTAGAATGATAGAGTCCAGTCGGAATTAATTACTTCAAAGTGAAACACTGTTTTGTTTATTTTTTTTATGTCCAGAGATCAAGGATACAGTGACCAATTTCATATTTATTTACTTTAAGACTCAATGAAATACATAGAAAACCTGTAAAGCCTACTTTTAGTACAAAATTCACAAGAGGTATCGATAAGGGAATCGATAAGGAATCAGATAGATAAGCAGAAATGATAATAGCATCTATCGATAAAATCTTATCAGTACCCATCCCTAGTCATGAATATTTAAGACGAAAATTAAACAACAGTTTGAAAGTCATCCCTTCCTGGTGTGCAGTTCTTGAAGAGATAAATATTCAGATTTTGAACTGAAAACCAGGAACTTCCCAGCGTGCCGACATTGGACAAGGAGGCGTAAGCAGCGTCAGCTCCGGAACCATCATCTTAATTGTCACTTTATGTAATTTTACAGGCTACTGACAGCCATGTGGTTCGGGTCGGAGTTGCACCATGTTTTCGGTGTCAGAACGCTTACTTTTTGCCGGCAGAATGGCAGGTGGAACACTTAAATTGACAAGTAGACACTTGCATGGAATCTCTGGCTTCTCCACTCCACAGTGAGACAAAACTGAGATTTTCAATTTATTTTATTGTTTTCTGATCAGCGCTGATCCAGGCGCTCCGAGTCTTTTTCTTGCAACACAAAGCGGCTTGTTAACAGAGCGGCTTTGCGCAAAGTGGCTTGTTAACAACACAGACTGGATCGATCAACCGCAGTAACTGATTACACATGGTGCTGGAACCTGGCACCAAAGTCCGGTTTGACAAATGAGTTTTCTACAACCAGAACAGAAGGAATTAAATTATTTTTCAGATGTGGTTTTGTGAAGGTGGATAAGTTTAAAGGTGATCTTACTGAAACGGACAGGTAAGACTAGAGCCTGGCCGATATAAGCCGTTTTCAAAGTACTCACCATCGGCCGAAATTTTGCCGATAAAACGCCGAAGATTTCTCATAAACAGAACAGTTACTGAAATGTTTGTGTCGGCCATGTAAAATGTCCTTGCACCGTTTGTCCAGTAGATGGAGCACTGACTCCATTCAGCTGAGAGCTGCTTTACACCCCTGCTTAAATGTGTTCGTCTCGCCCGCTGAACTAATCGGCTTTACAAAAGCATCCAAGTAAGTTTATAAGGATGTTGTTTGTAATAACTTTGCGATTACATTCACCCCACATTTATCCCGTTTCAGTTCAACTCAGTTTGATTAACTCAGTTTATGTAGTAATTTGTCAAATGTGCTTCATTGTGTCGGTCACACTTTTTATTAAGCCCACGTTGTGTAGACCTTATTTCTACCATGAAAATCATTCATTTACTGCTAAGAGGTTGAAGCAAGCGTTATGGCCCGTTACGATATAATTTTGGACCGTGTAATCAACCGTTTCTGCAGCGCGACTCCAGTTTGAAGCGTGAATCACTGAAGCAATGCTTCGATCCAATGGCTCGTGGCTCTTTGATTCGCTGCTCTTCAGAAGCGGTAAGTCCGCTTCTTAACCGCTCTCAAGGCCATTAAAATATCGTGAGTCATTTTTGTGTGTATTAAAGTCATTAACTGGGACTCTTGTCTTGTTGCAGTCAACAAACGAAAATCGTTCTCCGTTCCTTTGTCACAGATTCAAACGCTGCGCGGCTCTCTGCTGAGAGTCCGCTCGGAATGAATAACTTCAAAACGAATCGCCGCTTTAAATAAAATGATACCTCTTACAAGCGTTGCAATACAGACAATAAACTACAATTGACTAAAATGTTTTTTTCCTCCCAAAATGAGACGTCTAGACATTCATGCCACTAATAATGTCTGAAAGGAAATGCTTTTGACAAAAACTAACAGATTTTATTTCTGTTTATGTCCAGAGTTTAAGGATCCAGTAACCAATTTCATATTTATTTACTTTAATACTCAATAAAATGTTGTTCAATTTCAATGTGATCAGCTTATAAAGCGCCAAATTACAACAAAAGCCGTCTCAAGGTGCCTCACACAGAACAGTTCAACATAAAAAATTAAAATAAATTAAAAAAAAATTCAAATATCTAATAGATACATAAAACAAAAACTACTCATAACAGAGTATAAAAATAGGTTTTTGATTTCCACCCAAAGGGACCAAGAATGAAGGGCGAATGTTTCAAGATTTGTTTAATAACTTTTGTAGAGTTGAGGTGTTTTTTCCAGTTCTTTGTTACTGTTCTTGAAAATTGCACAAACATACTACAGGGTCTTGTGAAAAGAATCTTATTTTACTGTTATATGATAGTTTCCTCACATGTTGTATCAGGATCCATGTTTTATTGTTAAAATGTTCTACCAGCACTAAAACCAACCTCTGTTTGCACTAAGGTTGTTTGAAAGTTTTTTGTTCTTGAAAGTTGCAGAATAGAAAAATAAAGGAGTCTTGTGAAAATAATATTTCCTTAGTGTTACTTATCTGCAACTGAAAAAGTTTTTCTACCTGTAATATACCCTATTATCTAAGTTGCAGCAACAAGAGGTACAAGATCAGATGTATTTCACAACTCTTTTTAAGGATATGTATTTTTAAGGATATGTATTTGCTAATTTCACAAAGGTTTAATTCTTGATTGCATTTTTTGAACTTGAAAATTCTTCTCTGTTATAAAGTTAATCAATATGAGGGCAAAGCTTCAGCTTTTAGCTCATACCTTTTTTGTTAAGGGTCCAAAAAAGAACATTTTATTCATTAAAAAAAAAAAAATATATATATATATATATATATATAATATCGGCTGATCTATCGGCAAATCAGCCAATTTATCGATTATCTGCATTTTTTCCATCCAAATATCGTTATTGGCGTCGGCCTCAAAAAATCCATATCGGTTGGGCTCTAGGTAAGACTATATATTTACTTCTTGTGTGAATGGTTTTAATATTTAATAATTTAAGAAGGAAAGCAATATTTATTTTAAAAACAGCTGATATTTTCAGTTGACATTTTTCAGATTTAAAATTGTTTCTAAGGAAAAAAAAGTTTATCACCTCCACCCATGCCGCAATCACCTTGATTATTATTATTATTTTTTTTATAATCAGTCTGACAACAGTGACGATATTGGCAGAGTTCAGAACACAGAATGGTGAAGGTTTTCCTCCAAAGTTTATCGTCATATAATTAAGGCTGTAAACTGTAAATTCTGTCCCCACAGCTGCTTCAGAAACACCTTCAGACGACTTAAAAAAAAAAAAAAAAAAAAAAAAAAAAAAAAAAAAATCATCCTCCAGACTGGACTTAAAAAAGCTCCACACTAGAAAAAAAAAATTTGTCTGAAAACAGCTCGACCTCTGCTGTGTTTACAATTGATTTGGGCTTGAATCAGTAGGTGCTGTTGAGCAACAATATGGCCACGGCTGAGGGCTGAACGCGGCTGAAATAGGGTGCAGGCTTCAGACAGCTGTAGTTTATCCTTCACCCGTACACTTAATCGACTTTTATTGTTCAGGATTTTTTTTTAAATATCAGCATTTCATCATTTTTAGTGATTGTGCACATTTTTTGGTGTCACCTACACTTTAACGAATCTGTGTTGCTGAAAATGAAAATTCTGCGTAAATAAAATTGCTCAGCTGAGGCTAGCTGCCTTATTTCTCAAATTCTTTCATCCATCTGTTTTCGGGACTTGTTTATTCCAATGAAGTGGTGGGGGGCTGGAGCCTATCCCAGCAGTCAGAGGGTGTGAGGTGGGCTTCACCCTGTAAATTAAGCTGAATTTTCACCAATAACCTTTGGCAAATAATAATATAACTTAATAACAAGGGCTCGTGGCGTGGGAACATGTACAGATTCTGGCCACCATAGTGTAGAAAATGAAGTACCTTGAAATATGTAATATACCATTTTAAATGGTACTGTATGGAGTATATATGTGACATTTCAGAGCTTAACACATGTTCGCTGTGGAGACACAGCTGAATAAACAATCAGAGCACCTTGTCATGGGCAAAAAATACATTTTTTTTTAAATATTCTTAGACCGGGACTTCCGGTTTGGGTCATGAAGGAGTAGGCAGAGCATGTGAAGAGCTCCGACTTAACTAGTAACATATGTGACCAAATTTAATACCTTTACCATAGGACTGGTGTAATTTACGCACGCTACAATGTTATACGACCTTGAACAGCTAATGGCTACCTCTAAACAAAAACAAACTTCTTTGATGACCACGGGGAAACACCGTTGCTAGTAAGCTATCTATCATGGCCGCTGACGCTAGCCCCTCCAAAAGCGACGGAATAACCATGACACAGCTGGTGCAAGAACTAACCAAGCAGCGAGAAAGTTTAAAAGAAGACATCTCTACCCTCATTCAAGAATCACTTGTGCCGTTACAAACTTCAGTGAATGCTTTGACAGAAACGGTGGACTCTGTGCAGCAACGGCTGACTTTGGCAGAATCACTTGCAGGTGATAATTTTGAGAAGATATGTGCAACCAAATCTGCCGTTGAAGCTCTGAAAGCCCAAAATGCGGCACTCTCAGACCGTATCGAAGATTTAGAAAACAGGTCATGCCGCAATAACTTGAGGATTATAAATGTTCCAGAAGGCAGCGAGGGTGTTGAGAATACTGTTAACTTCGTGGCGAACATGTTTATGGAGATCACCGGCGGCAATGCACTGTTTGGCTCTACTCCAGTGCTGGAGCAAGCGTACAGAGTGGGCAGAAAACCCAACGATGCTGATCACCCCCCACGTCCCTTTGTGGTGAGTTTTCAAAGGCACCAGGAGAAGGAATGATTACTGCAATGGGCAAGGCAGAACACTATTACCTACCAGGGCGTCACACTGAGAATATATCCAGATTATAGTGCTGCCCTGTCGAGGAAACGCGCTGGGTTTAACGGTATTAAACAAGCACTTTACAAGAAGAGTATAAAATTCCACTTGCGCTATCCAGCTGTCTTATAAGTCTTCCACAAGGGAAAGACCTACAATTTCAACACACCGGAGGAAGCACGGGGTTACTATGATCAACAGGTGGCTGGCAAAGAAGATTGATATGACCTGGACAGTTTATGCATACTGGATGGAAGGAAGCCATTTTACCGTCTCACTGCTTGGAGGACGTTTTGACATGTTTGTGAATTCGAACTCTCGTCAACGTCTACTTTGGTCTAACGGATCATTCCCCCCCCCCCCCCTTTTTTTTTTTTTCTTTTCTCACCTTCCCTTGGTAAGTGCCTTTACCTGTGTTGTTTTTTTCTCTCTCTCTCTCTTTGAGATAATGGTCGACTGATAGCCTACCTGCTGGCTGCTGCTCTGCTAATGTTTGATGGTGGTCGGATTTTTTTTTTTTTCCTGCTCCCTTTTGTTTATTCATTGAGCGTGTCGGAAGTGACTGGAGGACCATCAGCAGCATATTTAACTGTGTGCTTTTCATTTAAATTTTAACATGGAAATGGTTTCAACTAATATAAGCCATCACTGCTAAATGGTCATAGGCTCTTCACAGTTTAGAAGGAGAGGATGTATCAGAATGTCCAGGAGTTAGAAGAGAGCCTGCAGTCTGCCCATGTTCCGGGGGCGGGCATAGGATATGTTATGTTTGGGGTTAAAGGGGGGTTCATCCCTATGAAAGTGTTATTGTTTTTTTTTTCTACTGAGCGGAGATTTTATGCTGCTTTTTTTTTTTATATTATTTAGTATATTTTTGTTTGTTACTGACAGATGCCTTGGGGTGCACAACCTGCTTTTCATTTCTAATCATGTCATATGTCGCATGACATAAATAATGTCAGGGCGGATGTAGGTCTAACATCAACACGTTTCATTACCTGGAATGTGAAAGGAATGAATGGGCCTAATAAGAGAGCCAAGATATTTTCTCATTTAAAGAGGTTCAACGCAGAAATAATATCAGGCTTAGGAAGAACTGGATTGGACAGAGCTTCCATTCTAACTTCAATAATAAGGCACGGGGGGCAGCCATCCTGATCCATAAAAAAATATTGTTTACACCATCCCAAACCATCTCAGACCCCCAAGGGCGATTTGTGATAGTATCTGGGCTGCTATTCAGCACTCCAGTAATATTAGAAAGTGTTTATGCTCCAAACTGGGATGATGTTAGCTTTATACATAAACTCACCTCTCTTTTCCCAAACTTAAACAGACAGTCCTATTCTATCTGGTGACTTTAACACGGTTATGGACCCAGCTATGGACCGCTCCAGCCCTAGAACTTTGGCACGCTCTAAAATGTCTCTTGCTCTTGGTGAGTTTGCTGACAAAGCCGGCTGTGTTGACCCTTGGAGGTTTTTTAATCCTCACAAAAAGGAATTTTCCTACTTTTCACACGTTCATCACACATATAGTCGGATTGATTTTTTCCTCATTGAAAAGACACTTCTCCCTTTTATAAAGAAAACTGACTATACTGCAATTGTCGAATCTGATCATGTGCCAGTTTCCTTGGATATTTCATTTTCCCAAAATGTCACACAGCCAAGAGTCTGGAGATAAGACACATCCCTACTATCAGACAGTCACTTCTGTGATTTCATTGGTGAAGCAATAGATGAGTTCATATACTTTAACAGGTCTGACTCCATATCCCCATCTACATTATGGGAAATGCTTAAAGTCGTTATAAGAGGGAAGATTATTTCTTATTCTATTTCACGTAGTAAGGAGAGAAAACAAAAAGAAAAAACTCCAGGAATCAATAAGACACATTGACCAACAATATTCTACCACCCCAACACCTGAGTTATATAAAGAAAGGGTTGCACTGATAACCCAATATGACCTATTGTCAACAGAAAGAACAGAAAAACGTCAGCTTTGGTTAAAATAACATTATTATGAACATGGGGATAAAGCAGGTCGTCTTCTGGCCTACCAGCTTAAGTGTAAATCTGCGTCTCGCTTAATACCTCAGATACGTAACATATCACAATCCTTGACTGTAGACCCAATAGAGATAAACAACACTTTTAGAGATTTTTACTCCAAACTATACACATCTTCTTCCCCACAAGATAAATCAAATATGATGACTTTCTTAGACAACATTGATATCCCACAAGTAGACACAGAGGCCAAAGACAGCCTTGAAAAAACCATAAAGTTACAGGAGATTGTTGACTCCATTCATAAAATGCAAAGTGGCAAATTACCTGGGCCGGACGGCTATACTGTTGAGTTTTATAAAAAGTTTTCTCCTCAACTCGCTCCCCTGCTACTTGAAATGTTTAACCACTCCTTCAGTCAGAGCCATTTACCACAAACTTTAACAGAGGCTTCCATTTCACTTCTTTTAAAGCCAGACAAGGACTCAAATGATTGTGGGTCATATCGACCTATATCCTTGCTTAACGTTGATGTTAAAATTTTAGCCAAACTGTTAGCTTCAAGACTAGAGAATGTTACCACCAATATCATCTCAACGGAACAAACTGGTTTCACTGAGTGTTTCTTTCTCTTTTTGCTCTGTATGCACCACTCTGCATTTAATCATTAGTGATTGATCTCTGCTCCCCTCCACAGCATGTCTTTTTCCTGGTTCTCTCCCTCAGCCCCAACCAGTCCCAGCAGAAGACTGCCCCTCCCTGAGCCTGGTTCTGCTGGAGGTTTCTTCCTGTTAAAAGGGAGTTTTTCCTTCCCACTGTTGCCAAGTGCTTGCTCACAGGGGGTCGTTTTGACCGTTGGGGTTTTTACGTAATTATTGTATGGCCTTGCCTTACAATATAAAGCGCCTTGGGGCAACTGTTTGTTGTGATTTGGAGCTATATAAATAAAATTGATTGATTGATTGATAAAGGGCCGTCAGTCCTTCACAAATATCCGTAAACTTTTAAATGTTATTTACTCTCCTGCGTCCAGGGAGACTCCTGAAGTTGTTGTCTCCCTGGACGCGGAAAAAGCATTTGACAGAGTGGAATTCAGTTACTTATTTACTGTACTGGAGAAATTTGGTTTTGGCTCAAACTTCATATCCTGGATATGTTTATTATATACATCTCCTAAAGCATCAGTAATTACAAACAAGATATCTTCCCAACTATTTTCTCTCTCAAGAGGTACACACCAGGGCTGCCCTCTTAGTCCACTTTTATTTGCATTAGCTATCGAACCTTTATCAATCAAATTCAGGACAACCCCTAATATCTTTGGTATTCGTAGGTTCAAAACCGAACATAAAATCTCTTTATATGCTGACAACTTACTTCTGTATATTTCTGACCCACTATCATGTATTCCGAATATTGTCAATGTCCTTAACGACTTTGGGCTTTTCTCTGGTTACAAATTAAACTTCTGTAAGAGTGAATGCTTTCCAGTTAATAATTTGGCTCTTCAGCTACCAGACAATGCATTCTCTTTCTATATATCAAAGTCTGGATTTAAATATTTAGGCATATACATCACCCGTGCTCTCTCTGATCTCTATGAAAAGAACTTTAAACCCCTCTTGCTGAAATTGGAAGCTGATTTTAAGGGATGGTCTGGTCTTTACTTATCTCTTCCAGGTAGTTAGTTGTATAAAAATGAACGTCTTACCCTATTTCTTATACTTGTTTCAATGTCTCCCAATATTTTTGTCTAAGTCTTTTTTCCAATCTTTAAATAAATTAATCTCCTCTTGTCTTTGGGCAAATAAAAATGCTAGAATCCGAAGAGAGTTTTTACAAAGGCCTAGGGATAAGGGTGGCCTGGCACTACCTAATATGAGAAACTACTACTGGGCATCTAATATACAAAAAAAAATTATATATTGGTACCAGAGTCCTCAGTTAGATTGGTGTAAGATTGAGGCAAACTCCTGTACCTCTACCTCACTTTCTGCTTTGCTCACTGCCGGTTTACCACTCTCACCCTCTAAATTCACTTCTAACCCTGTGGTATCTTCTACTCTGAGGATATGGATACAATTCAGACAACATTTCAAACTAAAAGATTTTTCTATATACAGCCCTATTTGTAATAATCACCTTTTCCCTGCTGCCAGAATAGACCATACCTTCACTTTATGGAGGAGGAATGGTTTGGATGCATGTAACCGCCTCTATATAGATGGCATTTTTGCCAATTTTACGGACCTCTCTGCCAAATTCCACTTACAAAAATCTGACCTATTCAGATATTTTCGGGTCCGTCATTTTGTTCAAAGTCAAAGTCCAACATTTCCTGCTTCTCCAGCTGACTCAGGACTTGAGAAGATTTTGCGTAACCCTATGCATTTCAGGAGGCATATTGCAGATATCTCAAATATAATTACCTTTCTTCAGGAAACGACATTAGATGGGCTTAGAACTGCATGGTCTGAAGAACTTGGCTCTGAAATTCCTGGATACATTTGGGAACATGCTCAGGAAAGAATTAATGGAACATCATCTTGTGCCCAGCTCAGCCGAGGCCGCACGGCACCAGCGCAGTGCAGATCCATCCCGGTGACAAACAACGCAGGCTGTTAACATCGGCGATCGTCAAGCTGCCCATAAGCCGACCATGGGGCCTAAGAAGGTTCTGACAGCGGAGGAAGGTGACGATATTAAAAAATCTCTGGACTTTCTATCAGAGGAGATTTCTGTTGTGAAGCAGCAACAGAAATCAATCATGGATCTGGTGGAGGAGGTGAAGGCACTATGGCTCCAGAACGCTGAGAAAGACCGGCGTCTGGTGCAGCTGGAAAATAGAGTGGCTGAATTGGAGCAGTACACCAGAATCAACGACGTCATCATCACAGGTCTTCACATCAAACCACGGTCGTACGCACGGGCGGTAACAGATGAGAGCGGAGGGGAGCCCAGTGAACAGGAGGCCAGCTCTGTGGAAAAACAGGTTGCTGATTTCCTCCTATCTAAAGGTATAGAAATGGATTTAAATAACATTGAAGCGTGCCACCCTCTGCCCCGGAGAAATGACGGTGATCATGAGATTCATCAACAGAAAACACAAAACACTGTTAAAACAAGGAAGAAAACTGAAAGGGACAAACGTATTCATCAATGAACATCTGACCAAACGGAATGCCGACATCGCCAGGAAAGCACGCTTCTTAAAGAAACAGGGAAAAATCCAGCACACATGGACTTCAAACTGTAAAATATTCATTAAACTGAACGGATCATCAAGCAAAAGTTATGGCAATAAGGAACATCGAGGAGCTGGACAAATATGAACAATAGGTATGAGGACTCAAACACATCACAGCACCATGATGCAGACTGGAGCAACCCACTCATCCACATCATCTACACCCGGAGACAAGAGAGACATAATGACTAAGGATAATGATCCGTTTATTTCTGCCCAGGAGCTCTGTCTAGATACATTTAATTATAATAACTCTGCTAACCACCCCTTCAAATCTGAAAATGATCCTGATACCTTTTTCAGTGAGAATATTGTGAGACAGTGCAAATATTTTACAGAAGAACAATTCAAAAATTATAAAATCAATGATGAAGATTTTTCAATTATACATTTCAACAGCAGAAGTCTTTCTCGTAATCTGTCCACTATTAGTGATTGTTTGAAAACATCCAAAAAACGTTTTTCAGTTATTGCAATTTCAGAAACATGGTTAAATGAGGATAATAAAGATCTGGTATATCTTGATGGTTATGAATTGTTCCTGGTTAATAGGCAGACGAGAAGGGGCGGAGGTGTTGCATTGTTTGTAAGGTCAGATTATAACTGTAAACTCATTAACAACACGTCATTTACAGTGGACAACATCATGGAATGTGTTACCATAGAAATTACATCTATAAACTCCAAAAACATAGGTGTTAGTTGTATTTACAGAGCTCCTGGGACAAATATTGACACCTTTGAAGACATTATCTTAGGAATGTACAACAAAATCAACATAAATAAGCATTTATTTGTCTGTGGAGATTTCAATATAGATTTTTTTAAACCCTCACAATCATCCACAAATCACTTCATTTATAAACACCTTGTATTGTTTAGGACTGTTTCCAACCATCATTCATCCTAGCAGAATAACTATGGACTCAACAACTCTCATTGACAATATTTTAACTAACGTTATATCCGGTAATCTTAGTGGGGGACTACTGGTCAGTGATATCAATGATCACTTGCCAGTTTTCTCAGTCTTTGCATTGGAGGGTTGTTGTATGTATCGAAGCAATATCAAATTCATGAGTAGAAAAGTAACACCTGAAACAATTGATAATTTAAGGGAGGATTTATCAAGTCAGAATTGGTCAGATGTTTTTGTTGATGATGTTGACAGGTCATATGATGCTTTCATCTCCATTTTTTCCAGTTTGTATAATAAACACTGTCCATTTGTTGACAAAATATATAGAAATCAATATAGCAACAAACCATGGATAACTAAGGGGCTTCAGAGGGCATGTAAAAAGAAAAACGTACTATATAAACATTTCATAAAACTACGAACTAAGGAAGCTGAAAGTAAGTATAAAACATATAAGAATAAGTTAATCAATATCATGAGACTCAGTAAAAAAATATATTATAATGAGTTACTTCTCAAAAATAGAAATAACATCAAAAACACATGGAACATATTAAATGAAATAGTAAAAAAGAATAGAGTAACTTGAGATTATCCTTCATTTTTTCAGAGTAACAACTACATCACGATTGATAACGACGAGTCTATTGCTGAACACTTTAATGAATACTTCGTTAATGTGGGTAAAAATCTTGCCAGTAAAATTGACTCATCAACTAATAACTTCTGGGTAAATAATTCAACGTTTAACAAATCTGTTTCAATGTTCATTGGTGGTACTCATGAAAGGGAAATACTTGATCTGGTTCATGGTTCAAAAAGTAAGAAATCGACTGATTTTAATAATTTGGATATGGCTTTATTAAAAAAAGTTATTGATTGTATAGTAAAACCGTTCAATTATATTTGCAATATGTCACTAAGTACTGGTAAATTTCCTTCTCAAATGAAAATAGCCAAAGTAATTCCTCTGTTTAAAACTGGTGACAAACACACATTTTCTAATTATAGACCTATATCACTCCTGCCACAATTTTCCAAAATTTTGGAAAAAATATTTGCTAAAAGATTAAATGATTATTTACTGAAGCATAACATCATTTGTGAAGAACAATATGGATTCAGAAGGTCTCGAACTACATCACATGCTTTGATGGACTTTGTGGAAAGTATAGCAACTGCAATTGACAATAAACAATACACAATAGGTGTTTTGTTTTTTTTGTTTTTTTTTTTTTGATTTACAGAAAGCGTTTGACACAATTAACCATGGAATACTATTAATTAAACTGCAGAAATATGGAATCAGAGGTCTGGCATATGAATGGATAGCTAGTTATTTACAAGGCAGATTTCAGTATGTTCAATTCAATAATACAAATTCTGAACTCAGGGATGTCACATGTGGGGTGCCGCAGGGCTCAGTTCTGGGTCCTTTGTTGTTGATAATCTATATAAATGATATAAGTTGGGTGTCGAGTTCACTGAGATGTGTCCTTTTTGCGGATGATACAACTGTGTTCTGTAGCGGTGAAAATCTTGAACAGCTTCTGGACATAGTGGAGAAAGAACTGGAAAAATTTAAGGTTTGGTTTGACGCTAATAAGTTGTCACTCAACCTTGGGAAAACGAAATGTATTATATTTGGAAATAAACAGGCACCCAAATGTAAAAATTTAACTATAAACAATAAGGAAATTGAGTTAGTAACAGAGAATAAATTTTTAGGTGTTATAATTGATAATAAACTTAGCTGGAAACCACATATAAATTATGTGAAATCAAAATTGTCAAAAACTATAGCCATTTTGTATAAAGCCAAAGACCTACTGCCGCAAGAAGGGTTACTTACTTTATATCATTCTCTGATGGTACCATATATGACATATTGTGTTGAGTCATGGTCCGTTTTCATGCAAAAAAAAAAAACATTAAAAAATTTTAGGATCAAAGATTAACACGAGCCGTGACAATTTTTAAACACGTCCAAATGTGGTAAAACTTTAAAGGTATGATCGGGAGGCCGCTCTCAACACATCCGGTCCGTTTTCATGCAAAAAAAAAAAACATTAAAAAAATTTTAGGATCAAAGATTAACACGAGCCGTGACAATTTTTAAACACGTCCAAATGCGGTAAAACTTTAAAGGTATGATCGGGAGGCTGCTCTCAACACATCCGGTCCATTTTCATGCAAAAAAAAAAAAACATTAAAAAAGTTTAGGATCAAAGATTAACACGAGCCGTGACAATTTTTAAACACGTCCAAACGCGGTAAAACTTTAAAGTTATGATTGGGAGAGCGTTCTCAACACACCTGAAGCATTTTTTCACAAAAAACGCACATAAAAAATAGTGATTCGAGTTCCCCCTGTTTAATCAGGGTTAAATAGCGCTGCAGCAGAGCCTCATACGTTTTCATTTTTTCATAAGGGGAGTGAGTACGTTCCTCCAGCACGGCCCGCATTCGCGAGTCTAAATCATTTTCCGCCGTTTGTCTGATGTTATTTCCGCTCGGCGGAACGGTATGTCCGAGTTGAAGCATCTGTTGAGGAGTCAGTAAAAACATCTTTTGCGCCGCTTTGAACGCCATTATCCTCTGGGTACTATTAGACTCGTTATAACGGGCAGGGCCGCGGCGAGCAGAGGCAGGAGAAAGCCGCCCGTCTGAATCAGCGCTCCCCGCTTCCTTTTGTAACTGGTTTTTCTGTCGGCCAGAAGACGTAAAACTCTTTTTCGTTTTTTCAAGGCACGGAATTGAGAGTCGCTCAAGGCGATATTCCCCTTTAATATATTCAAAACGATCTCGGATAAAGTTTTCAGAAGCTCCGGCCTGCAGGTCTTCAGGCTGTGGTGACGCTCTCTCGCCCCGGCTCTGATTAGCGCTTTAAGAGTGGGGGCGTTCCTTTTTAAAAGAGAGCTCATATCCGTTTATCTTTCTGTAAATAAACTGTGGGCCACTCGTGCGGGAAAATATTGACGGCTTTACCCGGTCGGCTGACGTACCGCAGGCCGTACCTCCATTGAACCATAGCCTCTTGACTGCTGAGGAATGTTAGATATGTGACCTCGTACTCTTCAGAAAACAGATACCTGAACAGATCGGCAGCGTTTTTAACGAGCGCCGTCTGCGTCAGATTTGACCTCTGGGCGAATTTCCCCCAGAAGGAGTTGAGGCAGATCTTAGCCATCTGTCGTTTTGCCGGATTGTGACTGATTTTTTCTGGGTCTAAACGAATCTTCTGATTCAGCCAGTAGTCCGTGATATATTTTTCTCTGCTCTCGGGGTCTTTATCAAATTCGGGAGGGAAACCGGAGGCTTCCTGCTTGTGTTTTAAGAAGGTGTTTATGTAACCCTCAAAGATTTTATCACTTTTTTCCTCAAAATGCCAGACTTCAAAAATCTTAGCTACAACGTAGCCTGTATCCAGAGCTTTGTGGAATTCCGGGGTCGTCCAAGTCCCAGACAGAGCTCTCTGCTGCTGACTGTGTGTGCACGCTCCTGCTTGATTATTTTCATCAGCGCAGGTGCGACACAGAGTAAGCACCAGTTTACCGTGAGGAGTTCTGTGTGGGAGGACGGGGAATTTTAGCCCCACGACGGCTTTGATGAGCCCAAAATAAGTCCTGGGGTCTCAGAAATTTCTCTCGATAATTTCCGGATGCCCCGTGGGATATGTGAAATTTACGTTAACGTAAGGATACAGCGAGGTCACGTCGACGTAATAGACCCTCTCATCTTGCTTAGCCGTGTACCTCAGACGGGACGCGCAAGTCCGACCGCCGTATAAAGCGTTGCGAGGTTCGAGGGGCGGCGGTAACCCCCTGCGGCTGAGGAAACGGCGAACACTCTCATCCCTCAGCCTCATTTCAAGCCACTGATGTTCCCAAATTACGCTGAGGGTGACGCCCGGCATAGCCCGCAGAAAGGCTATTTTTTTCTGACACGCTGCGTGGAGCTCTCCAAATGAGGTGTTTGTGAGAGGGTTTATTTCGTGCTGTGTAAAACACATTGCACACCCGCGGTAAAAATACCCGAGAAACTCCCACACTTTTATCCGCCCGTCAATCTGAGCATACCCATCAACATAATAACCTCCTATTTTTTTCTCGCCCCTGTTTAGAGCGTGATCGATGATAATGTTTTGCGTCTCAGCAACCCATTCTAACCACTGCACGGCCACGTCCGAATATTTTTTATGCTTCGTTCTATAATTGTCGGCGGAGGGGATCGCCAGCGTTTTGGAGCGAGAAAGTTAGTTTGGAAGACTTTCATACACGCCGAGGCGATTGTAACGCAGCTAAAAGGATCCACGCATGTTTCAGCGATGAATTCAGATATAAATTTGGAGCAGGCTGTAGCCAGGATTTTTGTATCGTTATCACAATACATAGCGGCCTCGGCTTTAAAATCTAAAATTGCGTTTTTTTTGCTCACGTACCACGCGTTAAATTCCTCTCTTTCTCCCTCTGACATATTTGCGACCCCGTAAGCCGCAGAGTCATGGTACGGCCCGACATAGTTCAGATTTTTTTCTGAACTGAACAGGTGCGGAAAGTAACCTTTGCGGACAATTTCGTCTTTCAGCCGGATTCCCAGGGCTTTAGGCATCTGAGATAAGCGCATTGTAAGGAAAGATAACGAATCTATATATTTCTGTTTAAAGGCGGCGTCTGTCATGAGTAATAGTTTACTCCCGGTCATAATCACAGCGGGGGTTACACCCTGCTGGACTAAATACTTTAGAAGCAGATAGCCGTCAAAAGCTTTTGAGTTGTGAGCGATGAACACGTATTCCTTGAATTTTCTCGTTCTAAAATGTTTAAAGAAGCGGGCTACGCAGTCTGTCCCCCGTGCTCTCCAAAAATCACCCGTCTTTGTTACAGCGCTGACGTAAAACGGCACGTGTTCCCCGTTATTATCGACATACGTTTCAAAGTCATAAAAAACGTATTTGTCTGAATGCATCTCTTCAGCTTTGACCGACGTTATATAGCAGAGGTGACCCTCGCTCGGCTCCTGGAGAGCCTCGCCGCATATATGACACCTCTTCTGCTTACACACGTGCGGAGCGCTGTTTTTAGAAAACGCTATGTAATACTCGCGTTTACATCAAGGGCATTTTTTTCTGTTATCACACACATTAACGAACTTAGCGGCGGAAGGACGATACTTCGGTTGTTTATGCAGGCTGTAACAGGCGGGCGAGCGACACTTCTTGTTACATTCGCTGCAGAATACCGGGTTATTTTTCTCGTAATTTTACAATATGACGGACAATTATGGGAGGCGGAGTTATTGTACCCCTCAAAGCAAAACTCACATACATATTTCACTCCCAAAAATCTCTTTAAATCGGTGATTCCGTAAAAATGATTATTAAACAGAAAAACGAAGAGTTTTCTGCAGCGCCGGTATTCCTGTCTGGAATTTTGTCAGCTTTCTCTCCCCTTCAGCTCTGAAAAACACCACAATTTTACAACCCAGAACATTTTCAAATTTTCCCACCTGCTCTAAAGATACCGGCGTAGCAGCCGTTAATCCGACGCTAATTTGTAACGCCAGCCCGCGCTGCTCCGCCTCGTGCGTAGTCAGATGAGGATTCAATAATTGAACGAGGTTTATCGCGAAACATAAACTGTTGTCAGGATTATACACGATATTAAGGCATTTGGATTTTTTCCTCAGAACCTCGTGATGGAGGAGGTCATCTATTCTGCGTTTCCCCCCGCCGTTCTGGTTGCGGATGACTTGGACCACTAATTCCAGTCTCGTCGGCTAAAACGTTGGAATTCGATTGTATCAATCGTTCTAGCAGATTTTGGAAGCCTGTCACATCGCCCGCGTCGTTATATGAGCTGATCAAAGCGGCCTCGTTGTAGACTGAGTCCCCACGAATCTCCATCTGGATAAAGTCCCCGGCCCTGGCATGTGTTAAAGCCTTTTCGACCGAGTTCTGAAGAGTCCCAATGACGTTACGATAAAATTCCGCGTAGTCGGGAATTTCGTCGACGCGGTGGAAATTTAGAGGCTGCCTGATTTTGATATTGTTAAAAGCCGGTCTCCTGATGACGTTAGCAGCCCCACCGCCCGTCATGGGAGAGTGTCGGCTGGACCCTGGTCGTGCATCATCCCCGCCTTCCATCAAAACAGAGATTACTGCGTTTATCGGGGTTAAATGAGCTCCGTTTAAAATCTCTTCCCCGTGCGCATTGCGCGGGGAGGGACTTCTTAAAGGTGAAAAAACGCGCGCGTCGTTAGGCGTTTGATTTAATTCATCCACCGCGGATTGGACGTGAGGATTAACTTCACACGCAAGGAGGTTTACGGCGTTATTTAGAGGAGTCAGACGTACCTGGTTCAACGCCACGGGACCGGACTCGTCTGGAGGCGGGGTGTGCGGGGGGTCAGGGGGCTCTTCAGTATCAGACTGGACCGTCGAATTTATAGTGTTAATTGCAGAAATGATGTAGGGGTTAATTTCTTCCGATTCTTGTTCAGCCGCCAAATTGATAAGAGCATCATTTAGTGGTGTTAAACGAACACGGCTTAAAAGTCTCTCTCCGGACTTGATATTATTTCGAGGCGGCAAATTTAACGCCTCGGGTAATGGACCATCTGTTCCAGGAGCGCTCCCCGCTGAGTCGATTATTGAAGCGTTTAAATCCAATACACGTCCGAAGTTATTTTCCCGACCTGAATTCTCTCCTTCCATCTTTTAAAATCTGTACCAGGATGAATCTACCTCAAGAAAATCAATTAATATACTTCTTCAAAATGAATTAATATTCCTCTTCAAAATGAATTAATATTCCTCTTCAAAATGAATTCTCCCGTTCCATCGGAATAAGAAAAAAAACAGAATACACATTTTCAAAAAAGTTGCGAGATGAGGTTAATCCCAGCTCAGAATATCTTCGAGCCTTGCGTCTCGGTGGAAAATAGACGGTCTCCCTCCACCGCGTGCTGAAAAAAAGAGAAAAACGGTAGTTATTAAATATTTAAAATAAATACATACATAAACTCCGACTCCTTACCGTGTAAATCCGTGAATCGTTTTACGGTTCTCTGCCGCTGACCCGCTTCTCCACGGGCTGTAACAGAAAAAAATCGGGTTATTCCAGAGTTTTAACCGTGATTTAATTTCGGTGTACTTACATCTGCGTGGTGAAGTCGGGGCTTCCAGCCTTCGAACTTCTTCAGGGGGCTCTGACTTGATTTCTAGAATTAAAATAAATAAATAAATAAAAAGCAGCACCCTCGCAAGCAGCTATTCTGTAATATTTCAAATATATTACCGAGGCCGGGTCCGAATGCACTCTGGAGCGTCTGCGTGGTTTTGTCTAAAAAAAGACACAGTTTCAGACCGCGTGCATCATTTAAAAACACTCATTTCTATCAAAAAAGATTACTTAAATCACTTACCCTGAAAGCTGATGCGGTTTTCGCATCTGATCGAAGACGAGAAAACTTAATTAAACATGGTTTTTCAGGATTTTTTTTTTTTTTTTTTTTACTGCAAATTAATTCTATTTTATACCCATCGCGGGGTCCAGGCGCCTTCACTCTTCACCGGTCGTAGTGGAAATGAGCGCTGACTCCTTCCCACAGGGGGACGTGACTGAGAAGAAACTTTGTTTTTTTCCGGCTTCATCACCTCGGGCGGCATCTCCGATCAGCGGGTGTCCCGCAGCCCCTGATCGACCAGGTAATATCTTAAAAGAAACTGCATCTACCGTGACTAAGAATAAGCTTTGTTTTTCCATCTTCAAACAAGCCCAGCGAACGACCCCGTCATCAGGAAATCGGATGTAATAAAACATTCAAGCTTCAACCAAAGATTCAAGCTTCTCTACTATGTTATGAAAGACCATCCGGCGTGACACCCCCGCTGCGCAGGTCACACACACACACACACACACACACACACACCTCCGAAACACACGCACACCTCCGAAACACACGCGCACACACACACACACACCTCCGAAACACGCGCACACACACACACACACCTCCGAAACACGCGCACACACACACACACACACACCTCCGAAACACGCGCACACACACACACACACACCTCCGAAACACGCGCACACACACACACACACACCTCCGAAACACGCGCACACACACACACACCTCCGAAACACACACGCACACACACACACCTCCGAAACACACACGTACACACACACACCTCCGAAACACACACGCACACACACACACACCTCCGAAACACACAGTTAGCGTCTGCAACAGGTATTACAGCCGTGGGGTCATGTTTCCGTGAGGAGCTCTATGCGTGGGTATTTGACCGTCTTGCTGCAAAGACTTACAGCTGTTACAGCCGAGAGACGGTTATTTTTAACCTTTCTTTAATTTAAGAATTAAAAAACAGAAAAGGAGACGCATTAATTTAAGAATTAAAAAATATTAAAGGCGTATTAAAGTATTCGTGTTTAATCACTAAATTGAAGAAAACCTCCCATAATTATGCATAAGATACGGTATTTTTTATTCCTTCTTTAATTGAGGCATTAAAAACCATAAAAGGACGCGCTTTAATTTAAGAATTAAAAATATTAAAGGGGTATTAAATATTAGACACTGATTTATGTTTAATTATTTCAGAATTAGTTAATTCTTTAATACATTAAAAAGATCTAGGTATTTTTTTAATCGTTCTTTAATTCATGAAATAAAATGGGGCTTGGGGCGGGATTAGGGGAGGAGCTTGGGAGCGGGGCTAGGAGAGGAGCCAGGGGCGGGGCTAGGGGAGGGGTTAGGGGCGGGACTTAAGGGCGGGACATAGTGACACAATCGATTCTGATTGGCTGTGACATCATAAGGGGCTGGATTAGGGGCGGGGCTTAGTGACGTAGTCGATTCTGATTGGCTGACAGGGCCATAAATCAGTTTTGAACATAAGGTCTCAGTATTCTCTCTCAAAGGTTAACACAAGCTGTCACAGCATTTAAAAGTGTGTGAAGGTCCTGGTAGCTGGATACAGGAGGTATTGCCCCTTTTCTTAAGGCAATTACGATATCTTTTCACAAAATCAGAAACCAAATCATCGTTTGCGATAGTATTTTCGGTGTATAAAGACAGCACATCTTGGTACAACACCCCGGTGGCGCTGATATATATTTAATACACGCAGTGACCTTTATTTTATTTGTAAATATTCACAAAAAGGAAACATGGAAATAGAAATGGGAAAAAATATGAGTATATACATATGTATGTACGGATATATTTAAATCTCTTTGGTGTTAAAGATATGTAGATGTTTTGTTCATGTGGTTTCTGACATGTCTGCAATAAGACAGGCTGAAGCTGGGAAAACTAATTCTCCTGTGAGTAGCGTTTTATTCTTTTAGTGCAACTATTAAAAGGTCCACTATTTCTGTATTATCCGTCATGACTTTGCTATCCATCCACTTTTGTTCATAATATGGGACCACTACACGCGCGGGTCTGGGGATATTTGCGTCTTAAAAGTGTGTGTGTGTGTATTTGGGGTGTTTAGCGCAAAAGGTCGCACCTCTTTTGACAAACCGGACCAGCGTCACAGATCCCGGTTGAAGCAATATTTTTATGAGGTCCTGTTGTGTCCCTCGGTCCGAGGTGTCAGGCTAAATCCCCTGATCGATGATTACGTGTGTTTTTTGGGTCCACCATAAAACCTGATACCTGTGGGTAATGAGCTTGTTTTGGAGGCTGGTCCAGTTTTCTGTCCCGCCTCCTGCTGCAGTGTTTTTCCTTCATTCCAGCCGCTGACCGGAGCAGACGTTCATTCTCTCGGAATGAAGTTTTCTTTTTCTTCAGAGTGCGTAAGTCTTTCACGGCAAGTGATTTAAGTAATCTTTTGATAGAAATGCTTCTGTTTTTTTTTTTTAAAGATCCTCAGCGGTAAAAACATTTTTTTAAATGATGTTTTTTGTTAGATATAGAGCCCCACTATGAGAAAAGTTTATTCTGATGGAGCAGAACAAATTGGCCTGACAAATTAACCCCAGAGGATCATTTAGACGACACGACGCGCCAGGGACAGACTCTCCTTTATGACGTAAGAAAATCAGCTCATAACTTTTTAAAGTGTAAATATTTCATTAATAAGTATGATCTGTGTTACAGTTTGTGGATATTCTGTTAGGAGTTTATTTAACGCTGTTTAATCAAGGTTTTTCCCCCAGACACAGCAGCAGAGATAGTAAACCCTCTGAAATCTCATTTATATTAAAAATACAGGTTAATAACGCGGAGCTGGTGTGTTATAACCGACGGAGGTCTGTCGAACCGTCAACAGGGCGCCGCGGGGACGGACTCGTGTTACACGGTAAGAAGAAAAAATCATATCATGACGTTTTTTTTAAAGTGTAGGCTAAATATTTAATAAGTCGCATCTTTTCTTTCAGTTTGTGGCGAGACGTGACCGTCGCTCCTGCAAGATGCCCGGAGGTTCGAGGATATTTTGGACTGGTATTAATGAATGTTTTTGAGAGAGAATAATTGCGATGCATAAAAAGTTTATTCTGGTTTAACGAGAAGAAGAAGACAAATTAAGCCCAGAGGGTTATTAGACGACACGGGGAGCCGGAGAGAGAGTCGCCTTCATGAGGTAAGAAAAAAAGAAAAACAATGATTTAGTAATATGACTAAAGTTTTTAAAGGTCCGTAAAGTAAGAAAAAAAACATATTGGCTATATAATGTCAGACGTTTCCCCACTCAGCCAAAAATTTATGCAAACAGTCAGCATCAGCTCGAAAAGTATAAGTTTTTGTGGAACTTTTCACAACCAAATAAGCGTTTAAAGCGTAAAACCCTCCGCCAGTTAGATTTCTCAATAAATGTCCACCGACTGTTTCTATCAAAGATACGGCGTGTGAATTGTAAAAATTACAGCTTCTGTGTGTTTTCAGTGGAACTTCTGCAAAACAACCGCATTTAAATCTTTATCCACGTTAAAACGACTTGAGATTTATAATTATACGCTCTGAACAAATGCACAGATTCTACATGACACACTTTCCTCTTGTCACACTGACAGCAGTGTGTCGGCTCACAGGCTGTTAATGTTTTTTGACAGAATTGGTCGGAAATGTGCAATTTTCAAGTGCCTGGTGCAGCTTTTTACAAATAAAACAGCGGAGTAACAACAGTGAGTTTTAACATTAGAACTCTTACCCTCCTGATGTTGGTCAACTCGTGTATTTCAGATTCATTTTAATAAATGTTCACCTTTCTGTAGCAGTTGTTAGCTAAACTAGTTTGTTCATAATTACAAGCGTTTTTTAAAAACACGTACAATTTTTACTGCGGATTATTCGCTGTTTAGGGTATTTCTACATGCCTTACACTGTAAAATATAATAAGTTGACTTTACTAAAAATGCAAACTTGCTGCCTTACAAAGTAATTTATGTTGTCTTGAAGCAGATTTGATTACCTTAATTATTGCGAGTGTGCAGTACTCAAATACACTTAAAATCTAGATTACAGTAACTTGTTTATTTTGCTGTACTGAAAAAAATAAATCTAGATTACAGTAACTTGTTTATTTTGCTGTACTGAAAAAATTAAATTACAGTAATGTATTTACTGTGAGCATCCAGCAAGTGACGGCTTAATTCTCAAAATAGTTTTGTTCATTCATCATATTCAGGTCAACTTAATTTTCTTGAAGCTACAGCTTGAAAACTGAGTCTGGTTAACTTAATTTGTTTGTATGTTTGCA
The DNA here is from genome assembly GCF_902500255.1 of Thalassophryne amazonica. Taxonomy (NCBI): domain Eukaryota; kingdom Metazoa; phylum Chordata; class Actinopteri; order Batrachoidiformes; family Batrachoididae; genus Thalassophryne; species Thalassophryne amazonica. Next base: position 742,835 of record NC_047120.1, on the reverse strand, counting down.
TGCATTTACAGTGTACAGAGAGAGTGCGGCTCAAACCAAATTCCATGTATTCTGTGGATACTTGGCCATTAAAAGCTGTTCTGATTCAGATTCTGATAAACCAGAAAATGCTGATGAACCCTGTTTTATTTGAAACTTCAAAGTTGTTGCTTCAGTTCTCCATCATTCAGTTATCTGTGATTTTCAGGGAACACTTGACATAAAATGCTGACGGCTGATTTTCATATTAAAAGAATAGATGTCTCCCTTTTGGAAAGTCTCCCAAGAAATCTGATCAGAGAATCTTGATGTCTTCAGGGTGTATTAAAAACTAACCAGGAGAAAGCTGCTTTCAAGAACAGTTTCAGTTATTTTTTGACCCACTTCAGATGTTTCTTGGTCAGAATGAGGTGGTAAAGCAGGAACTTGCAGCAATACAAGTGAGCAAAGAAAATGTTTAGATTTAGGACTTAACATCCAAGCTGCTGGCATGTGAACGTTACCGTGAAGTGTTGAGATAAGGATTTGATGTTTGAATCCCAAAATGTGTAAAATATAATAAGTTGACTTTACAAAAAAAATATGCGAACTTGTTGCCTTAAAAAAGTGGCTTTGAGCAGACTCACCATAGGGGAGTTGAGTTTATTATACACAGCTAGAGACATAATAATCATCTATCAGCTAATTTACCACGACAGCCTGATGGTTACCCTTTAATAAACATGAACGTATATGCTTTTTTCTTCATGTAAGTGGACCAAATACCTTTTTTCTTAACGTATCCTGTGTTTAATAAACATGAACGTATACTTTTTTTCTTCATGTAAGTGGACCAAATACTTTTTTCTTAATGTTTTCCTTCACGTATGCTGTGTTTAATAAACATGAACAATTGCTTTTTTCTCTGTGTGTGACTTTAATAAATGTAATAAAGCACATATTCTAAACCTTATACAGCCTGTGTTCTTTCCTATAATATTGTTGAAAAGGGTAAATTGTTTTTCAAACAAGGTTTTTGTGAAAAACACTTACTGGCACCTTTTGCTCTAAAAATACCATCTGGCCTGACACCCAGCCACCCTGCCGGGAGTGACGGGGAAGAAACTGTTTTTTCCGTCTTCATCACCTCGGGCGGCATCTCCGATCAGCGGGTGTCCCGCAGTCCCTGATCGACCGGGTAATATCTTAAAAGAAACTGCATCTATCGTGACTAAGAATAAGCTTTGTTTTTCCATCTTCAAACAAGCCCAGTGAACGAGGAGCTCTATGCGTGGGTATTTGACCGTCTTGCTGCAAAGACTTACAGCCGTTACAGCCGAGAGACGGTTATTTTTAACCTTTCTTTAATTTAAGAATTAAAAACCATAAAAGGAGATGCATTAATTTAAGAATTAAAAAATATTAAAGGGGTATTAAAATATTCGTGTTTAATCACTAAATTGAAGAAAACCTCCCATAATTGTGTAAAAGATACGGGTATTTTTTAAATCCTTCTTTAATTGAGGCATTAAAACCATAAAAGGATGCGCTTTAATTTAAGAATTAAAAAAATATTAAAGGGGTATTAAATATTAGACACTGATTTATGTTTAATTATTTCAGAATTATTTAATTCTTTAATACATTAAAAAAGATCTAGGTATTTTTTTAATCGTTCTTTAATTCATGAAATAAAATGACATTAAAATATTAGACCTGGGTGGGAGGGGAGGTAGTGCTTGGAGGCGGAGCTGGGGGCGGGGTTAGGGGAGGTGCTAGGGGCGGGGTTAGGGGTGGAGCTTGGGGGCAGGGTTAGGGGAGGAGCCAGGGGCGGGGTTTGGAGGCAGGACTAGGGGAGGGGCTATGGGCATGGCTAGGGGGCGGGACATAGTGACGTAATCAATTCTGATTGGCTGTGATGTCATAAGGGGGCGGGAGTAGGGGAGGGGTTAGGGGCGGGGCATAGTGACAAAATCGATTCTGATGGGCTGTGACATCATGAGGGGGCGGGGCTTAGTGACGTAGTCGATTCTGATTGGCTGACAGGGCCATAAATCAGTTTTTGACATAAGGTCTCTCAGTATTCTCTCTTTCAGGTCCCAAACCCAAATATAGCTCAAGGACAGCCGCCATTCCTTCATGTGTTCCGTCCGTGGACACCAGAAGAGGCAGCAAAGGCCGTGTCTGGCCTACCAGACCCACAGGCTGATGTGGAAGAGTGGGTAAAAGGAATGGAGGACATTATAAAAGCGTATAGGTTGAATGGCTATGAAGTAGGACAGGCCCTACAATTGGCTCTGGGCCGAAACTGGGCCCACGTGAGAGGGACATTTACAGGACGTGCTGCAAACAGCATGGTCCTGCCGTATGGGAATGAGGAGGATCCGGCAGCGGCGTTACAGGCTCAAATAACCAATTTAATGACCAGAGTTAAAAACAAGTTTAAACAGAAAGCAGACTATGGTAAAATAAATGCGTGTAAAGAAAAGGCAGATGAGGATGATTATAATCAGCGTTTAGGGACAGTTTTCTGTGCAAACAGCGGTATACCGCATAGTGATGATCAAGCAGGAGCATATCAAAATCAGCTGAAACAAGCCCTCCTGAATGGTTTGAAGCCAGAAATTAGTGCATGGATCAAAAAGCACAATGTGACCACTGACTCAGATGATATGATTAAGATACTGGATTGGGCAAGACATGCAGCAAAAGTGACCGGACAGACAAAACCCAAAACTTCTGTCTTTGTGACTGAAGATTTTTCTGAAATCTTCCATCAAATGGGAGGCTTTAGGGGCCGGGGTCGTGGACGCGGCCGTGGTCGAGGAGGTTTTCGAGGTGGAGGGCGTGGTCGTCCCAAATCAGGTCCACAGGAGAGTACCTGTTGGAAGTGTGGAGAATTTGGCCATTGGCAAAGGGACTGTCCCCACCAAGGTCCGCCTAAAGTGTTGAGACCATCAGCCCCTCCTCAGTCACAATGACTAGAGGAAGGTGAAAATGGAGAAAAAGTCAGAGTGACTGAACTGGACGTAACAACAAACACACCAATATGTGACAGCATTGATGAGTTACCAGAAAAACAGATAACAATCACAGTGGATATTCATGGAGCATGGTCATTACCACTCCTGAAAGAAAGACCTGTGGTGACTCTAAAGGTAAATGGACAGGACATGGATTTTCTCTGTGACACAGGAGCATGTAGGACAGTGATAACAGACAGACCTCCCGGAACTAAATTTGCAAAAGAAGTCATTTGGGTAAAATCTGCAAATGGACAGGTGAATTCAGAGAAAATATTGAAGTTTGTCAATTTTGAAGATCCTGAAACGGACCAAACTGCTTGTGTCTCTGTGGTTTATTTGCCCCATTGTCCAGTAAATTTACTGGGATGACATTTGATGACTGCCTTATCTATAGGAGTCACACCAACAGTAGGTGGTATGAGAGCTGTGAGACAGCCTGCTACTGTATATACAAATTTGGCCCAGGCCTGGCAGTACTCTTTGGATCTGTTGGAGTTGAGACAAACTGAACAATTATTGGAGGAAGGTCTGATGACCTGTGAAAACAGAGAACACGTAGTAATGATGTCACCAAAAGATCTACACATAACTATGCTATTCACTCCACGAAAGGATGAAAGGTATGGAGCAGGATTTCTGAAAATTCCATCAGAATTACAGACAGTAGCACACCTATACACAGACAGAAAAACCACCTCTGTGTGTAGTGTAGTGCTGACCCAAAGTGCAGACAAATGGTACAGAGGAAAACCTGAGGCTGTGCCGCATATTTCACTGACAAGGGCAGACACTCAGTCCTGGAAGGACCTTGGAGGAATTGCTAAAATAGCTGAGGAAGCGACTGATTGGCACGAAGCAGATGCAGTGTCGGTGTGGGATTTCAGTCCATCCACAGGCTTGTATCGGAAATACATGTTTGTAAGTGCTTGGACGACACCGGTGATACATGAAGTAGATCTGGACGATTGAAATTTAACAACATCTGTGTTGTTGACACAGGAAGATGAGACTTTATTGGCCAAACTGCCTCCTCATCTCTGGGTGAATGCACCCACAGATGTAGGACTGTTGAAAAATATTCCGCCAGTCAAAATTAAGCCACGATCTGATTGGAGACCACAGATCAAACAATATCCGTTAAAACCTGAAGCAGAAAAAGGAATTGAACCGGTTATTGCAGAATTATTGGAAGCAGGAGTCATCAGGGAATGTTTAGATGCATCCTGTAACACTCCAATATATCCTGTGAAAAAAGCAGACAATCAGAATTGGTGAATGGTACAAGACCTACGTGCAGTAAATGCTGCAGTAGAAACTAGTGCCCCTCTGGTCCCAGACCCACATACGCTGCTAAATAGATTAAGTCCTGGAAACGTACTTCTCTGTCATAGACATCAGTAATGCATTTTTCTCAGTACCTGTTCATCCAGACTCTCAATTTTGGTTTTCTTTTACATTCAAAGGGAAAAGATATACATATACAAGACTCCCTCAAGGTTTTGCTGACAGTCCATTTTTACACAAGCAATAAATTGTTGCTTATCTTCATTTACTCCACCAGAAGATTCACAAATCTTGGTGTATGTAGATGACATTTTGGTGGCAGGAAAGACAAAAGACAGCTGTACAAAATGTACTATGATGCTTTTGCAACATTTGGCAGAAACAGGAAGTAAAATTAAAAAGCAAAAGTTGCAGTTTGTGCAACCACAAGTGACTTATTTAGGCCACGTCCTATCAGCTGAGGGGAAACGAATACAAGACGATCAAAAGCATGCTATTCTCAAAGCGCCTAAACCGTCAACAAAAAAGGAAATGATGACTTTCTTAGGTATCTGTAATTATTGCAGAGCCTGGATTCCATGTTATGTAGAGAAGGTGCAGAAATTGCAGGATTTAATACACTCTATACCAATGGCTATGAGTGACAAAATACAGTGGAATAAAGAAGCTGAAGAACATTTTACAGCTCTTAAACAAGAACTTGTGAGTTCCACAGTATTATCTCTGCCCAATTATGCCAAGCCATTCACTCTCATGGTGGACACAAAACAGGGATTCATGTGTGCAGTCTTGCTACAACAACATGGTAATAAAAATAAACCAGTTGGCTATTATTCCAAACGTTTGGATCCAGTGGCACAGGGCCTACCTCCCTGTGTCCAAGCAGTATGCGGAGTAGCAATGGCAGTGGAAAGTACAGCGGATGTTGTTTTGTTCCACCCATTGACTGTTAAAGTAACACACACAGTCAGTGTGTTACTCCTGCAAACAAAGATGACATTCTTATCGCCTGCTAGACAGATAGCATATACAGCAATGCTATTGTCTCAGCCACACATTACCATTGAAAGATGCAACACCTTGAATCCCGCCACGCTCCTACCTACTGAGACAGACGGTGAACCGCATGATTGTTTGGCAGACACACAGAAACAACAATTACCTCGACCAGACTTAACAGACGAACCATTTACAGATGGACTACATTACTTTGTGGATGGCTCATGTTTCAAAGATCAGAAAGGACAGACATTAACAGGCTATGCTGTTGTTCAATTACCAAATACTGTTATTGAAGCAAAACAGATCGATCATTTTAAATCAGCCCAAACTGCAGAACTCATTGCATTAACCAGAGCTTGTATCTTGGCTAAAGGACAGAAACTGACAGTCTATACAGATAGTCAATATGAATTTTCAACAGTTTGGTTCTTTGCAAAACAATGGCAACAAAGAGGTATGATAACCTCTACAGGGAAACCAGTGACACATGCAGGCTTACTCACAAATTTGCTAGAAGCAGTGACATTACCATCACACCTGGCATTATGTAAATGCGCAGCCCACACCAGAGGCACAGATTTTGTCTCCAGAGGAAACTGTCTCACAGACAAAATAGCAAAAGAAGCAGCAGCTGGTCGATATGGCACTTCTTCTATTTACACAGCTCAGACAGACAATGAACCATTAATAGACTCTGACCTTTTACTGGATATGCAAAAACAAGCAACAACACAGGAACGAAATCTGTGGTTGAAAAATGGGGCAACTCCAAACCCCAAAAGACTTTATTGTGTACATAACAAACCCGTCCTACCCAAAAGCTTATTCAAAGCAGCTGCAATTGCGACACATGGATCAACACGTGTCGATAGGGGGGATGGTATATATGGTAGACCAACACTTTACTACCTATGGATTTAATTTATACTCAAAAAATTTTTGTAAAGCTTGTGTTACCTGATTGAAACACAACCCACAGGGAAATATAAGACCCCGGAGAGGGCAATTCCCAAAACCACAGTATCCTTTTCAAATTGTTCATATGGACTTTATTGAACTAAATCGATGTGGACCTTATCAATACTGTTTAGTATTAATTGATGCTTTTTCAAAATGGGTAGAAATTGTTCCATCACAAAAAGCAGATGCTTTAACAGTAGCAAAAGCACTGTGTAAGACAATTATTCCATATTATGGAATACCAGAGACATTGTACAGTGATAATGGAACACATTTTGTAAATGAAGTTGTACAAAGAGTAGCAGAACACATGAAAATTAAGTTAAAACATCATTGTGCTTACCACCCACAAAGTGCAGGATTAGTGGAAATGACAAATGGCACAATAAAAACAAGACTAAGGAAATGTATGGAAGAGACAAAACGAACCTGGATTGAATGTTTGGACCTAGTAAAATTGTATATGAGAATAACACCAACACCATCAGGTTTAACACCATTTGAGATACTTCATGGACGACCATATCGTCTACCAGTTTTTGATATGGATACTAAAACAGCAGATGAAGAACAAACATTAGCAGATTTTATGAAAAAGACATTAACACAGAAAGAGATAACTTAAACACATTTACTGCCGGATAATTCTGATCTTCCACAGGACGGCCTTCCAGTAGTCCAACCAGGAGACTGGGTGTTCATCAGAGTGATTAAGAGGAAGAACTGGTCCAGTCCTCGTTGGGAAGGTCCATACCAAGTGCTGTTAACAACACCAACTGCAGTAAAGATAGCGGAGAGATCAATGTGGATACATCTAAGTCACTGTAAGATACAGCGTGTGTTGGCTGCCTCCACAGTGTAAGGGGAAGTCTGGCTACAAAGGGAGTCTCAACGCCAGTGAAGCAGGGAGATCCTTGCACTATTAGGTGAGGTTGGTCAACAGCACTGTATCCTAGCAATCATGACTGAACTACAGCAGACCCCGGAGCGGCGTGCTCAGTGCCGCCGCTGCCGGACTGTTGGTAGGGCAGCCGGTTGCGCTGTGACCTTAGTGTGTTTCGTGCTCCTCGGATTCCTGGCCTGGTGGTTGACCCAAGAATTGAAGCTCACTGTGGACTGAGCCAGAGAACAATGGAAGCAACGTCAGAAGAGGTTTATTCATAATGTGAATGAGACAGATGGACACCCTCATATATACCATACTAATATGTGGTACAGATATGTTCATTTATTGGCTATGGAATTACATGTTGCTAATTGTTATGTTTGTTCACATATGCCTATATCCTCAACACACCCAGCTCTGACGGCTAAACCGTACCCTGCTAGGGTGACAGAATGTCTTATCATACGGATGTATAATCAAACTGTATTTCGGGGGCAACAGTTCTCAGCAAATCTGACAAGACGTAACACCACTTGCCTCAGTGCAACCACTTTTATGATAGGGACTTCAACAGACGATGTACAAGCGTGCCCAAGTGCTGCTCCATTGACTAGACTGAAGGGAAACGCAAAAATATCATCACACGTTAAATTGTCATCACAACGGCCATTCCCGATTTGCTTTTACGGGACAGGGAATAAAACTGTAGGTAAAATTAAGAAATGTCTGTGTACTCAAACTTATGTTTTATCAAATGATTTAAGCCTAACCAAAACATATTATGTGGATGGTACTTATCTTCACCACATTGGACGTGGATGTAATCATACAGGCTCCTGTCCATGTGGAACGGATGAATTATGTGCTTATGTTAGTAAGTTTTTGCTACCACCTGTAAATGGTACTCCGGTGTATGATGATATCTATTGGCTTTGTGGTTCCAGACTGTACATGAGTCTCCCACCAAATTGGGGTGGTGTGTGTGCACCTACCCAGGTGACTGACCATACATATGTGGTAGTGCCAAGGACCTCCACAGAGAAGAATGGCAGCACCAGACGGAGGAGATCGATATACCCAGATGTGTTGCCACATGATCACATGTGGGGCTCGGATGTACCAAAGGACCAAAAATTGTGGTCTGTAGGAGATAAAATAGCACATTCACTGTTCTCCTGGATAGGAGTGGTAAAAAATTCATTAATGATTGAAACTCTGAATTATCGATTGGGTCTGTTCATGAATGTAACTAAGAAAATAGTAGCAGCTCAAAATACTGAAATAGATGCTTTACGTACCATGGTGATGCAAAATCGCATGGTTTTAGACTTGCTTACTGGTTCACAGGGAGGAGTTTGTGTTCTGCTGAAAACAACATGCTGTACTTTCATCCCAGACTCCATTCATTCAGTGGATGTGCAGGACGCATTGGAAGAGCTGAATAAACTTCATGATGCAATGCATAAAGACACCCTAGCCGTGAACCGGTGGAATCCCTGGTCCTGGTTGACTTCAGGACCATGGTGGCAGTTACTATTGAAAATAATGACACCAGTTATTGTAGTCCTAATTCTGATTGGACTTCGCATGTGTTGTGTGATCCCTTGTATCAAAACAATGGTTGGCAAAATGGTTTCAAATATATTTGTGCAATGTAATCTGGCTTTCCAACAAACTATGCCAAAATATCAAGCATTGAAACAGTCAGACCTTAGTGGAGAAAACTATAATGACTGTGTTGAGAATTATGATGATATTGAAAAGCTCACAACTCCAGTTCAAGCTTGAACTGTTGACGTGATGAGTTAACACATACTTAGCCTATGAAGCTTTAGCTGAAAATGGTTAAAGTGGACAAATTTTCTATTGAAGTGTGTTTTGGACATGACAAACTTATGTAAATAAATGATAAACAGGGAGGATTATGTCAAGGATTTTATATAGTTCATGCTTATATTATCATTTATTTCCTTTTATGACTACGTGTACTTTTCCTCTTTGTGAGAAGAGGAGGTTTTAAAAAGAAAGACTTGTTGCCTGCATTCTTCATGATTGAGCAAACTATTTTTCATTTTGCATAAGTGCCTCATCCTGCTTTGACGAGCCACAAGGCTCATGTCGCAGGAATGGAAGGTTTCAGCTGCCACCTTGCTTTGCTATCTCCCTCATGCAGACATGACTCATATGTAACCTCTCCCTGACTGTCCTTGTTTGTTTTTTCTCATGTTGGTGAACTAAATAAAAAGCCGAGCCAGAGGAGGGGATTTTAGGAGAGCTTTGGAGCTGAGCACTTACAAGCTGCTACTGCCCATCCTCCTCCTCTGCGCAGAGCATAAAATATATTTGTCTCTCTCTGACTGGTTTCTTTACAGTGTGTGTGCCTCTCATTTCTTTAAAACAGGGTGCAAATCCAACAGATGGATAACCACGAGTCAGATCATTCAGTGGTTTAGCTATAATGGAATAGTCCTTGATAAAACAGCGATAATTTCCTGCAAATCCCAAGAATGATCGGAGTTGCTTCAATGTTTGTGGAATTGGCCAGGTTTTGATTGTTTATTTTCTCTGGATCTGTTTGCATTGCTTTTTCCGAGACAATGTGGCCCAAATAACAAACGGATGTTTGAAAGAAACAGCATTTCGCTGGGGACAACTTTAGCCCATACTTTCTCAAGCGGTTGAGGACTCTCAGCAGCCTTTGCTCATGCTCCTCCAATGTCTTAGAAAAAAATATTAAATCATCGAGGAACACCAGTACTTCCTTCAGATGGAGGTCGCGCATACAACGTTCCATCAAACGCTGAAATGTGCTTGATGCATTGATAACACCCTGGGGCATCAGGTTAAACTCCCAGAAGCCAAGGGGAGTGACAAAGGCGGTCTTTGGCTTATCCTCCTCTTCCATCTGGATCTGGTAATAGCCAGACTTCAGGTCAAGTACTGAAAACCACTTTGAACCAGTTAGAGCTGAAAATGATTCTTCCAAGTTGGGTAACGGGTAGGCATCTTTAATTGTCTGGAGATTTAATTTGCGATAATCGATGCACAGTCGGACTTCACCATTTTTCTTTCTCACCACCACAACAGGAGAGGTAAAGGGAGATGACGTTTCCCTTATTACTCCAGCTTCCAGAAGCTCACGAAAATGACGTAGGACAGCTTCAATGTCTTGTGGATGGATTGGCCGGGCGCGTTGTTTGAATGGTGTATTGTCATAAAGTGGGATATGGTGTTTAACAGCCATTGTGCATCCAAAGTCCAGGTCATGATGGGAAAAGACCTCTGAAATATCATTCAACTTTTCTGTGACCCTCTTCTTCCATTCAAGTGGCAATGGAGATTCACCAAAGTTGAAATTCAAACTAGATGGTGTTTTTGTAACCGATGAATGGGTCACACGCTGTTCAGATAAGATACAGTAGTGAGATCTGCAATGACACTGTGCGGTGGAATGTAGGCGTCTCGCTCAGACTTGTGGGAAATGACCACTGAAACCTTGTGCGGAGATAGAGCTGGGAGAGTGATGAGACAACTGCTGACGAACAACCCGCCAGGCAGGGCGGAGGCATTTAAAATAAATGTTGCTTTTTTTTTCCGTGGGTTACATCACCATGGGGTGTACCATCCCAGAAAGCCAGAGAAAATAAGTCATGTTTGACTGCTCTGCTGAATGTGAAAACACCTCACTAAATGACCACGTACTCCCAGACCCAGACTTAATCAATACTCTCATTGGGGTACTCTGCAGATTTAGACAAGTCCTGGTTGGGGTCTCCCACGAGCTGCGGGCTGATGGCAATCTCCGTCGAGCCAGTCACAGTCCTGGCTGGCGAGCTATGAGTTGTTGGTGTCCACTGATGTCCATGGTCGTGGCTTAGGCCTCTGACGGGCCGCGCACTCTGAAGGAACCATTTCATTGTTTGCTTCATGGAAAAGTTGCATCAATTTGAATTTGCAGCATTAGCTGTTCTCTTTTGAAATTATTTGGATTAAAAGGCAATTTCCATATTCTCTGTCTCTCTCACAAAGTTAATTTAGAAACCATTTCATTGTTTGGTTCAGGAAAAACTGCATCAATTTGCGTATATATGTATACACACACACACAGTATGTGGAGAAATCATTTCACTATTTGCTTCACGAAAAAAAATCAATGTGATCAAAACAGAAATGAAACCATTTTGCTGTTCTCTTTGGAAGTGATTTGAATGAAACATTTTGAGTGTTCTCAGGTACACACACACACACACACACACACACACACACACACACACACACACACACACACACACACACACACACACACACACACACACACACACACACACACACACACACACACACAGTTAATGGAGAAACCATTTCATTGGTTGCTTCATGAAAAAAAGGATCAATGTGATCAAAACAGAAATGAAACCATTTTGCTGTTCTCTTTGGAAATAATTTGAATGAAACACACACACACACATTTAATGGAGAAAACATTTCACTATTTGCTTTGTGAAAAAACATGGATCAAAGGACGCAGGGTTATAAAAACAGAAACAAAAACAAATGAAACCATTTAACTGTTCTCTGTTGAAATTATTTGGATGAAAAAGCAATATGAGTATTCACTCACACACACACATCGTTAATTTGTTTGTTTGCTTTATGAAAAAAAATGGATCAGTGTGATCAAAACAGAAATTAAACCATGTTGCTGTTCTCTTTGGAAGTGATTTGAATGAAACAATTTGAGTGTTCTCAGGCACAAACACACACACGCGCACACACACACACACGCACACACAGTATGTGGAGAAACAATTTCATTGTTTGCTTCATGAAAAAATGGATCAATGTGATCAAAACAGAAATTAAACCATTTTGCTGTTCTTTTTGGAAATTATTTGAATGAAACAATTTGAGTCTTCTCAGGCACACACACACACACACACACACACACACACACACACACACACACACACACACATATATTTAATGGAGAAAACATTTCACTGTTTGCTTTGTGAAAAAACATGGATCAAAGGACACAGGGTTATAAAAACAGAAACAAAAACAAATGAAACCATTTAACTGTTCTCTGTTGAAATTATTTGGATGAAAAAGCAATATGAGTATTCACACACACACACACACACACACACACACACACACACACACACACACACACACACACACACACACACACACACACACACACACACACACACACACACACACACAGTATGTGGAGAAACAATTTCATTGTTTGCTTTCTGGGACTGGTCTGTCCCAGATCTAAGCTAAGGACCAAGGGAGACAGAGCCTTTGCTGTTGCGGGGCCCAAGCTCTGGAACTCTTTGCCATTGAATGTCCGACTGGCTCCTTCAGTTGACTCTTAAGACTCTTTTAAAGACATATCTTTTTGCACTGGCTTTTAATACAAGATGAGCTGAACACTGCCACATCTTTTACTGTCTTGTTGATTTATTTTGTTCTTGTATTTAACAATATAATTTTAAATCCTTTTATTGTACAGCACTTTGGGGCAGTGTTGACTGTTTGTAAATGTGCTTTATAAATAAACCTGACCTTGACCTTCATGGGAAAAAAAGGATTAATGTGATCAAAACAGAAATGAAACCATTTTGCTGTTCTTTGGAAAGATTTAAATGAAACAATTTGAGTGTTCTCAGGCACACACACACAAACACACACACAGGGTATGTGGAGAAACAATTTCATTGTTGCTTCGTGAAAAAAATGGATCAATGTGGTCAAAACAGAAATGAAACCATTTTGCTGTTCTTTTTGGAAATGATTTGAATGAAACACAATTTGAGTGTTCTCAGGCACACGCACACACACACAAACACAGATTATGTGGAGAAACGATTTCATTGTTTGCTTCATGAAAAAAAAAAGGATCAATGTGATCAAAACAGAAATGAAACCATTTTGCTGTTTCCTTTGGAGATGATTTGAATGAACACAATTTGAGTGTTCTTAGGCACACGCGCGCGCACGCATGCACATGCATGCGCACACACACACAAAGTATGTGGAGAAACGATTTCATTGTTGCTGTGTTCTCTCAGGAACACACACACACACACACACACACACACACACACACACACACACACACACACACACACACACACACACACACACACACACACACACACACACACACACAGGGTTAATGGAGAAACAATTTCATTGGTTGCTTCATGAAAAAAAGGATCAACGTGATCCTTTAAATGTATAAATCGGTTTTGCTGATGTTCCCATCAGTCCTGTAAAATCCTCTTTCCAGGATTAGTGCTATGTAATCTAATTCTTACATTACAAACACACACACACACACACACACACATACATATATATGTGCTCTCAAATTGTTATGGATGGGCTGATATTGTGTTTGTGGATTTTTTTTTTTTCTTCATTTTATTTTTGGGAGGTCGTGTGATCCACAGAGTTGTATGTTACGTGCGGGTGTATATAATTAAAGCTGCGACCTCCTTGTGGTGGCTTTTTTTTCATTGGTTAAAGAGAAACCTTTGGATCGTTGTTTTTTCTACTTCACTTTTTCAACCCTGGCAAATTTTTGTTCAGCTATGTAAATGCATTATACAGTGCAGTATGCAAATGCACAAAAGGTTACAAATGTAAAGGTGTGAAGCGAAAACGAACAATTGTGTTGAATACAAAAAAAAAAAAAAGAAAAATGCTGACGCCTTCTCTATAAGGAAGGTTTTTTTTTTTTCTTGTATATCTCAATTTATAACTGATACAGCGACTTTTTTGTGGCCTTGTGTTCTGTTCGTTTGTTTGTTATTGTTTTCCTTCTATTTTTCCGATTCAAGGACTGTTTTCTTTAAAGCACGTTTGACTGCTGACTTTATGGTCACGAGTCACTGCAGTTATTATATTAGAAACAATTCATACATTTAGAAAACAGAAATAAAGTTAACTCTGATCTGTTTAGCTGCTATGCTAACCAGCTCCAAACTAGCCATCAGCTATGATTCCTGTCAGCCATTTGTACGCTGTTGTTAGGCAGCAGATGGGTCTGTACTTGTTGGGAAGCTGTGTTTTCTTGGTCTTTGGAATTAGGCTTGTGTTCCCTGTTGTTAGCCAGTCTGGTGTGTCCTCTTCTCCATTCAATATTTTTGTGCAAGCCTCAGCATAATGTTGGTGTAATGCTGTCAGTCTTTTCAGCCAAAAATTTGGGATTTTGTCGATGCCAGGTGCCTTGAAGTTACTGTATTCACTTATTTTCTTTATGATCTCCTCTTCAGTGATTACAATTGCTGGCATTTGCTGTTTGTCTTTGTTTTTCTCTTATTTTTTCAATCCACTCAGCCTCTTGGTGTTGTTTTGGGTCTTCAGAGAGTGGTCTCCAAAATTTTTCAATTTCCTCTCTCTCAGGTGGCTGTTGTACTTCTATTGTGTCGTTTGCCAACTTCCTGTACACTAGTCTGGGTTTTTTTTTGCAAATTGCTTGTTTATCTGTTTTGCTTGTATTTTCTTGTCTTTGTTCCTAATTTGTTCAGCACAAGCTTTCACTAAGGCTTATTTCCTCATTGATGTTGTAGAGCTCTAAGCACCTCATGATCCAGGAGTGTGGCACACTGTCAAATGACTTTTTGTAATCAATCCAAGCCATGCTGAGGTTTCTCCTCCACCAAGGCCACCAGTGTCAAGCTGTTCATAAATGTCATCAGCTATGATTCCTGTCAGCCATTTGTATGTTGTCGTTCGGCAGCAGATGGGTCTGTACCTGTTGGGAAGCTGTGTTTCCTTGGTCTTTTGGACCTGTATGAATTATCATGTGTCTTTCCAGGGTGCCCTTTTTTCCAAATCTGCAACCACATTCAGAACAGACAAATTGATTTTGTCCTGTATGAATTATCATGTGTCTTTTCAGGTTGCCCTTTTGTCCAAATCTGCAACCACATTCAGAACAGACAAATTGTTTGTGTCCTGTGTGAATTACCATGTGTTTTTTCAGGTTGCCCTTGTGTCCAAATATGTGACCACATTCAGAACAGCCAAACTGTTTTTGTCCTGTGTGAATTATCATGTGTCTTTTCAGGGTGCGCTTATCTCCAAATTTGCAACCACATTCAGAACAGCCAAATTGTTTTTGTCCTGTGTGAATTATCATGTGTCTTTCCAGGGTGCGCTTATCTCCAAATCTGCGACCACATTCAGAACAGCCAAATTGTTTTTGTCCTGTGTGAATTATCATGTGTCTTTTCAGGTTGCCCTTTTGTCCAAATCTGCGACCACATTCTGAACAGACAAACTGTTTGTGTCCTGAGTGAATTATCATGTGTTGTTTCAGGCTGTCCTTGTGTCCAAATCTGTGACCACATTCAGAACAGCCAAATTGTTTTTGTCCTGTGTGAATTATCATGTGTCTTTTCAGGGAGCGCTTATCTCCAAATCTGCGACCACATTCAGAACAGCCAAATTGTTTTTGTCCTGTGTGAGTTATCAAGTGTCTTTTCAGGGTGCCCTTTCGTCCAAATCTTTGACCACATTCAGAACAGCCAAACTGTTTGTGTCCTGTGTGAATTATCAAGTGTCTTTTCAGGGTGCCCTTTTCTCCAAATCTTCGACCACATTCAGAACAGCCAAACTGTTTGTGTCCTGTGTGAATTATCATGTGTCTTTTCAGGGTGCCCTTTCGTCCAAATATTCGACCACATTCAGAACAGCCAAATTGTTTGTGTCCTGTGTGAATTATCATGTGTCTTTTCAGGGTGCCCTTTCGTCCAAATCTGCGACCACATTCAGAACAGACAAATTGTTTGTGTCCTGTGTGAATTATGTGTTTTTGCAGGTCTCCCCTTTGTCCAAATCTCTGACCACATTCAGAACACACAAATTGTTTGTGTCCTGTGTGAATTATCATGTGTCTTTTCAGGTCGGACCGTTGTCCAAATCTTCGACCACATTCAGAACAGCCAAATTGTTTGTGTCCTGTGTGAATGATCATGTGTCTGTTAAGGTCGCCCTTTTGCCCAAATCTGCGACCACATTTAGAACAGTTAAATGGTTTCTTTCCTGTCTGAATTGTCTTCTGTTTCTGTGTTTTACTCCAATCACAACAGCTCAATGGTTTCACGCTTGCTTGCCTCCCCTTGTATTGCTCTGAACTGTTCATGGGTCCAGATGCTTGAGAATACATAAATTCTGCATCAGCAATGTTGCATCTGCTTGAACTAACAATACTGATATTTTTTTGACAGTTAAAACTTGACTGAAGTCCTCTGGTCTGTTTCCAGTCATAACTATCGCCAGTCTCAGTTCCAGAACTGTCTGAACTCCTGCCACTGGTATCTGGTTGTAAATGACTGTTTGGACCTGAGTTGCTGGCTGGTTGTGGTCCTCCATCGTCCTCTCCATCAGCTTCTGCTGTCAGTGTTCTGTGTGCAGATGAGCTTCTGGCTACAGGTTCAGCCTCTGTGCTCTCATCACTTGGGCTTTGATGAAGCTGTGATGGTTTTTCATCATCATTTTCACTCTTCACAGGGACGGCAGTGAAACCAAACTTGGTGAGATCTGCCTCCTCCAGCTGCTGAAGCTGCTCTCCCTGCTGACTTATCCACAGCTTCTCTTCTTCTTTAATGTACTCCTGGTCAACACTCAGATTCCATTCTTGGTGTTCAGGGAGAGTTTCTTCTTTAATCACCAACAACGACTGCATGTCTGTAAAAAAAACAAATTAACAATATTTTAATGAGTGTTGTTCTAACATTTAAAGTATCAGAGTGGTGAGTTTGACCTGATGGCAGTACGTTATTGCACTGATGGAACTGATTAAGTGGAAATGTACAGCAGGACCCGGTTTCATAATGCACTAATATTTTAGTCAACTAAACCCTCTGTCACACGACACCAACAAAGGACACCGAAGCCCAAATGAAACAAGAAATCTGCGTTTACCTTAACTTTCTGAAGCATCGTTTAACCGTCGTCCAGCTTCATTCCTGCAGCTGACGCTTTGTCAGGATTTTGAAAAATGTGAACAAATCTCGATGACAACCTCAGTTTGTCTGTATTCCATTTTGTTGTCTGACTTGACGATTCCTCATCATTTTCATGGTTTCTGTAACGTCACCGTTCTGTCTGACTGTCGTCCAACCTCCCAAGTCCGACGTCTTGCACGAACGTTGACGATATGTGAACGGATCAATAACTAAAGTTCCAACGACCTGCACGTAACATCCTTGCATCGCTGCTGACTCGTCCATTTGTGGGACAAAAAGCAACATTGTCATACAGAAATAGCTGAAAGAACATTTTATCAACTCCTTTAAGTATTTACACACGTTCCAAATGTTTGTGGCTGGCTCCGTTTTGGAGTGTCAGAGGACAAGTTGGGACATGCCTATCTCGGCTTTCAGTGGCTTACCAGTCGAGTGAGTATGAGAGAAATTGTGGAGAGCTGGGCATGTCCAAAACAGAGGTGTTCTTTGTCTCGCTCCATCAGCGGCTCCGTCGTGACGTGCGAAGCCTCCACGCGGCTTTCCATGACAAAATCTCTTGTTAAAAGTGAAATCTGCCGGAAAATGGCTGATGTCCAGCTCTTGTGATAACCAGAGAAATTGCACACGAAGGTCCAGGATCGACACAGCCATCCGTTTAGAAATTAAATGGTGGTTTCTGCCTGCAGCTCGGAGTGCGGCGCGTCGTGCGCCATTGTGGGCCATTCTTAAAGCGGTAGTAACACTTCATAATCTCTGTGAAGCCCATAAAATTTTCACCGAAAGCCATGTGAATTTTCTGAATGGTGTCCAGTTGCCTGTCTCTAACAGTTTCTGAAAAAATTCTGATGGAACAAAGCCCAAATCATTCCGCCATTTCCTCGCAATGAAAAAACAACGAGAGGGGTGGACCAGTGCTCACTCAAAGCCTGCCCACAGGTGAATGATGCAACCGACAGGTGTGAAAAAACTCACGCATGCGCACGAAGGTTCAAGCTTGGCTGACGTAAAAACATATGAATCAAATCCATATATTTTTTGCATAAAATAAAAAGGTCGGACACTTGTCACAGACCTCGTATTAGACAGTTTAGCCTCTTCCACATAATGGGGAAAAATAGTCAACCACTAAGAGGTACTGATGGTTATTTCACTTGAACAGATCTGTTCGTAGGACCTCCCACGGTCTCTCTGGGAAGTCAGAGGGAATCAGTGGCTCTTTGTGGTGGCTTCTCTCTCGTGCACAGGTGTCACACGAATCCACAAGGTTTTTGAGCTGAGTGCTTAGTCATGGCCACCAGACGGCATGTCTGGCTCTCTCGCGACACTTCACGATGCCGAGATGGCCCACATGCAGTTTCTCCAGTATCTCATGTTGCAGTGTTTTGGGTATGACCAGTCTTTTATTTCCGAGTAGCAGACCTTTTTCCACAGTTAACTCTCCAGTGAAGGGCGCATACTGGTGGCATCTCCCATCCAGTGCAAACTTGTGAGGCCAACCTTCGTGACAGTATTTCTTTACCTGTCTCAGTATTTCGTCTCTGTCTTGATGTTCTTTTATTTCCTGCAGCCTCTTCTCTGTGGCAGGCAAGCTATCCATCACCATGTTGACGTACAAGTTCAACTCTGTCTCAAGTTTGGTGTCTTTCATTTCTTTCTGAGGTGCTCTCGACAGGACGTCTGCCGTGGCCATGTTTTTCACGGGTACATGACAAATTGTGTATCTGTATTGCATTAGTCTCATGCGTAGTCTTTGTATTCTTGGAGGTAGTTCGTTTAAGTCTTTCGACCCCAACAGGGGAACAAGTGGTTTGTAACTGGTTTCAATATGGAACTCTATGCCTCCAGAAAGTCGGAGAAGCGTTCGCATGCCCATGTCGTAGCTAGCGCCTCCTTTTCGATCTGGGCATATCTTCTTTCTGTGTCGCTTAGGGCGCGTGAAGCATACGCCACTGGCTTCAGTGTGTCATCCTCTTGCTGCTGTAATAGGACTGCTCCCAGTGCATAAGAGGATGAATCTGCAGACACGACTGTATGTGCTTGTGTGTTGTACAGTGCCATAACAGGTGTGGTGCTCAACTCACTTTTAATGCTGTCAAAGGCCTGCTGCTGGGCGTGTCCCCATGTCCATGTGTTTCTCTCCCACAGAAGATCTCGCAGTGGCTGTGTCTTCGCTGTTAACTGAGGTTTGTATTTCCCAAGGTGATTTGCCATACCTAGGAAACGTCTCACCCCACTGACATCTCTTGGCTCCTCCATGGCAGTCACAGCTTTAACCTTGTTTGGGTCTTCTCGAACTCCCTCAGCGTCAATGATTTGGCCTAGGAATTTAACTGAGTCCCTGGAGGACTCACATTTTTCTGCTTTCAATGTGACCCCATTCTCCTCAAGTCTCTTCAGCACCTTCCACAGGCGTTCATCATGGCATTCCTGTGTCTCTCCATCCACAAGAACATCATCCATCTGACATACCATGCCCTCCAAGCCTTCCACTATGAGAGACATCCTGCGCTGATAGTGTTCTTGTGCAGATGAAATGCCAAAACAAAGACGGTTATAACAGTACCGCCCGAATGGCGTAATGAACGTGGTCAGCAGCCTGACCTAAGGTTGTGTTCTACCGAGGGTACCATCTGTTTTTCTCTCTGCACAGACTGGTTCAGCTTTGTCAGGTCTGCACATATGCAGACCTCATTGTTCGCCTTCGGGACTGGAACCATACCTGCACACCAGTCAGTAGGTTGTTCCACTCTGGAAATGACGCCTAGGTCTTCCATGCACTTCAACTCTTTCTTGACTTTAGACATGAGTGGTAGTGGTATGCGTCTTGGTGTTGAGAGGGAGTATGGCTTCGCGTCTGGTTTGAGCTCAATTTTGTATTCCCCCTCCATTCTTCCCAGACCGCTGAACAACTGTGGGAACTGTTCAGTAACAGTTTTTGGGCAAAACGTGGCGTCAATTCTGGCTACAAGTCCCAGTACTACACCAGTAATCATGACTTCAATCCTGACACAACATACACATCTTGCAGGCTAATGTTGTTGTGGTGGCTACCTGTCAGTGTGGCGGTGAATTTCCCCTTAACTGAGAGACGGTTCATACCTGCTCCATATAACACTTTGATAGCCCTCTGTAATGGTGGAAAGGCTTTATATGCGGTGTACTCTGCTTCCAGAATGATTGTGACGTCTGCTCCCGTGTCTGTTTTTAGCTGTGTGCTATGATCATTGATTTTTACTTCCATAAGCCATTCATTTTCTGAGTTTTTTGAGTTGACTAAGCCCAAATATGCTGTGTCCTCTTCGTTAGTTGCATCGTCAGGCACGGTTTCTATTTCACTCACTGCTCTGCTCTTGCACACCCTTGCGAAGTGCCCTCTCTTGTGACAATTGCTGCAATTTTCTTAACGCGCTGGACACTGTTGTTTGCTATGGGCAGGTACTCTCATGCAACGGTAGCATGCATTGTTCTCCATTGCAAGCTGTTGCTTTGGAGGAATGGTTTTGTTTTTAAACTGCATGCGCGGCCTGTCTTGGTTTTTTGGGTATGATTTCTGGTAGAACCGGACACTGTCTATGTTTGCACCATTTTCAGCTTTGAAGTTCGATTTCATGAGCTCCTGCTCTTTTTTGATTTGCTCACGTTGCAGAGCATGCGTCACTGCTCTTTCTAGCGTTAGCTCAGCGTCTATCTGAAGTTGCTCGGATAGCTTTTTGTCTCGCAGCCCCACAACGAGTCTGTCCCGTATCATCTCATCATGTAAGGCGCCATAGCCACAGTGTTCTGCTAAACAGTAAAGTGCAGTGATAAAATTATCTACTGTCTCTCCGCTTTCTTGGTGTCTTTGGTTGAACTTTGCACGTTCGAATATCACATTCCTTCTCACTACGAAGTGTCGTTCAAGTCGGTTAATTACCTCAGCATAATCTTCCTGCTCTTCCTCTGTTAGAGCTAAGGACATTATGACATCCTTGATGTCCTCTCCCATAGTGTAAATTAAAGTATTTACCTGGTTCTCCTCCGGCTGTTCATCAAGCCGTGATGCTATCCTGTATCTTTCTTTCCTCCACTTTGGCCATTCTTCTGGTTTCGAGACATAAAATTTTGGTGGCGGGGGAATCTGTAGCCATTCCATGTTTGCTCCTCTCCTCCACCGCTAACAGGCTGGTTGGTTCTTCTCAGGCTAGTTCGCACGCTGCCCCAGCGCTCCTTTCTCCTCACAATCTTTTTAAAAGTTGACCGAATTGTCACGGTCCATCTCTAACACACTTCTGACACCATGTTATGTTACCTCATGCAGACTGATGATTAGTGGAACAGAAGCAGGCTACACATTAAGTTGACTCGAAGCTTTACTGAAGCATGTCGAGACCTCCATACAAGTGAACATTCTAATAACATTCTCGAACCTCCAGGGGGCAGTAACAACAATTCCTATCAGTTACTTCCTAACAACAGCAGCCTCTGCTGTGGGAGGAGTTCAAAGCAACCATGAAGAAGGACTTTTGGTCAGCACTGAGGTGCTTCTGGCGGACTGTGAGGCACCTCAGGAGGGGAAAGCGGGGAACGATCCAAGCTGACTGCAGTAAGGATGGGACTCTGTTGACCTCAACTGAGAATGTAATCCGCCGCTGGAAGGAACACTTTGAGGCACTCCTGCATCAGACAGGAACACCCTCTATAGTTGGGGCAGAGATGGAAGCTGATGGAGTAATATCATTAATTTCCCTGGTGGAAGTCAATGAGGTGATCAAACAACTCTACAGTGGCAATGCCCTGGGGGTTGATGAGATTTGTCCAGAAATGCTGAAGGCTCTGGGTGTGGAGGGACTGTCTATGGATGAGACGTCTCTTCAACATTGTGTTGAGGTCTGGAACAGTGCCCAAGGAGTGACAAACTGGGGTGGTGGTCCCCATATTTAATAAAGGGGACCAGAGAGTGTGCACCAATTACAGGGGAATCACACTACTCAGCCTCCCTGGTAAAGTCTGGAAAGGAGGGTTCGGCCGATAGTCGAACCTATGATTGAAGAGGAACAATGCCGGTTCTGTCCTGGTCATAAGCAACTGACTAGCTCTTCACTCTCGTAAGGATCCTGGAGGGTGCCTGGGAGTATGGCCATCCAGTCTACATGTGTTTTGTGGACTTGGAGAAAGCGTATGATCGGGTACCCCAGGAGATACTTTTGGGAGGTGCTGTGGAAGTATGGAGTGAGGGGGTCCCTTCTCAGGGCCATTCAATCTCTGTTCTCACAAAGTGAGAGCTGTGTTCGGGTGCTCGGCCATAAGTAAGACTGATTTCTGGTGGGGGTTTGCCTCTGCCTCATCACCAGTCCTGTTTGTGATATTCATGGACAGGATAGTGAGGTGTAGTCAGGGGAAGGAAAGTTTCCAGTTTGATGAGCTCAGGGTCTCAACGCTGCTTTTTGCAGATGATGTGGTCCTGATGGCTTCATCGGCCTGTGACCTCCAACACTCACTGAATCAGTTTGCAGCTGAGTGTTAAGTGGCTGGGATATGGATCAGCACCTCTAAATCCGAGTCCATGGTTCTCAGCAGGAAACCAGTGGATTGCCTACTCTATAGGGGTGTCGGAAAAAAATCGATTCACGTCCAAATCACGATTCTTATTTATTATGATTCTGAATAGATCCAAAATGTCCAAGAATCGATTTTTAAAAAGCATTTTTAAACATTTTCTTGCTTACTCGCTGTGTGTACTGTTTGTCAGGCAACGGCTTCCGTACTACAGCGTCCCCGCGAAGGGGGGGGGGGGGGGGGGGGGGGGGGTGTTCCGGCGTGCTTCAAACACTCGTTAGCTTCAGAGTTCAGTGGCTGTAGCTTAGCATGACGGACAAAACGCTAATTCAGCCAGCACCGTCTTTGCTGAAGGCAAATGTTTAGGCGCATTTTGGATTTTATTATTTGCTGCGTAAGAAGTTTAGGCGCATTTTGGATTTTATTATTTGCTGCGTAAGAAGGAGCTTGACATCACGTATGCAGTGTGCAAAATCGGCAAAATGAAAGTCAAGTACTTCGGAAACACTTCAAATCCCCAAGCCCACATGCTACGCCATCACCTGGAGCTAAAAGAGGAGAGCAGCGTTATCTGCCGACTACTGACCAGCGCTTCGCTAAACTGCCAGCCAACTCCGAACGAGCAAAGCAGATAAGTAAATTTACATCTAGAATCACTTGATTAACATTGTAAAGCTGCATTTTCTTAAACATAAACATTTTTAAGTAATATAACTATTTCTCAGAGCTCTTTGAATCGAAAATCGATTCTGAATCGAATCATCACCCCAAGAATCTGAATCAAATTGAATCGTGATTTGTTGAATGATTCCCATCCCTACTACTCTAGGTCGGGAATGCGGTCTTGCCCCAATTTTAGGCGTTCAATTACCTCAGGGTCTTGTTCACAAGTGAGGGGACAATGGAGCATGAGATTAGGCAGAGAATTGGCACAGAAAGGGCAGTTTTACATTCATTCTACCGTACTGTTGTGAGGTGCAATCATGAAAAAAGAGAAGAGATTTCATAAAATCTATCTATCTATCTATATATATAGATATATATATAGATATATAAAGTGCATCCAAAAAGTATCCGGCTTTGTTTTGTTCCATGTAAACAAATGCAGCATGCAAGGTGCCATTTGGTGGAGAAGTGAAGGGAACCTTCTTGCACATGTGTGTATTTTTTCCTCATACACATCGCACACTAGTTACGAGCACCAAGCCCACAATCAATCAATCAATCAATTAATTTTTTTTTATATAGCGCCAAATCACAACAAACAGTTGCCCCAAGGCACAAGAACTGGCGTCTCTACTTTTTGAAAACAGGTCACAGAGTGAATGAGTTTAAATGAGTTAAACACAGAATTTGCATTTTGATGTGGGCTGATGATGTCATAGCCCTGCCTCTAGAAACTCAGCCGCACATAATTAATGACGTGGTTGTTAACAGGAGCATTTAATATACCTTCCTTTTGTTCTTGGTGAATCATTAATGGTATTTATTTACCTAACTGGTATTTATTTATTTTAATGGTATCTTCCTCTGTCACACCAACCACCTGCATGTCCTCCCTCATGTAGCAGGATGAACAGGTTGTCAGGTGTTCAGGCCGGATGGTGCTGAGGCCGTGTTGCAGTTGTTGTTGCCTGCTGCATTAAAAGCCGATGGACATGGTCATCAAGGGGTCGAGAAGACCTTGGAGCTTTTGCATCAGTGGTGTTACTGGCCAGGGATGTTTGCTGAGGTGGCAAAGTGGTGCCAAAGTGGTCCCAGGCATGTGACAGGTGCCAGCTGGCCAAGGTGAGTCAACCAGCAGCTCGTGGCCCTATGGGACACCTATTGGCATCCGGCCTAGTGAGATTCTTGCAATTGATTTGATCATTTTAGAGCCTAGCCATGGCAGAATAGAAGACGTTCTTGTGTTGACTGACGTCTTCAGTAAATACATGTAGACAGTGCCTACTCATGATCAGCAAGCTGCTATGGTAGCTCAAGTTTTGTTACGGAAAGGTTTTCGAGATACGGAGTTCCAGCTTGGACACACTCAGGGACGGAGTTTTGAGAGCATATTGATTCAGCAGTTGTGTGGTTTTATGGCATAGAGAAGTCCCGTACTAAACCATAACTTCCATTGGGGAATAGGCAAAGTCAGCGTTTTAATAGATCGCTTCGTGATTTGTTGCGTACACTGCCTGTGTCTCAGAAGCGTGATTGGGGTTCCTGTATGTCCCAGGTTCAGTATGCTTATAACACAACTCCGCATCAGGCAACTGGGGAGTCCCCTATCCTGTTCATATTTGGTCAGGAACCGAGACTTCCAGTTGGGCCGAATTCAGGAGCCTGTTTGTGGCTTTGTCATGGATGGGTCCGAGAGCACCAGACCCACTTGCAGATGGCTTTTGATGGAGCTTGAGATCAGCTGAAGACTGCTGCAGAGCATCGCAAGAAAGATCATGATCACTGTATCTGTGATGTTCCTTTGATGGAGGGCCAGTTGGTTTGGTTGTGAGACTTTAGCGTATGGGACTGCCATAAGATCCAGGACCAGTGGTCCTCAGTGAAGTATCACGTGTTGAGGGCACCACGGGATGACGGAATGGTTCATACCACTGTCCCAAGGGAAGTTTCAACCAGAGCCAAACAGGCTTATCTGCCTTTGTTGAAAGCTGTGGTAGGGTTTGATTCATTTGATGGGGCTGTGGTGCCTTCTCCACCCCCTGTAGAGCAGTCGCAGCCAGACAACAAGTGGTTGTATGATGGCAGGTGGCTGGTGTTGGAGTCTGAGGACCCAGTATCTACTTCTGTTCTAGCAGAAGTAGTGATCCAACCTGCTCCTCAAGTAGATGTTGCAGAGGTTGTGAGTCAACCTGAGCCCACCCTCAGAGCCAGTTGTTGTTATGCCATCCTTGCTGGTGGATCCTGCTCCTGTGGGGGCAGGTATCCCCCCCCCCCCAATGCTGTTGGAAGGAAGCATGATCTGAACAGTCCCTTGATAATTTATATCTTTCTTTTTTTAAATGATATTTTAGGAAATGAGTGACTTTTAAATAGGTGGTTATTCATACATTGTTTTGTATTTTGGAACCATTCTGTTTCTCATTTGTGAAGGAACCTGTGTGTCTTGATTTGGAGTGAATTTGATTGGAGAATTCCCTGGGTGAAACTCCCAGGGTGTTGTCAGATGTACGACTTACTACTACTCTCCTGAGTTTTGGCTGTTTCAATCATTGAATATTGTCTGCTCTGGCACATTTTGGTGTCAGAAGTGGGATGCAAACTGAGACGAAAGAGATGTGTTCTGTTTTTTTTTTGTTGTTGTTAAAAGTGGAATTGTTGTTAGTGTTTAATTTGTGTTTTTTTTCTTTTTCAGGACAAAGCAGCAGTTGGCTTCTGTGGGAGTGATTTCCCCTCTGATTTTGGCCTCACCTTTAGGGTGGAAAAGTTTTGGATGTGTGGCAAAGCAGACTGGGGAAATCGTGCAAATAATCAACAGTGTTGGTAATATTAAGTCAAACTTCTGACACCACCCTGGAAGTTTAGCCAAGGGAACTCTAGACTCAAATCCAAGTGCACAGGTCCATTGCAGAAAGAGGCAGTGGGAGTGGTTATCAGTACAAGTGTAATTTATTAGTGCCAGTTTATATTCCTTATAAAAAAAAAAAAATGTAAACTATAAAACTAGACGTCAACACATCATATAAAACAACACGATCTCATGATCTGGATCACAAGCCAATCAGAACCATGATGAAGACGTAAAGTTAGTCACAGCCAAATACTTCCAGAAGGTCAGACAGGTGCTGAGAAGCCAGCTCAATGTAGGAATAAGAGCTAAAGGCCCTTTTCCACTACACAAAAGTAGCACTACTCTGCACTACTCGGCTTGACTCTACTCGTTTTTTTTGGGACCTGCTCAGAAGCAGTTCCAAGCGAGCCGAGCCGATACTAAAATGTGACGTCAACAGGCTTCTGGCCACTGATTGGTCAGAGAATGTCGTCACTGGATGAGTCATGAGCGTGCCGTCCGAGACGAGAATCAAACCCATAATTTTTAAATACTCGCAGTGGCAACAGTCCTTTTTTTAGTTTCACGGTGAGTTTTTTTTTTACTCACACAAAACAACACCGTGGTCGGTGGATGATTGCGGATGTTTCTGTGTTTTGGTGGAGGAGGAGAGAATACAGAGAGGTGGATGAAGCGATCTGAAATGAGAAAATCTCCCAGTCTTTGGCCGCTCACGGGTACCGGACATTACAACAACGCAAAGAACAGCTCAAAATTGATTACAGGACCACAACGGTCGGAGTAGATCGAACCGCAAGGATTGGAAATGGTTCTGTTGTGTGGGCCGCTGAAGAGGAGGTACTGCTGGCCCACCACCACAAGATGGCGCCCTGCTTGGAGTGCGGGCTCCAAGCACGAGAGGGCGTCGGACCTACTGGGAGTGACAGCTGTCACACATCAACCACATCCTCCATAAAAGCCGGACTGCAACTCCACCTCCCCGCCGAGAAATCAACTACCATTCAGGTAATTTCTCTGCTGACTAACACTGTGTGTGTAATAACTTGAACTTCTATTGCAGCCGTTTTCCTGGAGTGTTGCCTTATCTGGAGGATTGGCGTTTGGTGTGACAGCGACGGCTTCGCCTCACACCCCAATCAGATAAGTGGTTGACCAGGAGCTGCACGAGTGTGTGTGATTGGAGGTGGAGGTTTTCCCTCCTTTACTTAATACAGACTGTGGGATTACTGAGTGTGCGAACTCACACTCATCTGGACTGTCTCTATTCTCTGCCAGCAGTACCGGGTCTGACTGCTGAAGACAGCGGCCACCTGGGGCGCAGGGCTTGGC
Source organism: Thalassophryne amazonica (assembly GCF_902500255.1). Taxonomy (NCBI): domain Eukaryota; kingdom Metazoa; phylum Chordata; class Actinopteri; order Batrachoidiformes; family Batrachoididae; genus Thalassophryne; species Thalassophryne amazonica. The sequence goes on along the minus strand of NC_047120.1, from coordinate 715,349 downwards.
GGCTCCGGTGTTCTTCAGCTCCGTTGGTGGTGGAAGCTGTGTGGGGATCCAGCTCTTCTCTCTCCAGGCGTCTTCTATCGTCGAGCCTGCCCACACGTCACCTGGTGTATGATTGACAGTCCACCATATTGTTATTGTCTGTACGTTGTTGTGCGATTCACAACATTAAATTGTTACTTTTTGGCTTATCCATTGTCCGTTCATTAACGCCCCCTGTTGTGGGTCCGTGTCACGTCACTTTCACAACAGGTTCGACCGCAGGAACGCTGTTTGCGAGCACTGGGAGGCAGGAAGACCGCAACTCAGGCACGGCTTTGTAGGAAGCGAAGGATGGCAAGTGTTTTTTGACTTTGTCTGTAGTCTGGAAAGCACCGTTTAACGTTACTTATCCCATTGGTGGGAAGCACACTTTAACAATAGAAGATTTTGCGTCGAAACTTGTGTTAAAGTAACATCTCTGTCTCATTGCTAACTAGTGAGCAAGCTAACTCCGTGTTCTGCTTTAAAGTATTAACTTCTGACAGAAAAACACCTAAAGTCAGCATGACAACAAACATGTACATTTGACTAATTTAGTGCCATCACTGTGATTGTTTTTGACATGTCACCATTTGTGTTTTTGTTGAAGAATCCAGTTCCACAAGCGAGGAGGGTTCGAACACCAGTTTCAACGTCCAGCACCACACAGCAACGTGTTATCACTGGTAAGAATAAATGTCTTAGATCACGTAGCTTTCCCAAATACGATATATATATATATATATATATATACACACATATATACACACACACACACACACACACACACACACACACACACACACACACACGAGGTCTGTCCATAAAGTATCGTACCTTTTTATTTTTTTCAAAAACTATGGATTTCATTCATATGTTTTTACGTCAGACGTGCTTGAACCCTCGTGCGCATGCGTGAGTTTTTCCACGCTTGTCGGTGACGTCATTCGCCTGTGAGCACGCCTTGTGGAAGGAGTGGTCCCGCCCCCTCGTCGGATTTTCATTGTCTGGAAATGGCGGAATGAAAAGGACTTTAACTACAGGTTTAAGGACCCCTTTAATGACGGTCGGTGTGGTCCAGCTCTCCACAAGTTCTTTTATACTCACTCGACTGGTAAGCACTGAAAGCCGAGATAGACATGTCGCAACTTGTCCTCTAACACTCCGAAACGGAGGTGTTCCTTTGTCTCGCTTCATCAGCGAATCGGTCGTGATGCGTGAAGCCTCCGCGCGGCTTTCCATGACAAAATCTCTTGTTAAAAGTGAAATCTGCCAGAAAATGGCTGATGTCCAGGTCTTGTGATAACCAGAGAAAGAGCACACAACGGTCTCGTATCCACAGAGCCATCAGCTTAGAAATGATCCAGTGGTTTGTGCCGCATCGTCGCAGCTCGCAGCGCACCGACCGTCATTAAAGGGGTCCTTAAACCTGTAGTTAAACACCTTATTCTCTGTGAAGCCCGTAAAATTTTCACTGAAAGCCAGATAAATTTTTTGAATAGTTTCTAGGTGCCAGTCTCTAACAGCTTCTGAAAAAATTCTGATGGAAAAAAAGTCCTTTTCGTTCCGCCATTTCCAGACAATGAAAATCCGACGAGGGGGCGGGACCACTCCTTCCACAAGGCGTGCTCACAGGCGAATGACGTCACCGACAGGCGTGGAAAAACTCATGCATGCGCACGAGGGTTCAAGCATGTCTGCCGGAAAAACATATGAATGAAATCCATATAGTTTTTGAAAAAAATAAAAAGGTACGATACTTTATGGACAGACCTCGTATATATATATATATATATATATATATATATATATATATATCCCTCTAGCTGCAACCTTATCGTGGTGGGGGAGTTTGCGTACCCGGATGATTCTAGGAGCTATGTTGTCGGGGGCTTTGTGCCCCTTGTAGGGTCTCCCAAGGCAAACAGGTCCTAGGTGACGGATCAGACTAAGGGCAGTTCAGAAGCTCCCATGACCAGTAAAAAAAAAATCAAGGACCGAGACATCGCCCGGTATGGCGGAACCGTGGCCCCACCCTGGAGCCAGGCCTGGGGTTGGGGCTCGTGTGCAAGCGCCTGGTGGTCGGGCCTTAGCCCATGGGGCCCGGCCAGGTTCAGCCAGAAAGAGCGACGTGGGCCCGCCCTCCTGTGGGTTCACCACCTGCAGAGGGGCCATGGGGGTCAGGTGCAGAAAGGATTGGGTGGCGGTCGAGGGCGGGTGGCCTGGCGGCCCGGTTCAAGCTCACAGCCCCTGGCTGTTGGGACATGGAATGTCACCTCACTGGGGGGGAAGGAGCCTGAGCTTGTGCGGGAGGTTGAGAGATACCGACTGCCACCCGACCTTCTTGGAGTCCCTGGGAGGGGTACAAGATAGCGCGCCAACTGGGGACTCCATTGTTCTCCTGGGGGATTTCAACGACCATGTGGACGGCGACAGTGAGACCTGGAGGGGGGTGATCGGGAAGCACGGCCTCTGCGATCTGAACCCGAGTGGTGTTCAGTTGTTGGACTTCTGTGCTAGTCACAGTTTGTCCATCACGAACACCATGTTCGAGCACAAAGGTGTCCATAAGTGCACACGGCACCAGGACACCCTGAGCCGGAGGTCGATGATCGACTTTGTAGTCATATCATCTGACCTTCGGCCACGTGTCTCAGACACTCGAGTGAAGAGAGGGGCCGAGCTGTCGACTGATCACCACCTGGTGGTGAGTTGGATACGCTGGGAGGGGAGGAAGCCAGTCAGACCTGGCAGGCCCAAACGTATCATGAGGGTCTGCTGGGAACGACTGGCGGAACCCTATGTCAGCGAGCTCTTCAACTCCCACCTCCGGTAGAGCTTCTCCGAGATCCCGGGGGAGGTTGGAGACATGGAGTCCGAGTGGACCATGTTCTCCACCTCCATTGTCGATGCGGTGGCTTGTAGCTGTGGTCGCAAGATCTCTGGTGCCTGTCGCGGCGGCAATCCCCGAACCCGGTGGTGGACGCCGGAAGTAAGGGATGCTGTCAAGCTGAAGAAGGAGTCCTACTTGTCTTTGTTGGTAGGTGGGACCCCGGAGGCAGCTGACAGGTACAGGCAGGCCAAGCGTGCCGCAGCCCGTGCGGTCGCAGAGGCAAAAACTCAGGTCTGGGAGGAGTTTGGGGAGGCCATGGAGAAGGACTACTGGTCGGCCTCAAAGAAATTCTGGCACACTGTCCGACGCCTCAGGAGGCGGAAGCAGCTCTCCACCAGCACTGTCTACAGTGCGGTTGGGGAGCTATTAACCCTGACTGGGGATGTTGTCCGGCGGTGGAAGGAATACTTTGAGGATCTCCTCAATCCCATCGTCACGTCTTCCGAAGAGGAAGCAGAGACTGTGGACTCAGAGGCAGACTCATCCATTACCCAGGATGAAGTCACCAAGGTGGTTAGAAAGCTCCTCGGTGGCAAGGCTCCTGGGGTGGATGAAATCTGTCCTGAGTACCTTAAATCTGTGGATGTTGTGGGACTGTCTAGGCTGACATGTCTCTGCACCATCGCATGGCGGTTGGGGCCAGTGCCTCTGGATTGGCAGACCTGGGTGGTGGTCCCTCTGTTTAAGGGGGACCGGAGGGTGTGTTCCAACTACAGGGGGATCACACTCCTCAGCCTCCTCGGTAAGGTCTATTCCAGAGTACTGGAGAGGAGAATTCGACCGATAGTCAAACCTCTGATTCAGGAGGAGCAGTGTGGTTTTCGTCCTGGTCACGGTACACTGGACCCACTCTACATGCTCATGAGATGGATGGATGGGTGGGTGCTTGAGGGTTCATGGGAGTTCGCCCAACCAGTCCACATGTGCTTTGTGGATATGGAGAAGGCATTTGACCACGTCCCTCGGGGCACCCTGTGGGGAGTGCTCCAGGAGTACGGGGTCCTTTGCTAAGGGCTATCCGGTCCCTGTACGACCACAGCAGGAGCTTGGTTCGCATTGCCGGTAGTAAGCCAAACCTGTTTCCAGTGCACGTTGGCCTCCGCCAGGGCTACCCTTTGTCACCGGTTCTGTTCATTATCTTTATGGACAGAATTTCTTGGCGCAGCCAGGGTGTAGAGGGGGTCTGGTTTGGGAACCACAGAATCTCATCTCTGCTGTTTGCAGACGATGTGGTTCTGTTGGCTTCGTCAAATCAGGACCTTCAGCGTGCACTGGGGAGGTTTGCAGCCGAGTGTGAAGCGTCCGGGATGAAGATAAGCACCTCCAAATCCTAGGCCATGGTTCTCGACCGGAAAAAGGTGCTTTGCCCTCTTCAGGTCGGTGCAGTGTCCTTGCCTCAAGTGGAGGAGTTTAAGTATCTCGGTGTCTTGTTCACGAGTGAGGGACGGATGGAGCGTGAGATAGACAGACGGATCGGTGCAGCATCTGCAATGATGCGGTCGCTGTATCGGACCGTCGTGGTGAAGAGAGAGCTGAGTAGGGGGGCAAAGCTCTCGATTTACCGATCGATCTACGTTCCGATCCTCACCTATGGTTATGAGATTTGGCTCATGACCGAAAGAATGAGATCGCGAGTCCAAGCAGCCGAGATGAGTTTCCTCCGCAGGGTGGCTGGGCGCTCCCTTAGAGATAGGGTGAGGAGCTCAGTCACTCTGGAGGAGCTCAGAGTCGAGCCGCTGCTCCTCCAAGTCAAAAGGAGTTAGTTGAGGTGGCTCAGGCATCTTTTCCGGATGACCCTGGACGCCTCGCTGGAGAGGTGTTCTGGGCACATCCCACTGGGAGGAGGCCCCGGAGAAGACCTAGGACACGCTGGAGGGACTACATCTCTCGGCTGGCTTGGGAATGCCTTGGGGTTCCCCTGGAGGAGCTGGGGGAGGTGTGTGTGGATCAGGAGGTCTGGGCGGCTTTGCTTGAGCTGCTGCCCCCACGACCCGACTCCGGATAAAGCGGAAGAAAATGGATGGATGTCTAAGGAGTATGTGTGCCAAATTTGGTGCTTGCATCACCATTTGAAGGATCCCTTAGTAAATATTCAATTATCTGCTGCACTGCTCGGGCATCTTTTCCGGATGCCCTCTGGAAGCCTCGCTGGAGAGGTGTTCCGGGCATGTCCCATCGGGAGGAGGCCCCGGGGAAGACCCAGGACACGCCAGAGGGACTACGTCTCTCGGCTGGCTTGCGAACGCCTTGGGGTTCCCCGGGAGGAGCTGGGGGAGGTGTGTGTGGAGTGGAAGGTCTGGGCGGCTTTGCTTGAGCTGCTGCCCTCGTGACCCGACTCTGGATAAAGCGGAAGAAAATGGATGTATGGATGGATTATTTTATATATATTATATATATATATATACATATACATACATACATACATACACACACACTATTTGTATGTCACATGACATGGATTAATTCATCCCATTTGTGTTGCATTGCATTTAGAGTGCAGCTTAGTTCCACTTAGAGTGCAAATTTGGTTCCATATGTTTGGTACCATTGCACTCTGCGCATGCACACACACATGCACGCACATCCTTGTGCGCACACGTGATCACGTACGCACATGGGTGCGTGCACGGCCTTGTGCATGCACACACATAAATCTACTGTGCTGTGTGGAGGCTGTTGGCAGGAAGAAAGAAAAACTGGACTCATTTCTGACATGATTTTTTTTTTTCGCTGCACTGAGGACGCGCAGTCTTTTCTTTGGTAGCACACACGGACAAGCGCTGACCAGGTTGCGTGGGTGCGCTTGCGTGGGGGAAGACTCTCCCATGACATAATTTGATTGAGCTCACTGACGCAGCTAATTCTTTTAAGATACACACACACACACAAGTCCACTGTGCTGTGTGGAGCCTATTAACAGGAAGAAAGAAGCAAAGCTGGACTCATTTCTGACATGATTTTTTTTTTCGCTGCACTGAGGACGTTCACAGTCGACCGAGCCGGTTGTGCACGCGTGCGGGGAACAATGACACAATGATTTGATTGAGCGAACTGATGCTGCTTCGTCTTTCGTGTATCGTCATCATATGTCCAGCATTGTGTTGTGTAGCCACGCCCTCACCTCAGGTCCCACTCGGAAAAGACACTCCTCAGAAGGTGGTCTGTGAAGAAGACAGTAATGATAATGTGGTTGGCATTCGCCTCGTTGAATGGTTTGTTCCAGCTTTCACCTCATGAAATATTCGTACCATTGAACTCAAACATTCATTATTTGTATAATATATATCTTTTAAACTTGTTTTTGATAATCACTTCTCATTTCTACCTTCATTATTGTCCAGGCAAGAGAAAAAGGAGCCTGTTCCAGCAGGAGAATCTGTCCATCCTGAGTGATGTTGAGGCTGAAGCTGAACTGGGTTCAGTGTGATCAACACATCTGACTGATCCTCGAGGAAGCAACGGAGGTGGAAGCTGCGTTTAATCAGGCATATGATGGAGTGTTGGGCGAGCTTGTGCATGTGATGCATGACCAGGGCGTGTGACCTGTGCCCCACTCCAGGACTATAGACACATGGAACGTTTGTATAGTTTGTGTTCCACAGATTTTTTTTGTTTGGTTATTTTTTTGTATTTGCTCTTCTTTTAGTTGCAGTAAACCAACTGACTTATGTGATTGTATCATAATTTGTCATTTCAGGCTGAGTTAACAGTAAAAGACATTTTGTCATTGATGTTTTGGTGCAATGATAGTTCAGTTCTAAGAATTTTTAATTTGGGATTTGCCGCTCCATAAAACACCTTACAAAGATGCTGAAATAATCATGTCTAAACTGAGACTTTACCAAATGGTATTTAACATAAACAAAAAGGTTTAGTCACTCCAGTGATAGAGCACCATTACATCAAGGAGTTCTGGCTATACGAGGTTTAGGGTTTAATGAGATGTACAGTGAGGAAAATAAGTATTTGAACAACCTGCAATTTTGCAAGTTCTCCCACTTAGAAATCATGGAGGGGTCTGAAATTTTCATCTTAGGTGCATGTCCACTGTGAGAGACATAATCAAAAAAAAAAAAGAAAATCAGGAAATCACAATGTATGATGTTTTAATAATTTATTTGTATGTTACTGCTGCAAATAAGTAATTTAACACCTACCAACCAGCAAGAATTCTCTCACAGACCTGTTAATTTTTCTTTAAGAAGCCCTCTTATTCTGCACTCTTTACCTGTATTAATTGCACCTGTTTGAAGTTGTTACCTGTATAAAAGACACCTGTTCACACAATCACACTCCAACCTGTCCACCATAGCCAAGACCAAAGAACTGTCTAAGGACACCACGGACAAAACTGTAGACCTGCACAAGGCTGGGATGGACTACAGGACAACAGGCAAGCAGCTTGGTAGAAGACAACAACTGTTATGATTATTTATTAGAAAGTGGAAGAAACACAAGATGACTGTCAATCTCCCTCAGTCTGGGATTCCATGCAAGATCTCACTTTGTGGGGTAAGGATGATTCTGAGAAAGCTCAGAACTACACAGGAGGACCTGGTCAATGACCTGAAGAGAGCTGGGACCACAGTCACAAAGATTACATTAGTAACATGATGCTGTCATGGTTTAAAATCCTGCAGGGCAGCAAGGTCTCCCTGCTCAAGCCAGCACATGTCCAGGCCCGTTTGAAGTTCACCAGTGACCATCTGGATGATCCAGAGGAGGCATGGGAGAAGGTCATGTGGTCAGATGAGACCAAAATAGAGCTTTCTGGAATCAACTCCAGTTACCATGTTTAGATGATGGAACAACCCCAAGAAAACCATCCCAACCGTGAAGCATGGGGGTGGAAACATCATACTCTGGGGGTGCTCTTCTGCAAAGGGGACAGGATGACTGCACCATATTGAAGGGAGGATGGATGGGGTCATGTATTGTGAGATTTTGGCAAACAACCTCCTTCCCTCAGTAAGACCATTGAAGATGGGTCACGGCTGGGTCTTCCAGCATGACAATGACCCCAAACACAGAGCCAGGGCAACTAAGGAGGGGCTCCGTAAGAAGCATTTCAAGGTCCTGGAGTGGCCTAGCCAGTCTCCAGACCTGAACTCAATAGAAAATCTTTGGAGGGAGCTGAAACTCCAAACCTGAAAGATCTAGAGAAGATCTGTATGGAGGAGTGGACCAAAATCCCTGCTGCAGTGTGTGAAAACCTGGTGAAAAACTACAGGAAACGTTTGACCTCTAATTGCAAACAAAGGCTACTGTATCAAATATTAACATTGATTTTCACAGGTGTTCAAATACTTATTTGCAGCAGCAACACACAAATAAATTATTTAAAAAAAATCATACATTGTGATTTCTGGATTTTGTTTTTAGATTACGTCTCTCACAGTGGACATGCACCTAAGTTAAAAATTTCAGACCCCTCCATGATTTCTAAGTGGGAGAACTTGCAAAATCACAGGGTGTTCAAATACTTATTTTCCTCACTGTAACTGACCTACTTAAACACTATGTCATGGGTTAAAGCAATAAATTTTCATCTGACTGAAATTTTTTCCTGGCAAAAATCAATGCCAGCAATTCCCTAAAATGTGGCGTAGTGGGGGGCACACATTCTCTTTTTCCTCAATAAATACAATAAACACATTATACAGTATACAAATCTATTCTAAATAGCCTATAAGGAGAGAGAGACAAAGCATAAAAAGAATGCAAAACCTGAACATAAAAGGGTGGTGGGAGGTGGCATGTAGTCTTGATTCTGGGGAGTCTGGGGGTGCTCCCCCAGAACATTTTTAAAAGAGCAAGTTAAATTTTGTATATTCTGGTGAATTTTAATTGGTATGAAGCCCTCTGAAACAAAGAAAACTCACTTCAAACTGTCAAGTAAAATTTCCTTGTCTTCTGTCATATTTTGATCGGTCCTCATCTGGTAAATGCATCAAAAGCGTGCTGTGTCACTGGCTGTACAGTCAATAAAATACCAAATTAGGGCCTAAAGTAATTGACAATGTTGTTCTGCTGTGCACAAAGTAACACAGTCACTCCTTTTGAAAATGCATGCGCACTGAGAAAATCAAAATTGGCTTCACTTTTAATCGGTGAAATACTCTCACTTGTAAAACAAAGTAGGGCTGCAACTAATGATTAGTTTAGTAGTCGATTAATCGGTAGATTACTTTTTCGATTAATTGTTTTTTTTTTTTGTTTTTTTACTTACATGTGAGTTTTGCCATTATTTCTTTGAGTTATTATTAAAAGGCCTTTATCACGCAACATCAATGTTTGAGCTTGTAACAATGTTATATTCTCGTCAAAAACATACCTGGAGTAGTGTTTTATTTTATTTTGCACATACGAGGTCTGTTAGAAAAGAATCCGACCTTTTTATTTTTTGCAAAAACTATATGGATTTGAATCATGTGTGATTGCATCAGCCAAGCTTGAACCTTCATGTGCATGCGTGAGTTTTTTCACGCCTGTCGGTTGCATCATTCGCCTGTGAGCACGCCTTGTGGGGGGAGTGGTCCAGCCTCCTCGACAGATTTTCATTGTCAGGAAATTGGCTGATCGACTGCCGCTTTACTGCATCAAAATTTTTTCAGAAACTGTGAGACAGCCAGGTGGTAACCATTCGGAAAATTCAAATGGCTTTGAGGGACAATTTTATGGGGATTACACAGATTAAGGAGTGCTCCAGCCGGTTTAAAGACCGCCCACAGCTGCTGAGACCACGCCGCGGTCCGAGCGCCAATCTACAATCAATCAATTTTTTTATATAGCGCCAAATCACAACAAACAGTTGCCCCAAGGCGCTTTATATTGTAAGGCAAGGCCTACAATAATTATGTAAAACCCCAACGGTCAAAACGACCCCCTGTGAGCAAGCACTTGGCTACAGTGGGAAGGAAAAACTCCCTTTTAACAGGAAGAAACCTCCAGCAGAACCAGGCTCAGGGAGGGGCAGTCTTCTGCTGGGACTGGTTGGGGCTGAGGGAGAGAACCAGGAAAAAGACATGCTGTGGAGGGGAGCAGAGATCGATCACTAATGATTAAATGCAGAGTGGTGCATACAGAGCAAAAAGAGAAAGAAACAGTGCATCATGGGAACCCCCCAGCAGTCTACGTCTATAGCAGCATAACTAAGGGATGGTTCAGGGTCACCTGATCCAGCCCTAACTATAAACTTTAGCAAAAAGGAAAGTTTTAAGCCTAATCTTAAACGTAGAGAGGGTGTCTGTCTCCCTGATCTGAATTGGGAGCTGGTTCCACAGGAGAGGAGCCTGAAAGCTGAAGGCTCTGCCTCCCATTCTACTCTTACAAACCCTAGGAACTACAAGTAAGCCTGCAGTCTGAGAGCGAAGCGCTCTATTGGGGTGATATGGTACTACGAGGTCCCTAAGATAAGATGGGACCTGATTATTCAAAACCTTATAAGTAAGAAGAAGAATTTTAAATTCTATTCTAGAATTAACAGGAAGCCAATGAAGAGAGGCCAATATGGGTGAGATATGCTCTCTCCTTCTAGTCCCCGTCAGTACTCTAGCTGCAGCATTTTGAATTAACTGAAGGCTTTTTAGGGAACTTTTAGGACGACCTGATAATAATGAATTACAATAGTCCAGCCTAGAGGAAATAAATGCATGAATTAGTTTTTCAGCATCACTCTGAGACAAGACCTTTCTGATTTTAGAGATATTGCGTAAATGCAAAAAAGCAGTCCTACATATTTGTTTAATATGCGCTTTGAATGACATATCCTGATCAAAAATGACTCCAAGATTTCTCACAGTATTACTAGAGGTCAGGGTAATGCCATCCAGAGTAAGGACCTGGTTAGACACCATGTTTCTAAGATTTGTGGGGCCAAGTACAATAACTTCAGTTTTATCTGAATTTAAAAGCAGGAAATTAGAGGTCATCCATGTCTTTATGTCTGTAAGACAATCCTGCAGTTTAGCTAATTGGTGTGTGTCCTCTGGCTTCATGGATAGATAAAGCTGGGTATCATCTGCGTAACAATGAAAATTTAAGCAATACCGTCTAATAATACTGCCTAAGGGAAGCATGTATAAAGTGAATAAAATTGGTCCTAGCACAGAACCTTGTGGAACTCCATAATTAACTTTAGTCTGTGAAGAAGATTCCCCATTTACATGAACAAATTGTAATCTATTAGACAAATATGATTCAAACCACTGCAGCGCAGTGCCTTTAATACCTATGGCATGCTCTAATCTCTGTAATAAAATTTTATGGTCAACAGTATCAAAAGCAGCACTGAGGTCTAACAGAACAAGCACAGAGATGAGTCCACTGTCCGAGGCCATAAGAAGATCATTTGTAACCTTCACTAATGCTGTTTCTGTACTATGATGAATTCTAAAACCTGACTGAAACTCTTCAAATAGACCATTCCTCTGCAGATGATCAGTTAGCTGTTTTACAACTACCCTTTCAAGAATTTTTGAGAGAAAAGGAAGGTTGGAGATTGGCCTATAATTAGCTAAGATAGCTGGGTCAAGTGATGGCTTTTTAAGTAATGGTTTAATTACTGCCACCTTAAATGCCTGTGGTACATAGCCAACTAACAAAGATAGATTGATCATATTTAAGATCAAAGCATTAAATAATGGTAGGGCTTCCTTGAGCAGCCTGGTAGGAATGGGGTCTAATAAACATGTTGATGGTTTGGATGAAGTAACTAATGAAAATAACTCAGACAGAACAATCGGAGAGAAAGAGTCTAACCAAATACCGGCATCACTGAAAGCAGCCAAAGATAACGATACGTCTTTGGGATGGTTATGAGTAATTTTTTCTCTAATAGTTAAAATTTTGTTAGCAAAGAAAGTCATGAAGTCATTACTAGTTAAAGTTAATGGAATACTCAGCTGAATAGAGCTCTGACTCTTTGTCAGCCTGGCTACAGTGCTGAAAAGAAACCTGGGGTTGTTCTTATTTTCTTCAATTAGTGATGAGTAGAAAGATGTCCTAGCTTTACGGAGGGCTTTTTTATAGAGCAACAGACTCTTTTTCCAGGCTAAGTGAAGATCTTCTAAATTAGTGAGACGCCATTTCCTCTCCAACTTACGGGTTATCTGCTTTAAGCTACGAGTTTGTGAGTTATACCACGGAGTCAGACACTTCTGACAGGCTCAAACCCCGCTGAAACAACCAGATCATTTCCAACATGAAGGCTTTGTTGATCCGGGACGTCGTCTGACTTACACAAAAATGGCAGGAGACGTGGACATCAGTACTTTTTCGGCACATTCCACTATTACAGGAGTTTTTTCATGGAAAGAAAAGCGGATGATGCGCCACCGTGCCGCTCATGGCGCGGCACAAAACCACCTCCGTGTTGGTCTCACAGGACGGCTTTGAGATGGCTGTTGGTGGGTTTTCAGTCGTGTGACTAACAGAAATTGTGGATGAGCCTGGACATGCCAGAACATGTCCTGTGAGGCTTCTTCACGGCGTTGCTTTGTGCCATGCGGCACCACCGCGACTCGCAAAATTCCTCCTCTCCTCTTTCCATCACAAAAACTCCTGTAACAGTGGAATGTGCCATTCATTTCCAAACTGGACGCTGTGTTGATCCGGGACGTCCTCTGACTAGCACAGGAATTGCGGAAGACATGGACATCAGCACTTTTTCGGCACATTGAAACAGACGTGTGGAGGAATTCCGCGCGTGGTGGTGTTCTCTTCTTTTAAATGACTCATTTCTTCTTCCTGGTCTGTGATCATTCCTTCATCAGCAGGTGTTAGCTGTAGTTTCAACATGTCCCTCAACTGCTGGCCTTCAGACATGTTTGTAGAAAGAAACACACAATGAAAGAGACCAAGTGGAGGAAAGACTAAAAACATGCCGACTTAATCATCTGCCATTTCTCAACCCTTGATCCCAGAGATCACCTGACATGCAAGTTTTCCTTACTGTACCTGCTGAGATATTTGGAAAATTCAGATGGCTTTCGGTGAAGATCTTATGGGGATCACACAGATTAAGGAGCATTACAACTGGATTAAAGACGGTCCACAGTGGCGGAGGGCGCGCCGCGCTCCGAGCGGCGATCGACAGGCTGAAACGACCAGATCATTTCCAAAGTGAACGCTTTGTTGATCTGGGACGTCGTGTGACTACCACAGAAATGGCAACATTACCTTTTTTTGCCTTCTTGCTCTCGGCCGAGACGGTCGCATTTTTCTCTTCTCCCTCCCTCCTTATCTTTCCTGCGTCTGTGGCGTGTTGTCTGTGAGGCTGCCAGCTTTGCTCTTGTGGAAACAGCAAAAATGGATCTGTTAAAGTGGTCTCTGAACGCAATTGACACTATTTTTTCTACAAGACACTCGGGAGCGGAGGACCCGACCTGTCCTGCCGGGACACATGTGATGGGTTACGTGATGGACAGTTGGAGGAAATGGCAGGTCATGTGCCTTTACACGCTGTCTGTGGAGGATGTCGAAGATGTGTATATATTTGGCACGGTGGTGACCGGGTTCCTGCTGTGTGGTGCGGGCATAGCGCTGGTTTACCGGAAAATTAAGAAAGTGGAAGCGGCAATAATTGGCCCATCCAGGCTGCCCCACATGACTGATTCGATTGGAAGGGCAGTGTCAGTTCAGTTGGCGGGTGTTAACCATGTGTTAGATACCATCTCTGGAAGAATGGCTGCGCTGGAAAACCGCATTGATCGTCAGTAATGACCACATCTCCTCTCCTAATTCAGATGTATTGAAAGCCACTCTGTCTCAGACTGTGGAATCTTTCAGGCGTCTGCTAATCTGGATTTTCATTCGGCTTCCCAAAACACAGCTGCACTTCAAGGCCGCTGTGATAAAAACCTCCTGGAGAAGAACAACACTTACGCCTCAATCCCTGGTCTTCCCCCGCCTCAGCTTCTCCAGCTGTGACGTTGACTGTGGACAGTGGACTGTTCAGGGCTGGGCCCCTCCCCCCTCCAGATTGGACGAACAAGGCCGCTGATGGCGCCAAAAGGCTGCCGCCGGAGTGTTCTGTCTGATAACTGGACTCTTACAAATCTGCTGTTGACCATAAGGCAGGGATAGACATCTGGAGCTGGTCCCCGGGCGCCTAAAGGCAACTTCTGCTCCTAACTGGCAATTAGGATGGGTTAAATGCAGTAGACATTTCATAGTGCAGGGAACATGTTCCTTTGTGCATATGACAATAAAATTCTCTTGAATCTTGAAAGAGAGCTGGACATAGCATTTTTTTTCGGCCCATTCCACTGTTACAGGAGTTTTTGTCATGAAAAGACGTGAGGAATTCGCTACGGAGCCGCTAATGGCGCGAGACAAAAGCACCTCCGTGTTGGTCTCACAGGACATGTCCTAACATGCCCAGCTCTTGCACCATTCAGAAGATTCAGACTTCTTTTGGTGGCTTTCCAAAGCAGCAGGACATGCCACAACATGTCCTGTGAGTCTTCATCACGGCGTTGTTTTTTGTCCTGCGCCATTAGCGGCTCCATCCCGACGCGCGAATTCCTCCGCACGTCTTTTCATGACAAAAATTCCTGTAACAGTGTAATGTGCCGAAAAAGTGCTATGTCAAGCTGTCTTGCCATTTCTCTGGTAGTCACACGACGTCCCGGATCAACAAAGCATTCACTTTGGAAATGATCTGGTCGTTCCAGCCTGTCGATCGCCACTCGGAGCGCCCTCCACCGCTGTGGGCCGTCTTTAATCCAGTTGTAATGCTCCTTAATCTGTGTGATCCCCATAAAATCTTCACCGAAAGCCATCTGAATTTTCCAAATGGTTTCCACCTGGCTGTCTCACAGTTTCTGAAAACATTTTGATGCAGTAAAGCGGCAGTCGATCAGCTAATTTCCTGACAATGAAAATCCGCCGAGGAGGCTGGACTACTCCTCCCACAAGGCGTGCTCACAGGCGAATGACGCAACCGACAGGCGTGAAAAAACTCACGCATGGGCACGAAGGTTCAAGCTTGGCTGATGCAATCACACGATTCAAATCCATATAGTTTTTGCAAAAAATAAAAAGGTCGGATTGTTTTCTAACAGACCTCGTACATATGTCACCGACACACCACAAAGAGATTTCCCTCAGGTTTCACCCGATTATGAGCATTTTTAGATGCCGACAGAAACTATCTCAACCACTGACAACATATTACAGCAAGAGTCCACAGAAGTATTTTAAAGGCCTGACTAAAGTGTAATATGTGATCTTTAATGATATACACTCAACAAAAATATAAATGCAACACTTTTGGTTTTGCTCCCATTTTGTATGAGATGAACTCAAAGATCTAAAACTTTTTCCACATACACAATATCACCATTTCCCTCAAATATTGTTCACAAACTAGTCTAAATCTGTGATAGTGAGCACTTCTCCTTTGCTGAGATAATCCATCCCACCTCACAGGTGTGCCATACCAAGATGCTGATTAGACACCATGATTAGTGCATAGGTGTGCCTTAGACTGCCCACAATAAAAGGCCACTCTGAAAGGTGCAGTTTTGTTTCATTGGGGGGGGGGGGATACCAGTCAGTATCTGGTGTGACCACCATTTGCCTCATGTAGTGCAACACATCTCCTTTGCATCATCCGTGAAGCGAACACCTCTCCAACGTGCCAAACGCCAGCGAATGTGAGCATTTGCCCACTCAAGTCGGATACAACAACAAACAGGAGTCAGGTCGAGACCCCGATGAGGACGACGAGCATGCAGATGAGCTTCCCTGAGACAGTTTCTGACAGTTTGTGCAGAAATTCTTTGGTTATGCAAACCAATTGTTTTAGCAGCTGTCCGAGTGGCTGGTCTCAGACGATCTTGGAGGTGAACATGCTGGATGTGGAGGTCCTGGGCTGGTGTGGTTACACGTGGTCTGCGGTTGTGAGGCTGGTTGGATGTACTGCCAAATTCTCTGAAACGCCTTTGGAGACGGCTTATGGTAGAGAAATGAACATTCAATACACGAGCAACAGCTCTGGTTGACATTCCTGCTGTCAGCATGCCAATTGCACGCTCCCTCAAATCTTGCGACATCTGTGGCATTGTGCTGTGTGATAAAACTGCACCTTTCAGAGTGGCCTTTTATTGTGGGCAGTCTAAGGCACAGCTGTGCACTAATCATGGTGTCTAATCAGCATCTTGGTATGGCACACCTGTGAGGTGGGATGGATTATCTCAGCAAAGGAGAAGTGCTCACTATCACAGATTTAGACTGGTTTGTGAACAATATTTGAGGGAAATGGTGATATTGTGTATGTGGAAAAAGTTTTAGATCTTTGAGTTCATCTCATACAAAATGGGAGCAAAACCAAAAGTGTTGCGTTTATATTTTTGTTGAGTATATTTCCATGAACAAAGACACAAATGTGCAGTTTACTGCATTTTATTTTTTTCTTGTGTAAAAGCACAGCTGAGATGTGGTTTGACCGAAACAAAGTGTCATTAAAATTAAATAAAACAGGGATGAAGTGGAGGTTTAACAGTCACTAGGTGTTCACAAGAAACAGTTACTTATTTCTATATTTATTTATTTATGTTCACTGTTAGTTGGTTTTATCTTTTCTGTTTTGTTTCATCAAGTTCTTTTTGTCTGTTTCTGTAAAATTGTATTGTAGCATAATTAGTTATTATTACTATTATTGTTGTTCTTGCTATTATTATTGTTATTAATATGTAAATAAAAATAAAGACATTTGACTCTTTTACAACAAATGCTGAGCCATTAATTATTGTCCAGAAAACAAATGCACACAAACGTGTTGAGATGCAAACAGCTTAATGCTAACTTTAACATTGAAAATGCCACAGACATGCTAACATGTTCGCATCGGTCACGTTTTTAAGTTTTAAAATACATCTATCAACTGTTTCAGAAGACCATAACAGATCGGTTTAACATAAAAATGGTAAATACTTACTCAGACATATTCTCTTTAGGGTTTCAGGGGGGAAAAAATTAAGATAAAGCAAAATAAAACAAAGAATCAACGAAGCAGTGCTTCACTGGTTCAAATCAAATCCACACCCTGCTCTACTTGTAGAAGGTCTACCAATGTTCCCACGAAGACAGGGAAGAGAAGAACCGTGGCTCATGGCAAGCAGCAAACAGAGTGGAGAGGAGTGAAAATTCACAGCCCCTTCCTCTGCGGTGCAGCGCCATCCACGATAACATTGCTGCTACTTTGATTATCTCAGAATGGGATGTTGCTTTGACAGTGAGCATATCATATTTCGGCGCATGACACCACGTGTGCGCGCATGTGTGGTTAAATTTTCCAAATGATGGAAATCTGTCATGGTGATGGAGAACTTTAACCCATGCCCTATGTACCAGCCCGGGCTTTGCGTTCTCAGGGTGCAGGACTACTTTGTGTCCCTAGGGTGAATAAAACGTACGGTTCACAGAGCTTTCTCTTATCGTGCACCTGCTTTGTGGAATAATCTCCCTGCTGCAATCAAACAGATTCTGTAGAGACTTTCAAGTCCAGACTGAAGACGCACTTATTTTCCCTTTCGTACGGCTAGCATACTGGCAGAGTATGTTACTATACTTCCTACCCTTTAAAATTCATTTTATTAGTTAACAGAGCAGCGATCACCTTAATATTAATTCTTGTTTTTCTTGTTACTAAATGCTGACAAATTATACTGTATTTGTTGTCTTTCTGCTGCGGCTCCATCCAGAGATGGGAGGGGTGTCTTCTTCTGCAGGCCTCCCATCCTGTGCACCAGCATGGAATCCCAAATTTCCTGTATACTGGTATTGTAAAATGTGTCAGTAGCATGGCCCAAGCAGAGGGTTAAACCTTTGAGTCTGGTCTGCTTAAGATTTCTTCCTCATTATCACCAGAGGGAGTTTTTCCTTACCACTGTCACCTGTGTTCTTGCTCTAGGGGTTGGTAAGGTTAGACCTTACTTGTGTGAAGTGCCTTGAGGTAACTTTGTTGTTATTTGGCGCCATATAAATTAAATAAACTGAAGCTGAATTGACACAATCATCCAAATTAAACATTTAAAGCACAATTTGCAGCGAGAGACGGTTTCCCTCAAGTAAACTGAGCTATTGACTGCCCACATATTGCTATAAATGCAGCACCACACGATGAATTTGTTTTTGTTGAAAGGAAACTTTTTCATTCCATCAATGTTCAAATCATACTTTATGCACAAATGCGTTGGGTTGGGAATAGGCTAGAAGCTGGCATGGTGCACAACAGGGGGATGTTTAGTGAGGAAATAGTCTATTTGTGTAATTGGTCTGAATGAAAACCTGTGCAGGCACATTTGGGCATGTGGGCATTCAAATATGCTTTTATTATTCATGTCTTTTTCTTGATGGTGAAACTAGAGCTGCTGAGCTTCTTAACAGCCCCCCGATTGTCTCCCTGTGTTCAGTATTTGTCAATAAACAAATGTAATCTTGTGAATGTCACACTGTCAGTCGGCGTACCTCATTTTTTAATACTTGAGTGTGTGTGTGCTGCTCTGAGCTCAGAGTGGCATCTCACACACACACACACACGTTTTTTTTACCGGTTCACGTTTATTTCATTTGACATCGTACAAAAATAAACTATCCCTGCGTGTCATCTGTAGCTCCACTCTGTGTACTTTCTTTTCTGTGTTCATGTTGACTGATCTGACGGACAGGGGATTCCCAGCTCCCAGGGCCAATTTACATGCATTTGCACATTTTTAGGGGTGTGAAAATGGAACGTGCTTGAATTCATGCATATGCATACTTTGATACATCTGGATATTTTTATAATTATGCCACTTTCTGGGTTTTGGAGTGCACATGTTTCAGTAGAAAATCCACACAAGTCTTTGTACATGAGGCCTCAAATGTTGACGCAATGCATCCTGGGTCAATTTTTTCCTGTATGTGGTCGGGAGAATTCATTTTCCATATTCAGAGTAATTAAATAGTTTCATAGCAGTGGAACACCTGCTCCCACTAACAGATGTTTCACAGGGTTTTGATCAATTCATACCTGAGTTTTGAAGAACCTGTGATGACTGTGGTATTTCATCATCATTTTCAGTCTTCACAGGGACACGAGCAAAACGGAACTTGGTTTTCTCAGTGTTCAGCCAGTGAAGCTGCTGTCCCTCGTTACTTGTCCAGACTTCCTCTTGTTCCTGTTTAACGTCATTCTGGTTGACACTCAGATTCAACTCCTGCTGTTCAGGGAGCATTTCTTCTTTAATCACCAACTGCTGCAACATGTCTGCAAGGAAGCAAATGATATGAAGAACAACATTTGTCAGAGTGAAGACAAACCAGCAGCACTGTCACCATGAAGTTACTGTACTGATGGAACTGATACTGTGGAATAACACATCAAGCCTCCTTGGTTCAGATTTTTTTTTTCACATTCTTGATCTGGACCCAGATGATGCTTTCACAGAACTCAGAGGTTCAGTCCAGTTGAAGAAATGCTTGATACTTGTTAAAGTTTGATCATCATCACCTTATTTGTAAAAAAAAAAGTACAAATGTGCCACAAACAATCACAGCTGAGTGCAGTCTGCTGCGAGCTGCACTTTGTCTGGTCAACTACATCATGTGTATTTGCATATGGATGGACAACAACACAATGGCATACAAGTCAAACACTAAAAAATGTGTTTTGAGTGAACACTCAAACCTTGTAGGGTCGATAACACATTTGTGATTTAAAATGATTTATAACAAACACCATGCACAGTTTTTCAAACACAACCATAGAGATGAGGACAAATTTATTAGCTCCCATTAAATTTAACAATTTCTTACAAAATTTTCCCCAAGTGCTTTTTTAACAAAACAAGGAAATTTCAACAGCATTTAAGATAAAATCAACTTTATTTATCCTGAATTAAATTATTTTGCCAGAGTACAAAAACAGGAAACAATTAGGGCTGAAACGATTCATCGAATAACTCGAATAATTTGATTACAAAAAATGTTTGAGGCAAATTCTGTGCCTCAAAACTTTGTTTAACCTTGTAGTACATATGCCAGGCCAGTGTGTGGCACTGTAACGTCCCCAGAAAAAAAAGTCCACATTGATAATCTGAAATTGTCAGGTTTTAGCCCTGGACCTGCCCAGAATCTGGTTTTGTCCTGGTCTGGTTTTTGTTATTTTCTGTTTCTTCCACTTTGGTCTTGGTTTTATGATCTGTTACACTTCAGCCATGTTAAGTTCTGTTCTAGTTTAGTCTCTGCTTTTTATTTAGTCATACTGTGTTATCACATTAGGTTTTGAGGATTATCTGTTACACTTCAGCCACTTATTGAGTTCTGTTCTAGTTTAGTCTACATCCTTTACTTTCTGGTTATTCAGTCACTGTCTTGAGCACATTTGTAAATCAGGGTTTTCTGTACTCTCCTGCCACATGTTGAGTTCTCATCTAGTTTAGATCCAGCCTTTAATTTTCTGTTCTGTTTCTGCCTTTGTTTATTCGGTTTCCCACATTTGTATTCTAGGTATCATTATTTCCTAATTGTTTAACATTTGTTCTGTCACTGTCATATTCCTCTTTTTCCTGCTTTTGTCTGACACGCCCACCTGTCACTCCACTCGTGTCTCACTCAGCCACGCCTTCTTTCCTGCACCTCATCACACCCTGATTATCCTCTGCTTTTAAACCCCTTGTCTTCCACAGCTCACTGCTAGTTTGTTGTGCATTCTGCCTCGTTCCAAGCCACCTGTACCCTGCCATAGTCTCTGTTTTTGCCGTTCTCGACCTCTGCTTGTCCTTGACCACGTTTTTGCCTGAGCCTGTTAACCTGCTTCTCTGTGCCTGAACCCTGCTTGTTTTTGACTACGTTTTTGCCTCCTCTCATACACCTGTTTGCTCGTGCTGGAACTCCGCTTGTCACTGACCATGCCGCCGCCTCAAGATTGTCTGTACTGCCGCCTGCCTGTTTGTGACCCTCTGTATCAACCTGAACCTGTTTTTTGGATAAAGCCTTTTTCTTAACCCACATCTGAGTCATGCATTTGTGTCCATCCGCCCACTGTGCCTCGCCACCTCAGTCCCTGACAGAAATAGACCTACTGCAAAGTAAAGCAGTGTGTTTGTCTGTTTTTAAAATACACACGGTCCGCTCTACATGGGGAGTGACTACTCGCCCGGCGGCCGTCTCTCTGCCCGGTGTGAGCGGAGCCCCTTACACAGCTACAGCTCTGTTCACAGCCACACTGACAAAGTTTCTGAAAGAAGATCCTGTCAGCACAAGTCCACTCTTTCTTCTGTGTTTTGCTCAGTCACACTGAGTGTTTCGATTTTAAATTTTCGCTTTTTTGGCCAACACACAACGCTTCACAAACACTGTAACTTAAATAAAATAAAATAAAAACTGACGTTGAGGCTTGCATGTTCAACCTCCAGCTGAAATACATCTGCTGAATCGTAAAGAAAGAGGAATTTAAAAAAAAAAAAAAAAAAAATCACGCAGGGACCCAGTCCACCAACATTTTAAAAAAATTAATTAAAAAATTTTTTTTAAATGGTTGATAAAACAAAACAGAAAGACACAGCTCATCGCCATTTCAGCAAAATGTCAAGACTTTGCCGCAGCGACACTGTGCCACTGCTGAGTAGGGAGACCCTGGACTATTGATGATGTTTAAAAATGCAAAAGTACTTTTTATTGGATTACTCCATTAATGGTAAGTGGGTTTGGACAAGTCTTTCATCTTGTGAAGTCCACCACAAGCTCAGTCATCTTAGATACATTGAGCTGCAGGTGGTCGAGTCCACACCACTCCACAAACCTGTCCACCACACCCCTGTACTCAGCCTCCTGGTCACTGCCGATGCAGCCCACAATGGTAGAGTCATGCAAAAACATCTGCAGGTAGCAGGATTGAGACCAGAACCTGAATTCTGAGGTGTAGAGTGAGAACAGGGAGACAGAACAGTCCCCTGTCGTGCCCCTGTGCTGCTCATGATGGTGTCGGACATAATATCTTGAAGCCTCACATACTGTGGGCGCCCTCTGAGGCACCGCTGGACTGATAGTATTGCACACCGGGCATTTGCCCTCTGGCCTGATGGCCTACTGGCCTGCAGATTTTTTATTAATTTATTTTTTTTTTATGAAGTAAAGTGAGCTGTGAGCTTTTCATCCGTGTTTTTTTTTTTTGTAGCAGCTACGACTCGTCGTCACCTCAGCATCCTCAGCAGTGATGGTGATGGGAGAGGATGGAGAGAGCCCCGGTTGAGAAGGGGGCAGGAGCAAGTAGGGATGTCAAGGACAATGTATAGTAGGGGCCGAGCTGGAAGCTGATGGAGGATTATCATCAATATCCCTGGTGGAAGTCACTGAGGTAATCAAACAACTCTGCAGTGGCAAGGCCTTGGTGGTTGATGAGATCTGTCCAAAAATGCTGAAGGCTCTGGGTGTGGAGGGACTGTCTTGGATGACACGTCTCTTCAACATTGTGCTGAGGTGTGGCACAGTGCCAAACTGGGGTGGTGGTCCCTATATTTAAAAAAGGGGACCAGAGAGTGTGTGCCAATTACAGAGGCATCACACGACTCAGCCTCCCTAGTCAAGTCTACTCCAGAGTGCTGGAATGAAGGGTTCGGCCGATAGTCGAACCTCTGACTGAAGAGGAACAATGAGGGTTCCATCCTAGTTGTGGAACAACTGACAAGCTCTTCACTCACAAGGATCCTGGAGGGTGCCTGGGAGTATGCCCATCCAGTCTACATGTGTTCTGTGGACTTGGAGAAGGCATCTGATCAGGTACACCGGGAGATACTGTGGGAGGTGCTGCGGGAGTATGGAGTGAGGGGATCCCTTCTCTGTACTCACAAAGTGAGAACTGTGTTCGGGAGCTTGGGAGTAAGTCAGACTCATTTCCGGTGGGGGTTGGCTTCCGCCAGAGCTGCGCCATGTCACCAAGCTTGTTTTTGATTTTCATGGACAGGATATAGAGGTGTTGTCGGGGGGAGGAGGGTGTCCAGTTTGGTGGGCTCAGGGCCGCATCACTGCTTTTTGCAGACGATGTGGTCCTGTTGGCTTCATCAGCCTGTAACCTCCAACACTCACTGGATTGGTTCACAGCCGAGTGGGAACCGGCTGGGATGAGGATCAGCACCTCTAAATGCGAGGCCATGGTTCTCCGTAGGAAACAGACTGATTGCCTACACAGGGTAGGGAATGCAGTCTTACCCCAAGTGAAGGAGTTCAAGTACCTCAAGGTCTTTTTCACGAGTGAGGAGACAATGGAGCATGAGACTGGCCGGTGAATCGGCACAGCAGGGGTGGTATTGCATTCACTCTACCGTACTGTTGTGATGAAAAGGGAGCTGAGCCAAAAGGTGAAGCTTTTGATCTACTGGTTAATCTTCATTCCTACTCTCACCTATGGTCATATGGGTTGGGTCAGGACCAAAATAACTAGATCACGGATACAAGTGGTGAAAATGGGCTTCCTTAGGAAGGTGGCTGGTGTCTGCCTTAAGCTCCTTTCACACCGGGGCTGCTCCCAGTTGCTTCCTGTGGTGTCATGACGACGCAGGAATTTCTGCGTCAGGTGCGTGCAGCAGGGGGCAGAGGAGGTGAGAACGCAGCCTGCAGGTTCTCTGCACAGAGAAGTCAGAGTGCACAGTTTGGCTGCAGACAGACTGTGCACTTTGACTTCTCTTCTTCTTGCTGTTGTGCTGAGCTGCAGGGCTGCACTCTGAGTTCTGTTATAGTTTATCTTTCCTCCCTTGACCGCGAGATGCGCGTGCATGTACCGTCAAGCAAATGCGGAGATGTCTGGAGTTGTACTTGATGTTGACATGTCCTGTCTCAGGACGTATGTCCTTTTTTGTCCATTTTTTTTAACTGTGATGTGAGAGTTTGAGCAGAGAACAAGGAACTAATGCCTGCAGCCAGATTTCTTTTTTTTCTTTTAATTGTTCACATGTGCGCGCGTGAACGAACATCCATGAGTGGACTAGAGATGTCCTGACTTTTTACTGGATATTTCTGACAATCAGTCTGCATTGTTTTCTGTGGTCTTTTTTTTTTCAGCCTGTAATTTTTACTGCTTTAAGAACATGGTATAAAAACAATCCTGCGTGATTTATACTGCGGGAACAATGGAACACAGCAGGAATCATAAATTGGCTGCCGGGTAACACCTCTTTGCCCGACTTGCGCTGAAACCACTTCCTTTCTGCGTCGAGCACAGAATGCCAAAAAAATTAAACAGGTTTAATTTTTCAGGACCGACTTGCTTCCTCCTTCGCACCCCTCGCGCTGTTGTGGCACCAAGCTGCATCGTCTCGGCACTGAGTTGCTTCCAAGCGGCATCGTCATGATGACGCACGCGCAACTGGGAGCAACCAGGAGCACCCCCGGTGTGAAAGAGGCTTTAGAGATGAGGTGAGAAGCTTGGTCATCCGTGGGGAACTCGGAGTAGAGCAGCTGCTCCTTTACGTTGAAAGGAGCCAGCTGAGGTGGTTTGGACATCTGGTAAGGATGCTCCCTGGGCACCTCCCTAGGGAGGTGTTCCAAGCACGTCCATCTGGGAGGAGACCCCAGGAAAGACCCAGTGTGGAGAGATTTTCTCTCTGACTGGGGGATCCCGAGGCATTCTCAGGCCAGTGTCTCCACACTGGCCTGAGAATGCCTCGGAATCCCCCAGTCAGATGGGGTCAATGTGGCTCGGGAAAGAGAAGTCTGGGGTCCCCTGCTGGAGCTGTTGCGCCAGTGACCCGATAAGCGGTTGAAGATGAGTGATCATCAACAACGCTCACGCAAAAACTCTGGATTAACACTGAAGGATTTTGATGGAAATTTTTTCCCTTTCAATGGACTGAATCTGTGTTCGACTGTCTTCAGCTGAGCTCTAGGGATGGGTATTGATAAGATTTTATCAATATCGAAACCATTATCAATTCCGTGTATCGATCCAATTCCTTATTGACTCCCTTATCGATACCGCTTGTGAATTTTCTGTGTACTAAAAAAAAGGCTTGACAGGTTTTCTATGTCAACAACATTTTATTGAGTCTTAAAAGTAAATAAATATGAAATTGGTCACTGGATCCTTAAACTCTGGTGGATCCTTGATCTCTGGGCATAAATAGAAAAAAACAAAATCTGTATTTTTTGTCAAAAACATTTCATGTCAGACATTATTGGCATGAATGTCTTTCCATACATCTGAGGTGACCTCTTGCAGCTCGCTGTGCTGCACGTCAGGATGTAATTCATGAAGAATGCAGGACGTCTCATTTTGGGAGGAAAAAAAACGTTTTAGTGGATTGTAGTTCATTGTCTGGATTACAACGTTTGGAAAGAGGTGTCATTTTATTTAAAGCGGCGATTGACTTTGTTATTAATTCTGACCGGACTCTGTCTCGGCAGAGAGCCACGCAGTGTTTGGAGCTGTTCCAATGAAACGAAGCACCAGTGCTTCATTGGTTCACGCTTCAAAGTGGAGTCGCACTGCAGAAAGGGTTGATTACAGAGCCACTGCAGGGTCTGTAACCAAAGTAGAGGAATGATCATTTTCCTGACAAAAACCCTGAAAAACAACGGCCGCTCTGAAGGACCGATAAGGGAGTCGTTAAGCAAAAAGATTATTGACATCCGTGGATCGAATCATTTCTTAATGATACCCGAAAAGAACCAGTTCTCAATACCTAACCCTACTGAGCTCTGAGCTGCATTTCATAGTGTTTCACTGCCTCAGGACACTGAAGCAGCTGACTTTTCAGCACACATTTTCAGCACCAATTCAGTTCATTTTTTGGAAAATCCGTGCTCCAAGGCACAGGCAATTTGAACCCGAGAGCTGGCCAGAAATTTGCCGCTACCCACAGCTAAGAACACTGCAGAAGAGAGCTCTCTCAAACAGCTCAGCTTCAGAAACCCCCCGCCTCCCCTCCTCACGCTCGACAGCAAACAAAGCAGACAGAAAATATTGTAGGTTGTATCGGTATTGGAAGCTGATACAGATATTGGATCGGCTCAGTAGCATTCTTTGGTGTACCTCAAGTTTGTGTATCAAGTACTGGACCGTAAATACGGACATGCCACTGGAAGAGTATTAGTTTTAAGGAAGTAGACTAGTCAAAGTATGGTCCAAGAAACTTAAAAAATGCAATTTTTGCCCATGACAAGGTGCTCTGATTGTTTCTTCAGTTGTGTCTCTACACTGAACATGTGTTAAGCTCTGAAACTTCCCATGTTAATACTCCAGACAGTACCCTTTAAAATGGTATATTACATATTTCAAGGTACTTCATTTTCTATCCTGTGGTGGACAAAATCTGTACGTTTCCACGCCACGAGCCCTTGTTATTAAGTTATATTGTTATTTACCAAAGGTTATTGGTGAAATTTCATCTTAACATGAACGTTCATTTTTAAATTTGTTTGGAAAAGTTAGAGCAGCAAAGTGGCTCAGTGGTTAGCACTGTTACCACACAACAAGAAGGTCATGGGATCGCATCCCACCCGGGACCTTTCTGTGTGGAGTTTGCATGTTCTCCCCATGTTTGTGTGAGTTCCCTCCAAGAGTTTGGGCTTCCTCCCACATTCAAAGACATGCAGGTGTGATGAATTGTAAACTTTAAATTGTCTGTACTCGTAGGTGTGAATGTGTCCATCTGTCAGAGTGTGTGGTCCTGTGATAGACGGCTGTCCTGTCCAGGGTGAAGCCCACCTCACATACTATGACTGCTGGGATAGGCTCCAGCCTCCACATCACTTCAGTGGAATAAACAAGTCCCGAGCATGAATGGATGAAAGAATTTGAGAAATAAGGCAGCTAGCCTCAGCTGAGCAATTTCATTTACACAGAATTTTCATTTTCAGCAACACGGATTCTTTAAAGTGTAGTTGAAACCAAAAAATGTGGACAAATAATCACTAAAATGATGAAATGTTGAGATTTTAAAAAATCCTGAACAATAAAAGACGATGATATGTGCGCAGGTGAAAGACAAACTACAGCTGTCTGAAGCCTGCACTCTATTTCAGCCCTCAGCCGTGGCCATATTATTGCTACGTCATCACCAGAACGGCACCTGCTGATTCAAGCCCAAATAAATTGTAAACACAGCATTAGTCGAGCTGTTTTCAAACTATTTTTTTTTTCTAGTGTGGAACTTGTTTTTTTTTTAAATCCAGTCTGAAGGTGTTTCTGAAGCAGCTGTGGGACACAGAATTTATGGTTTAGAGACTTATTTAGATGACAATAAAGTTTGAAGGAAAAACTTCACCATTCTGTGTTCTGAACTCTGCCAATATGGTCACTGTTGTCAGACTGATTATAAAATAAGTAAATAAATAAATAATGCTGGAGATTTCGGCATGGGCGAAGGTGATAAACTTTTTTTTTTTCCCCTTAGAAACAATTTCAAATCTGAAAAACGACAATAAATATTGTTTTCCTTCTGGAACACATCATTATTAATAAATATTAAAACCATTCACACGAGAAGTAAATATATAGTCTTACCTGTCCATTTCAGTGAGATCACCTTTAAACTTATCCACCTTCACAAAACCACATCTGAAAAATAATTTAATTCCTTCTGTTCTGGTTGAAGAAAACTCCCATTTGTCAAACTGGACTTTGGTGACAGGTTCCAGCGCCATCTGTAATCAGTTATTGTGGCTCATCGATCCAGTCTGTGTTGTCAACAAGCTGCTTTGCGCAAAGCCGCTCTGTTAATGAGCTGCTTTGTGTTGCAAGAAAAACTCTAGGAGCGCCTGGATCAGCGCTGGGATCCAGGTGATCATGGGATAATGTCCCATGATCCAGAAAATAAAATAATCTGAAAATCTCAGTTTTGTCTCACTGTGGAGTGGAGAAGCCAGGGACTCCATGCAAGCGCGCGCTCTTCAATATAAGTGTTCCACCTGCCATTCTAACGCCAAAAAGTAACTGTAATTCTTTGAAAGCAAAAAGTAAGTAAGACCCTTCAGCTGCTCCCTTGTTTGCACTCAGGGTCACCACAGCAAATCCAAGGTGGATCTGCTTGTTGATTTGGCACGTTTTACACCGGATGCCCTTCCTGATGCAACTCCACATTACATGGATAAATGTGGCAGCGGTGGGAATTGAACCGGGAACCTTCCGTACCGAAACCACTTGGACACCACCACTGCAGTCTTTTCCCCCACTTAAGTCTGTTTTTTTCCGGGTCTTTCCGAATGTACGAGGGTTCTGCACGCGCCAATCGGGCAGTCTGTCGAGGGCGCGCGTCTCTGTGAACGCGCTTCCTTTTGTCCTTTTGAAAAATAATCTTCCGATTAAAGGAGTTTTCTTTAAAGCGCGTTTTGCTGCTGACTTTACAGCCACGAGCCACTGCAGTGAACATATTAGAAACAGTTCATACATTTAGAAAACAGAAATAAAGTTAACTATGATCTGTTTAGCTGCTATGTTAACCAGCTGCAAACTAGCCCTGCTGCTAACGTCCTGCTAAACTCGTCTGTTAATGAGTCCTAAGGATCTATTAGCGTCCTTTGGCTCATGTACAAATAAAGTGTGTTACCTGCTGAAATGGTCCGCTCCACGGACTCGAACAAATAAGGAGAATAAAAGATTAATTTGAAATGTTGGAGAAGAACAGAGAACATCAGCGAGCAGACTGTCACCTCCGTCCAAGCAGCACAGTGATTGGCTCAGACACATCAACCAATCAGAACGTCGCGTCTTGGAGGAGTCCAACACAGTCAACATTTTTCTGTTGAAAAGATTAAAATACTCCAAAGTGGGTTTTTTTTTTCACTGTCTATCTGAAATTACGGCACTAAACAAGTTTACCTCCAGAATAGCCCAAATGAACAAGAGCATTTAAAATTATCCTCTTCAACCTATATTCAATTGAATACACAACAAAGACATTTAATGTTCAAACTGATAAACCTTATTGTTTTTGTGCAAATATTTGCTCATTTTGAAATCATTGTATTCTGTTTTTATTTACATTTTACACAAAGTCCCAAGTTCATTGGAATTAAACTGAATGGTTACAAATAATAAAAAGGACATATCAAAATTCTGTTATAAATTTTCTTATGAATTATACAAAACTAAATTTAGTAAGGATGCAATGTTTACTTTTTGTATTTATTTAACCAGTCTTGATACAATTAGTGAAGAGGACAAATCAACTTGTGATTCTTTAATTACTGTACAAGAAGTAGCAGATGCTATTTGTCATTTAAAAAATAACAAATCGCCCAGCAATGATTAGAAATACATCAGAGTTTTATAAACTTTTTCCAGAATTATTAGCACCATTTCTAAATAAGGTTTATGTAGAAAGTTTTACAAATATGACTCTTCCTGCCAGTATGACTCAAAGTGTAATTTCTTTCATACCGAAGCCTCTGTTGTGGTTCTGTCAGTGTTGGGGTTTTAGTCTCTTGTCTCCTCTTTGTCTCTGCTTCTCACATCTGTCCCCAGCTCCTATCTACTCTTATCTTATTTCTGCACTCACCTGTTTGTGTCCTCACAGTTAACCCCAGAATATCTCCTCGTATCTTCTTTCAGCTCTTGTCTCATTGTTAGGTTATAACATCTTGTCTTTTCGCCTTTATCTTGTCAAGTCGTCTCTGCATTTGTCTCTTTATTTCCTTCAGTTTCTAGCAATGTCTGGCTATCTGCTGCCATCTGGCGTTCCCTTTTATTATCTTCTGTTTCAGGTGAGGTCTGAATGTTTACTGCCCTTTGGTGTTCTCTTAAATTCCCTACACATCATCAGTCTCTAAGTGCACCTGCTTGAGTGTCCGTCTGCAGCAATTAACGCTGACTATATACAGTGACTCCTGTTTGGTTTTAGTTGTGGGTTCATTGGATTTATGCATGCTGGAATGGGTGATGTGACGTCTTCATTTCCAGAGTGTTTCCTGTTTGCCAGTTTTTGTTAGTGAGTATGATTTTGGTTTTGCACTCTGGAGTTGAGCTCATTATTAAGAAGAAAAGATTTTCTGAGTTAATGCTGATCTCTGGCTTTGAACTTTTGCTTAAGAAGGCAAAGGCTTCACCCTTTCCCGGGTGATGTAACACAGTGTTAAACATACCACTGTCCCAGCTTTTAAGAAATGTGTTGCAGGCATCCATTTCAAAATGAGGAAATAGTTCAATCGATCAATCAATTTTTTTATATAGCGCCAAATCACAACAAACAGTTGCCCCAAGGCGCTTTATATTGTAAGGCAAGGCCATACAATAATTATGTAAAACCCCAACGGTCAAAACGACCCCCTGTGAGCAAGCACTTGGCTACAGTAGGAAGGAAAAACTCCCTTTTAACAGGAAGAAACCTCCAGCAGAACCAGGCTCAGGGAGGGGCAGTCTTCTGCTGGGACTGGTTGGGGCTGAGGGAGAGAACCAGGAAAAAGACATGCTGTGGAGGGGAGCAGAGATCGATCACTAATGATTAAATGCAGAGTGGTGCATACAGAGCAAAAAGAGAAAGAAACAGTGCATCATGGGAACCCCCCAGCAGTCTACATCTATAGCAGCATAACTAAGGGATGGTTCAGGGTCACCTGATCCAGCCCTAACTATAAGCTTTAGCAAAAAGGAAAGTTTTAAGCCTAATCTTAAAAGTAGAGAGGGTGTCTGGCTCCCTGATCTGAATTGGGAGTTGGTTCCACAGGAGAGGAGCCTGAAAGCTGAAGGCTCTGCCTCCCATTCTACTCTTACAAACCCTAGGAACTACAAGTAAGCCTGCAGTCTGAGAGCGAAGCGCTCTATTGGGGTGATATGGTACTACGAGGTCCCTAAGATAAGATGGGACCTGATTATTCAAAACCTTATAAGAAGAATTTTAAATTCTATTCTAGAATTAACAGGAAGCCAATGAAGAGAGGCCAATATGGGTGAGATATGCTCTCTCCTTCTAGTCCCCGTCAGTACTCTAGCTGCAGCATTTTGAATTAACTGAAGGCTTTTTAGGGAACTTTTAGGACGACCTGATAATAATGAATTACAATAGTCCAGCCTAGAGGAAATAAATGCATGAATTAGTTTTTCAGCATCACTCTGAGACAAGACCTTTCTGATTTTAGAGATATTGCGTAAATGCAAAAAAGCAGTCCTACATATTTGTTTAATATGCGCTTTGAATGACATATCCTGATCAAAAATGACTCCAAGATTTCTCACAGTATTACTAGAGGTCAGGGTAATGCCATCCAGAGTAAGGATCTGGTTAGACACCATGTTTCTAAGATTTGTGGGGCCAAGTACAATAACTTCAGTTTTATCTGAATTTAAAAGCAGGAAATTAGAGGTCATCCATGTCTTTATGTCTGTAAGACAATCCTGCAGTTTAGCTAATTGGTGTGTGTCCTCTGGCTTCATGGATAGATAAAGCTGGGTATCATCTGCGTAACAATGAAAATTTAAGCAATACCGTCTAATAATACTGCCTAAGGGAAGCATGTATAAAGTGAATAAAATTGGTCCTAGCACAGAACCTTGTGGAACTCCATAATTAACTTTAGTCTGTGAAGAAGATTCCCCATTTACATGAACAAATTGTAATCTATTAGACAAATATGATTCAAACCACTGCAGCGCAGTGCCTTTAATACCTATGGCATGCTCTAATCTCTGTAATAAAATTTTATGGTCAACAGTATCAAAAGCAGCACTGAGGTCTAACAGAACAAGCACAGAGATGAGTCCACTGTCCGAGGCCATAAGAAGATCATTTGTAACCTTCACTAATGCTGTTTCTGTACTATGATGAATTCTAAAACCTGACTGAAACTCTTCAAATAGACCATTCCTCTGCAGATGATCAGTTAGCTGTTTTACAACTACCCTTTCAAGAATTTTTGAGAGAAAAGGAAGGTTGGAGATTGGCCTATAATTAGCTAAGATAGCTGGGTCAAGTGATGGCTTTTTAAGTAATGGTTTAATTACTGCCACCTTAAATGCCTGTGGTACATAGCCAACTAACAAAGATAGATTGATCATATTTAAGATCAAAGCATTAAATAATGGTAGGGCTTCCTTGAGCAGCCTGGTAGGAATGGGGTCTAATAAACATGTTGATGGTTTGGATGAAGTAACTAATGAAAATAACTCAGACAGAACAATCGGAGAGAAAGAGTCTAACCAAATACCGGCATCACTGAAAGCAGCCAAAGATAACGATACGTCTTTGGGATGGTTATGAGTAATTTTTTCTCTAATAGTTAAAATTTTGTTAGCAAAGAAAGTCATGAAGTCATTACTAGTTAAAGTTAATGGAATACTCAGCTGAATAGAGCTCTGACTCTTTGTCAGCCTGGCTACAGTGCTGAAAAGAAACCTGGGGTTGTTCTTATTTTCTTCAATTAGTGATGAGTAGAAAGATGTCCTAGCTTTACGGAGGGCTTTTTTATAGAGCAACAGACTCTTTTTCCAGGCTAAGTGAAGATCTTCTAAATTAGTGAGACGCCATTTCCTCTCCAACTTACGGGTTATCTGCTTTAAGCTACGAGTTTGTGAGTTATACCACGGAGTCAGGCACTTCTGATTTAAAGCTCTCTTTTTTAGAGGAACTACAGCATCCAAAGTTGTCTTCAGTGAGGATGTAAAACTATTGACGAGATACTCTATCTCACTTACAGAGTTTAGGTAGCTACTCTGCACTGTGTTGGTATATGGCATTAGAGAACATAAAGAAGGAATCATATCCTTAAACCTAGTTACAGCGCTTTCTGAAAGACTTCTAGTGTAATGAAACTTATTCCCCACTGCTGGGTAGTCCATCAGAGTAAATGTAAATGTTATTAAGAAATGATCAGAGAGAAGGGAGTTTTCAGGGAATACTGTTAAGTCTTCAATTTCCATACCATAAGTCAGAACAAGATCTAAGATATGATTAAAGTGGTGGGTGGACTCATTTACTTTTTGAGCAAAGCCAATAGAGTCTAATAATAGATTAAATGCAGTGTTGAGGCTGTCATTCTCAGCATCTGTGTGGATGTTAAAATCGCCCACTATAATTATCTTATCTGAGCTAAGCACTAAGTCAAACAAAAGGTCTGAAAATTCACAGAGAAACTCACAGTAACGACCAGGTGGACGATAGATAATAACAAATAAAACTGGTTTTTGGGACTTCCAATTTGGATGGACAAGACTAAGAGTCAAGCTTTCAAATGAATTAAAGCTCTGTCTGGGTTTTTGATTAATTAATAAGCTGGAATGGAAGATTGCTGCTAATCTTCCAGCTATGATACAGCTACTATGATACAGCAAACATGATAATACAGCTAACGATAATTCAGCTACTATGATACAGCTAACATGATGATACAGCTACTATGATACAGCAAACATGATAATACAGCTAACGATAATACAGCTACTGTGATACATCTACCATGATAATACAGCTACTATGATACAGCTAACATGATAATTCAGCTACTATGATACAGCTAACATGATGATACAGCTACTATGATACAGCAAACATGATAATACAGCTCACGATAATACAGCTACTGTGATACAGCTAACATGAAAATACAGCTACTATGATACAGCTAAAATGATGATACAGCTACTATGATACAGCTAATGATAATTCAGCTACTATGATACAGCAAACATGATAATACAGCTAACGATAATACAGCTACTGTGATACATCTACCATGATAATACAGCTACTATGATACAGCAAACATGATAATACAGCTACTGTGATACAGCTAAAATGAAAATACAACTACTATGATACAGCTAACATGATGATACAGCTACTATGATACAGTTAACGATAATTCAGATACTATGATAAAGCTAACATGATGAAATAGCTACTATGATACAGCTACCATGATAATACAGCTACTAGGATACAGCTAACATGATAATACAGCTACTGTGATACAGCTAACATGATAATACAGCTACTATGATACAGCTAACAGGATGATACAGCTAACAATAATTCAGCTACTATGATACAGCTAAAATGATACAGCAAACATGATAATACAGCTAATGGTAATACAGCTACTGTGATACAGCTAATGATATTTCAGCGACTATGATACAGCTAACAGGATGATACAGCTACTATGATACAGCTAACAGGATGATACAGCTACTATGATACAGCTAACATGATGATACAGCTACTATGATACAGCTAACATGATAATTCAGCTACTATGATATAGCTAACATGATAATACAGCTCACGATAATACAGCTACTATGATACAGGTAACATGATAATACAGCTACTATGATACAGCTAACGATAATACAGCTACTGTGATACAGGTAACATGATAATACAACTACTATGATACAGCTAACGAAAATACAGCTACTGTGATACAGCTAACGATAATACAGCTAACATGATAATACAGCTACTATGATACAGCTAACATGATAATACAGCTACTGTGATTAGGGTTGCCAACTCTCTGAAAAATAAATAAGGGACACCTCACCGCCAGGGCCGACCGACCATTGCCTTCACCCTTCCCAGCGTCTGTGTGAAATGATTTTTAACCATTTGACTGTTGACTTGACCCTGAATTTAAGTAGATGCATACATGCATTTGTTCTGATATGAACACGTGGAAAACAAATTATTTAGCAATTTATTTTTAGTGCAAAATAAATTTTCACTCACAATTTCAATATGAGCATTCTGTCCTGCTTCAAAGCATAAAATTAAAAAAAATATATAAAAATCTCTCTCTAGTGCTATTCCTTAACTTAAAATTGTATAAATTAACAAAAAAAAATTGAAAATTTGCATCATCCAAAACAATGTAACAGTGCAAAACAATGTAACAGTGCATATTTACACATTTAGTGTAATACAAAGTGCAAAAAATAAAGTCTGAAAAGTAAACAATACAATACTTATAGCTGTTGTCGCGCACCTTTTCCCACCCAGCCATTTTCCTTTTCTCATTCTCCCCTGTATTTTTGCATTCGTTTTTTTTTTTTTAGGAGTAGTAACGACGTTACAGACATTGCTGTCCGTATGCATATCTGCAGTGCCAGTGTCGGTGTCTGTATCGATATCAGCCATGCTGCTTTGTTATTGTCGTCCAGCGACAGTCGTCGGCTCATGACGTCGGTATCTTCTTGCGAGCAGATGTCCCTCGACCAATGAGATAAGAGTGATTCTGTATTGTCAACTCGTGTCTGTCAGCTCATTGGTGAAAAGCAGAAGAGAGGCTGGGATCAAATTTACCGTAAGTTTCCATATAAAGCGCCAGTCAATTCCATTGACATTTTACAGACTTTTTGATTCTCACAGAAATACGGGACAAACTGCGTCCCGTTTCAGGTCAATACGGAACGCACACTTTTATTTCCAAATAAGGGACAATTCCGTTTTTCAAGGGACGGTTGGCAACCCTAACTGTGATACAGCTAACGATAATACAGCTACTGTGATACAGCTAATGATAATACAGCTACTGTGATGCAGCTAACATGATAATACAGCTACTGTGATGCAGCTTACATGATGATACAGCTACTATGATACAGCTAACATGATGGTACAGCTACTGTGATACAGCTACCATGATAATACAGCTACTGTGATACAGCTACCATGATAATACAGCTACTGTGATGCAGCTTACATGATGATACAGCTACTATGATACAGCTAACATGATGGTACAGCTACTATGATACAGCTACCATGATAATACAGCTACTGTGATACAGCTACCATGATAATACAGCTACTATGATACAGCTAACATGATAATACAGCTACTATGATACAGCTACCATGATAATACAGCTACTGTGATACAGCTACCATGATAATACAGCTACTGTGATGCAGCTTACATGATGATACAGCTACTATGATACAGCTAACATGATGGTACAGCTACTATGATACAGCTACCATGATAATACAGCTACTATGATACAGCTACCATGATAATACAGCTACTGTGATGCAGCTTACATGATGATACAGCTACTATGATACAGCTAACATGATGGTACAGCTACTATGATACAGCTAACGATAATTCAGCTACTGTGATGCAGCTTACATGATGGTACAGCTACTATGATACAGCTAACATGATGGTACAGCTACTGTGATACAGCTAATGATAATACAGCTACTGTGATACAGATACTGTGATACAGCTAACATGATAATACAGCTACTATGATACAGCTACCATGATAATACAGCTACTGTGATGCAGCTTACATGATGATACAGCTACTATGATACAGCTAACATGATGGTACAGCTACTGTGATACAGCTAATGATAATACAGCTACTGTGATACAGATACTGTGATACAGCTAACATGATAATACAGCTACTATGATACAGCTACCATGATAATTCAGCTACTGTGATGCAGCTTACATGATGATACAGCTACTATGATACAGCTAACATGATGGTACAGCTACTGTGATACAGCTAATGATAATACAGCTACTGTGATACAGATACTGTGATACAGCTAACATGATAATACAGCTACTATGATACAGCTACCATGATAATTCAGCTACTGTGATGCAGCTTACATGATGATACAGCTACTATGATACAGCTAACATGATGGTACAGCTACTGTGATACAGCTAATGATAATACAGCTACTGTGATACAGATACTGTGATACAGCTAACATGATAATACAGCTACTATGATACAGCTAACATGATAATACAGCTACTATGATACAGCTAACATGATAATACAGCTACTGCGATGCAGCTTACATGATAATACAGCTACTGCGATGCAGCTTACATGATGATACAGCTACTATGATACAGCTAACATGATGGTACAGCTACTATGATACAGCTAACGATAATTCAGCTACTATGATACAGCTAACATGATGAAACAGCTACTATAATACAGCAAACATGATAATACAGCTAACGATAATACAGCTACTGTGATGCAGCTTACATGATAATACAGCTACTATGATACAGCTAACATGATGGTACAGCTACTATGATACAGCTAACGATAATTCAGCTACTATGATACAGCTAACATGATGAAACAGCTACTATAATACAGCAAACATGATAATACAGCTAACGATAATACAGCTACTGTGATTCATCTACCATGATAATACAGCTACTATGATACAGCTAACATGATGATACAGCTACTATGATACAGCTAACGATAATTCAGATACTATGATACAGCTAACATGATGATACAGCTAACATGATGAAACAGCTACTATGATACAGCAAACATGATAATACAGCTACCATGATAATACACAGCATGTCTTTTTCCTGGTTCTCTCCCTCAGCCCCAACCAGTCCCAGCAGAAGGCTGCCCCTCCCTGAGCCTGGTTCTGCTGGAGGTTTCTTCCTGTTAAAAGGGAGTTTTTCCTTCCCATTGTCACCAAGTGCTTGCTCACAGGGGATCGTTTTGACCGTTGGGGTTTTTCTGTAATTATTGTATGGCCTTGCCTTACAATATAAAGCACCCTGGGGTAACTTTTTGTTGTGATTTGGCGCTATATAAATAAAATTGATTTGATTTGATATTACAGCTACTGTGATACAGCTAACATGATAATACAGCTAATGATACATGTTGTGAAAGTGTAGTGACACGGACCCACAACAGGGGGCGCAAATGAACGGTCAATAGATGAGCCAAAAGGTAACAATTTAATGTTGTGAAACGTGCACAACGAACATACAGAGAATCTCAGAATATAATTACAGTCAAATTACAAAGGTGACGTGTGGGCAGGCTCGAGGATAGAAGACGTCTGCCCTGAGAAGAGCCGGAACCACACGATTTCCGCCCCCACAGAACCTGGTGAATACTGGAGCCGCCAAGTCCCGAATTCCCAGGTGATCACCGTCCCCGACTGTCGGATCTGGTACTGCTGGCGAAGAACAAAGACAGTCAAGTGTGGGTGTGTGTACACCCAGTAACAACAGCGGTGGGAATGCCACCTCCACCTCTCACTCAATATGTTGCAGCGGTCTCAGATGAAAAGGAGCGCCGTCTTGCACAGCCTCCGCAAAAACGACCGGTTCTCCTGCAAACGCTCACAATAACAGATTTATAAATCTCACAAAAAGGCTGAGAGTATTACCTCCAATGAAGTATGATATCTCGGCGATGAGGTGGAGATGACGTCTGGTCTTTATGGAGTGCGATGATGAAGAATGTGTGACAGCTGTCAGGAATTAATGAGTGACAGCTGTCACTCCCGGCTGTGTCTGTGGCAGCAGCGCCCTCTCGTGCCTGAAGCCCGCACTTCAGGCAGGGCGCCCTTTGGTGGTGGGCCAGCAGTACATCCTCTTCTGGCGGCCCACACAACAATACAGCTAACATGATGATACAGCTACCATGATACAGCTAACAATAATTCAGATACTATGATACAGCTAACATGATGAAACAGCTACTATGATACAGCAAACATGATAATACAGCTAACAATAATACAGCTACTGTGATACATCTACCATGATAATTCAGCTACTATGATACAGCTAACATGATACAGCTAACGATACTTCAGATACTATGATACAGCTAAAATACTGAAACAGCTATTATGATACAGCAAACATGATAGTACAAATAACGATAATACAGCTACTGTGATACATCTACCATGATGATACAGCTACTATGATACAGCTAACATGATAATTCAGCTACTATGATACAGCTAACATGATAATACAGCTACTATGATACAGCTAACATGATGATACAGCTACTATGATACAGCTAACGATAATTCAGCTAACGATAATTCAGCTACTATGATACAGCTAACATGATGATACAGCTACTATGATACAGCTAACATAATGACACAGCTACTATGATACAGCTAACATGATAATACAGCTACTATGATGCAGCTAACATGATAATACAGCTACTATGATACAGCTAATATGATGACACAGCTGTATTATCATGGTAGCTGCATCATAGTAGCTGTATTATCATGTTAGCTGTATCATAGTGACTGTATTATGGTGTTAGCTGTATCATAGTAGCTGTATCATCATGTTAGCTGTATCACAGTAGCTGTGTTATCATGTTAGCTGTATCACAGTTGCATTATTATCATGTTAGCTGTATCACAGTAGCTGCATCATCATGTTAGCTGTATCATAGTAGCTGTTTTATCGTGTTAGCTGTATCATAGTAACTGTATTATGATGTTAGCTGTATCACTGTATTATCATGCTAACTGTATCATAGCAGCTGTATTATCATTGTAGCTGTATCACAGTAGCTGTATTATCATGTTAGCTGTATCACAGTGGCTGTATTATTGTTAGCTGTATCACAGTAGCTGTGTTATCATGGTAGCTGTATCATGGTAGCTGCATTATCATGGTAGCTGTATCACAGTAGCTGTATTATCGTTAGCTGTATCATAGTAGCTGTATTATCAGGGCAGCTGTATCATAGTAGCTGTATTATCGATAGCTGTATCACAGTAGCTGTATTATCATGTTTGCTGTATCCATGGTAATACAGCTTTTACGATACAGCTAACATGATAATACAGCTATCGATAATACAGCTACTATGATACAGCTGCCCTGATAATACAGCTACTATGATACAGCTAACGATAATACAGCTACTGTGATACAGCTACCATGATAATACAGCTACCATGATACAGCTACCATGATACAGCTAACATGATAATACAGCAACTGTGATACAGCTTCCATGATAATACAGCTCCTATGGTACAGCTAACATGACAATACAGCTACTGTGATACAGCTAACATAATGACACAGCTACTGTGATGCAGCTAACATGATAATACAGCTACTATGATACAGCTAACATGATGATACAGCTACTATGATACAGCTAATATGACGACACAGCTAATATGATACAGCTAAAATGATGATATAGCTACTATGATACAGCTAACATCATAATACAGTTACTATGATACAGCTAACATGATGACACAGGTACTATGATACAGCTGCTATGATACAGCTAACGATAATATAGCTACTGTGATACAGCTAACATGATGATACAGCCACTATGATACAGCTAACAATAATTCAGCTACTATGATACAGCTAACATGATAACACAGCTAATGATAATACAGCTACTGTGATACAGCTAACGATAATACAGCTACTGTGATATAGCTAACATGATAATACAGCTACTGTGATACAGCTAACATGATAATACAGCTACTATGATACAGCTAACATGATGATACTGCTAATGATAATACAGCTACTGTGATACAGCTAACATGATAATACAGCTACTATGATGCAGCAAACATGACAATACAGCTATCAATAATACAGCTACTGTGATACAGCTAACATGATAATACAGCTACTATGATACAGCTAATATGATGATACAGCTACTATGATACATCTAACATGATGATTCAGCTACTATGATACAGCTAAAATGATGAAACAGCTACTATGATACAGCAAACATGATAATACAGCTAACATGATAATACAGATACTGTGATACAGCTAACATGATGATTCAGCTACTGTGATACAGCTAACATGCTGATTCAGCTACTATGATACAGCAAACATGATAATACAGCTATCGCTAATACAGTTACTGAGATACAGCTAACATGATGATTCAGCTACTATGATACAGCTAACATGATGATTCAGCTACTATGATACAGCTAACATGATAATACAGCTACTATGAGACAGCTAACGATAATACAGCTACTGTGATACAGGTAACATGATAATACAGCTACTATGATACAGCTAACATGATAATACAGCTACTATGATACAGCTAACATGATGACACAGCTACTATGATGCAGCTGCTATGATACAGCTAACGATAATTCAGCTACTATGATACAGCTAACGATAATACAGCTACTGTGATACAGGTAACATGATAATACAGCTACTATGAAACAGCTAACATGATAATACAGCTACTATGATACAGCTAACATGATGACACAGCTACTATGATGCAGCTGCTATGATACAGCTAACGATAATTCAGCTACTATGATACAGCTAACATGATGATACAGCTAATATAATACAGCTAACATGATGATACAGCTACTGTGATACAGCTAACATGATAATTCAGCTACTGTGATACAGCTAACATGATAATACAGCTACTGTGATACAGCTAACATGATAATACAGCTACTATGATACAGCTAACATGATAATACACCTACTATGATACAGCTAACATGATGATACCGCTACTATGATACAGCTAACGATAATACAGCTACTGTGATACAGCTAACATGATGATACACCTACTATGATACAGCTAACATGATGATACCGCTACTATGATACAGCTAACGATAATACAGCTACTGTGATACAGCTAACAATAATTCAGCTACTATGATACAGCTAACATGATAACACAGCTAATGATAATACAGCTACTGTGATACAGCTAACGATAATACAGCTACTGTGATATAGCTAACATGATAATACAGCTACTGTGATACAGCTAACATGATAATACAGCTACTATGATACAGCTAACATGATGATACTGCTAATGATAATACAGCTACTGTGATACAGCTAACATGATAATACAGCTACTATGATGCAGCAAACATGACAATACAGCTATCAATAATACAGCTACTGTGATACAGCTAACATGATAATACAGCTACTATGATACAGCTAATATGATGATACAGCTACTATGATACATCTAACATGATGATTCAGCTACTATGATACAGCTAAAATGATGAAACAGCTACTATGATACAGCAAACATGATAATACAGCTAACATGATAATACAGATACTGTGATACAGCTA
This sequence comes from Thalassophryne amazonica, assembly GCF_902500255.1. Taxonomy (NCBI): domain Eukaryota; kingdom Metazoa; phylum Chordata; class Actinopteri; order Batrachoidiformes; family Batrachoididae; genus Thalassophryne; species Thalassophryne amazonica. The sequence continues at coordinate 673,564 of NC_047120.1, read as the reverse complement.
ACATGATGATTCAGCTACTGTGATACAGCTAACATGCTGATTCAGCTACTATGATACAGCAAACATGATAATACAGCTATCGCTAATTACAGTTACTGAGATACAGCTACATGATGATTCAGCTACTATGATACAGCTAACATGATGATTCAGCTACTATGATACAGCTAACATGATAATACAGCTACTATGAGACAGCTAACGATAATACAGCTACTGTGATACAGGTAACATGATAATACAGCTACTATGATACAGCTAACATGATAATACAGCTACTATGATACAGCTAACATGATGACACAGCTACTATGATGCAGCTGCTATGATACAGCTAACGATAATTCAGCTACTATGATACAGCTAACGATAATACAGCTACTGTGATACAGGTAACATGATAATACAGCTACTATGAAACAGCTAACATGATAATACAGCTACTATGATACAGCTAACATGATGACACAGCTACTATGATGCAGCTGCTATGATACAGCTAACGATAATTCAGCTACTATGATACAGCTAACATGATGATACAGCTAATATAATACAGCTAACATGATGATACAGCTAACATGATAATTCAGCTACTGTGATACAGCTAACATGATAATACAGCTACTGTGATACAGCTAACATGATAATACAGCTACTATGATACAGCTAACATGATAATACACCTACTATGATACAGCTAACATGATGATACCGCTACTATGATACAGCTAACGATAATACAGCTACTGTGATACAGCTAACATGATGATACACCTACTATGATACAGCTAACATGATGATACCGCTACTGTGATACAGCTAACGATAATACAGCTACTGTGATACAGCTAACATGATGATACAGCTACTGTGATACAGCTAACATGATGATACAGCTACTATGATACAGCTAACATGATAATACAGCTACTATGATACAGCTAACATGATAATACAGCTACTATGATACAGCTAACATGATAATACAGCTACTATGATACAGCTAAGATGATGATGATACAGCTACTATGATACAGCTAACATGATAATACACCTACTATGATACAGCTAACATGATGATACCGCTACTATGATACAGCTAACATGATAATACAGCTACTGTGATGCAGCTAACATGATGATACAGCTACTGTGATACAGCTAACAATAATTCATGTTGTGTGGGCCGCTGAAAAGGAGGTACTGCTGGCCCACTACCACCAGATGGCGCCCTGCTTGGAGTGCGGGCTTCAAGCACGAGAGGGCATCGGAGCCGCTGGAGGTGACAGCTGTCATCAATCAACACCAGCTGTCACCCATCACCACTAATATAAAGACCGGACTGCAACTCCACCTCCTCGCCGAGAAATCGTCTACCATACAGGTATTTTCTCTGCTGACTCGAAACGTTGAGTAATAATCTGAACTTCTTTTGCAGCCGTTATCCTGTGGTGTTTGCCTTATCTGTGGGATTGGCATTTGGTGTGATCAGCGACGGCTTCGCTTCACACTCCAATCAGATAAGTGGTTAGACAGGAGCTGCACGAGTATGTGATTGGAGGTGGAGGTTCTCCCTCCTTGACTGAACACAGACTGTGGGATTACTGAGTGTACGGACTTACACTCATCCAGAACTGTTTCTGTTTTCTGCCAGCAGTACCGGGTCTGACTGCTGAAGACAGTGGCCACCTGGGGCGCAGGGCTTGGCGGCTCCGGTATTCTTCAGGTCCGTTGGTGGTGGGGCTTGTGTGGGTTCCGGCTTCTCTCTCACCGGACATCTCCTATCTTCGAGCCTGCCACACGTCACCTTTTGTTAAATTGATATAACACATTTGTATCTGTCTGTATCACATTGTGCACCTTCACAACATTAAATTGTTACTTTTTGGCTATTTGGCTAGTAAAGTGTTATAATTTGACTCCTTCCATTGTCCATTCATTAACGCCCCCTGTTGTGGGTCCGTGTCACGACACCTTCCCAAGGTATCAGGATTTCTCGGTCAGCGTCATGGATCCCGAGGGGCGTCAACTCGAGCCTGAACGGCCAATGGAGGAGCAAGGTGCACAGGCACCAGCAGGAGGCATGTTAGGGGAGCTGCAGCAAATACTGACCGCTTTCACTGCTCGGTTGGATCTGGTCACCGAGCAGAACGTTATCCTCAATCGGAGGATGGAGGCTCTCACCGCCAGGGTGGAGGCGCGCGATCAAGGCGCTGCTGCAGCACCTCCTCCTGCTGATCCTTTGTCAGACACAATCGTTACTCTGGTCGTTCAACGACCCCCCCCCCCCCCCACCATCCCCTGAAGCATACATAAGCCCTCCGGAGCCGTACGGAGGTTGTGTTGAGACGTGCGCGGACTTCCTGATGCAGTGCTCGCTCGTCTTTGCACAGCGTCCCGTCATGTACGCGTCAGACGCTAGCCGGGTGGCTTATGTCATCAATTTGCTTCGAGGAGAGGCACGCGCCTGGGCTACGGCGCTCTGGGAGCAGAACTCACAGCTCCTAACGTCATATGCTGGATTTGTAAGGGAGTTCAGACAGGTTTTTGATCATCCCAACAGAGGCGAGACTGCTTCGAGCATGCTACTGTCAATGCGACAGGGGCGCCGGAGTGCAGCCGAGTATGCAGTCGACTTCCGCATCGCAGCTGCGAGGTCCAGCTGGAATACCGTTGCACTCCGCGCCGCCTTCATAAACGGACTATCTCCGGTCCTGAAGGAGCACCTGCTGGCTAAGGAGGAACCGCGGGATTTTGACGGGCTTGTCGACCTGGTTATACGCTTAGATAACCGGTTAGAGGAACACCGTCTGGAGCAGGGCGGGGGGCGTGACCGGGCACGGGCCGTCCCTCTTCCTTCCGGGTCCGAAAGGATGCCGTCGTCCCCACGCTCCACAGCCAGAGGGCCCCGTGTGGCTACAGCTCCCCCTGCTGACGAAGCTATGGACACGAGCAGGGCCAAAATAAAATCAAAGGACAGACAAAGGAGGCAGGCCCGCGGGGAGTGTTTTTTTCTGTGGGTCTAATAGTCACATACAGAAGAACTGTCCAAATGGTCAAACTACAACGCCCGTCCTTAGAAACTGGGCTAAGGGTGGGCCATAACACGCACGCGGGGGAACCCCAAAAATCAGCACGAATCCCAGTCACAATCCTTTGTGAGGATTTAACCCTTCACGCCCCAGCACTTATAGACACGGGGTCAGAAGGGAATCTGCTGGACAGCAGATGGGCAAAGGAAGTAGGGCTCCCTCTGGTGGCTCTGCCTTCCCCTGTGAAGGTACAAGCACTAGATGGCACTCTTCTTCCATTAATCACACACCAGACACAGCCAGTGACTTTGGTGGTGTCTGGGAATCCCAGGGAGGAGATAGTGTTTTTTGTAACACCTTCTACCTCCCGAGTGATTTTGGGTTTTCCATGGGTGTTGAAACACAATCCCCGGATTGATTGGCCGTCTGGGGTTGTGACGCAGTGGAGCGAAACCTGCCACCGGGAGTGTTTAGGATCCTCGGTTCCACCCGGTGAGATAGCTAAGGAGGAGGTCAAAGTCCCGCCCAATCTGACGGCGGTGCCATGTGAGTACCACGATCTTGCTGACGTCTTCAGCAAAGATCTGGCACTCGCCCTTCCCCCGCACCGACCGTACGATTGTGCCATCGATTTGATTCCGGGCGCTGAGTACCCGTCCAGCAGGCTGTACAACCTCTCACGTCCGGAACGCGAATCAATGGAGACCTACATCCGGGACTCGTTAGCTGCCGGGTTGATCCGGAACTCCACCTCCCCGATGGGTGCTGGTTTCTTTTTTGTGGGTAAAAAGGACGGCGGACTCCGTCCATGCATCGATTACAGAGGGCTGAACGACATTACGGTTCGCAACCGATAACCGTTACCTCTGTTGGATTCGGTGTTCACGCCCCTGCATGGAGCCCAAATATTTACCAAACTTGATCTTAGGAATGCGTACCACCTGGTTCGGATCCGGAAGGGAGACGAATGGAAGACGGCATTTAACACCCCCTTAGGTCACTTCGAGTACCTGGTCATGCCGTTCGGCCTCACAAACGCCCCCGCGACATTCCAAGCTTTGGTTAATGACGTCTTGCGGTACTTCCTGCACCGGTTTGTCTTCATGTATCTAGACGACATCCTCATCTTTTCTCCGGACCCTGAGACTCATGTCAAGCATGTACGTCAGGTCCTACAGCGGTTGTTGGAGAACCGGCTGTTTGTGAAGGGCGAGAAGTGCGAGTTCCACCGCACTTCTTTGTCCTTCCTGGGGTTCATAATCTCCTCCAACTCCGTCGCCCCTGATCCGGCCAAGGTTGCGGCGGTGAGAGACTGGCCCCACCCAACAAGCCGTAGGAAACTGCAACAGTTCCTCGGCTTTGCAAATTTCTACAGGAGGCTCATTAAGGGCTACAGTCAGGTAGTTAGCCCCCTGACAGCCCTGACCTCCACGAAAGTTCCCTTCACCTGGTCGGATCGGTGCGAAGCCGTGTTTAGGGAGTTGAAACGCCGGTTCTCGACTGCGCCAGTTCTGGTGCAGCCTGATCCTACTCGCCAGTTCACAGTGGAAGTGGATGCCTCTGACTCAGGGATAGGAGCCATGCTGTCCCAGAGCGGGGAGTCCGATAAGGTCCTCCACCCTTGTGCCTATTTTTCCCGCAGGTTGACGCCGGCTGAGAGGAATTATGACGTCGGCAATCGGGAACTCTTGGCGGTGAAGGAGGCTCTTGAAGAGTGGAGTCATCTGTTGGAGGGAGCGACGGTGCCCTTCACGGTTTTCACGGACCATCGGAACCTGGAGTACATCCGGACCGCCAAGCGGTTGAACCCCAGGCAAGCCCGCTGGTCACTGTTCTTTGGGCGCTTTGACTTCCAGATTACTTACCGCCCCGGGACCAAGAACCAACGGTCGGATGCACTGTCCCGGGTGCATGAAGAGGAAGTCAGGGCCGAGCTGTCAGACCCCCAGAGACCATCATCCCTGAGTCCACTGTCGTGGCCACCCTCACCTGGGACGTGGAGAAGACCGTCTGGGAGGCCCTGGCACGGAACCCGGACCCAGGGACCGGCCCGAAGAACAAGTTGTACGTCTCACCAGAGGCCAGAGCTGCGGTTTTGGACTTCTGCCATGGGTCCAAACTCTCCTGTCATCCTGGAGTGCGTAGGACCATGGCAGTAGTCCAGCAGCGCTTCTGGTGGGCGTCTATGGAAGCCGACGTCCGGGACTACGTCCAGGCCTGCACCACCTGCGCCAGGGGCAAAGCAGACCACAAGAGGGCCTCAGGACTCCTCCGACCCCTACCGGTGCCTCATCGCCCCTGGTCCCACATCGGTCTGGACTTTGTCACGGGCCTCCCGCCGTCCCAGGGCCACACCACCATCTTGACGATAGTGGACCTGTTCTCCAAGGCGGCCCACTTCGTGGCCCTCCCGAAGCTCCCTACGGCCCAGGAGACAGCAGACCTCCTGATCCACCACGTCGTGCGTCTGCATGGGATACCAGCGGACATCGTCTCAGACCGTGGCCCTCAGTTCTCCTCTCAGGTCTGGAGGAGTTTTTGCAAGGAACTGAGGGCCACCGTGAGTCTCTCGTCTGGGTATCACCCCCAGACGAACGGACAGGCAGAGCGGGCCAACCAGGAGTTGGAGCAGGCCCTCCGTTGCGTTACCTCCGCGCACCCGATGGCCTGGATCGAGTACGCCCACAACAGCCAAGTGTCATCTGCCACCGGCCTCTCCCCGTTCGAGGTGTGTTTGGGGTATCAGCCCCCGTTGTTCCCGCTTGTGGAGGGTGAGGTCGGTGTGCCCTCGGTCCAGGCCCACCTCAGGAGGTGCCGCCGGGTGTGGCGGACCGCCCGTTCTGCCCTGTTGAAGGCCCGGACGAGGGCCAAGGCCCATGCAGACCGCCGGCGTTCCCCAGCCCCTGCATACCAGCCTGGGCAGGAGGTATGGTTATCAACGAAGGACATCCCCCTTCAAGTGGATCACACAAGCTGAAGGACAGATATATTGGACCCTTTCCCATCACCAAGGTCCTCAGCCCGGCCGCTGTGAAGCTACGGCTGCCAGCTTCACTGCGGATCCATCCTGTTTTCCACGTGTCCCGGATCAAACCATACCACACCTCACCACTCTGCACCCCTGGACCTGCACCACCTCCTGCCCGGATCATCGACGGGGTGCCGGCGTGGACCGTGCGTCAGCTTCTGGACGTCTGTCGCAAGGGTCGGGGCTTCCAGTATCTGGTGGACTGGGAGGGGTATGGTCCCGAGGAACGCTCCTGGGTGAAAAGGAGCTTCATCCTGGACCCGGCCCTCCTGGCCGACTTCTACGCCCGGCACCCGGATAAACCTGGTCGGGCGCCTCCTGGCGGGGGGGGTCCTGTTGTGTGGGCCGCTGAAGAGGAGGTACTGCTGGCCCACCACCACCAGATGGCGCCCTGCTTGGAGTGCGGGCTCCAAGCACGAGAGGGCGTCGGAGCCGCTGGAGGTGACAGCTGTCATCAATCAACACCAGCTGTCACCCATCACCACTACTATAAAGACCGGACTGCAACTCCACCTCCTCGCCGAGAAATCGTCTACCATACAGGTATTTTCTCTGCTGACTCGAAACGTTGAGTAATAATCTGAACTTCTTTTGCAGCTGTTATCCTGTGGTGTTTGCCTTATCTGTGGGATTGGCGTTTGGTGTGATCAGCGACGGCTTCGCTTCACACTCCAATCAGATAAGTGGTTAGACAGGAGCTGCACGAGTGTGTGATTGGAGGTTCTCCCTCCTTGACTGAACACAGACTGTGGGATTACTGAGTGTACGGACTCACACTCATCCAGAACTGTTTCTGTTTTCTGCCAGCAGTACCGGGTCTGACTGCTGAAGACAGTGGCCACCTGGGGCGCAGGGCTTGGTGGCTCTGGTGTTCTTCAGGTCCGTTGGTGGTGGGGCTTGTGTGGGTTCCGGCTTCTCTCTCACCGGATGTCTCCTATCTTCGAGCCTGCCACACGTCACCTTTTGTTAAATTGATATAACACATTTGTATCTGTCTGTATCACGTTGTGCACCTTCACAACATTAAATTGTTACTTTTTGGCTATTCCATTGTCCCTTCATTAACGCCCCCTGTTGTGGGTCTGTGTCACGACACCTTCCCAACAATTCAGCTACTATGATACAGCAAACATGATAATACAGCTACTGTGATACAGGTACCATGATAATACAGCTACTATGATACAGCTGCTATGATACAGCTAACATGATGATACAGCTAACGATAATACAGCTACTGTGATACAGCTACTATGATACAGCTAACATGATGATACAGCTAATGATAATACAGCTAATGTGATACAGCTAACGATAATACAGCTACTGTGATACAGCTAACATGATAATACAGCTAATGTGATACAGCTAACGATAATACAGCTACTGTGATACAGCTAAAATGAAGAAACAGCTACTATGATACAGCAAACATGATAATACAGCTAACGATAATACAGCTACTGTGATACATCTACCATGATAATACAGCTACTATGATACAGCTAATGATAATTCAGCTACTATGATACAGCTAACATGATAATACAGCTACTATGATGCAGCAAACATGACAATACAGCTATCGATAATACAGCTACTGTGATACAGCTAACATGATAATACAGCTACTATGATACAGCTGATATGATGATACAGCTACTATAATACAGCTAACATGATGATTCAGCTACTATGATACAGCTAACATGCTGATTCAGCTACTATGATACAGCAAACATGATAATACAGCTATCGCTAATACAGTTACTGTGATACAGCTAACATGATGATTCAGCTACTATGATACAGCTAACATGTTGATTCAGCTACTATGATACAGCTAACATGATAATACAGCTACTATGATACAGCTAACGATAATACAGCTACTGTGATACAGGTAACATGATAATACAGCTACTATGATACAGCTAACATGATGACACAGCTACTATGATACAGCTGCTATGATACAGCTAACGATAATTCAGCTACTATGATACAGCTAACATGATGATACAGCTAATATGATACAGCTAACATGATGATACAGCTACTGTGATACAGCTAACATGATAATTCAGCTACTATGATACAGCTAACATGATGATACAGCTACTGTGATACAGCTAACATGATAATACAGCTACTATGATACAGCTAACATGATAATACAACTACTATGATACAGCTAACATGATAATACAGCTACTATGATACAGCTAACATGATGATACAGCTACTATGATACAGCTACTATGATAATACAGATACTTTGATACAGCTAACATGATCAATCAATTCAATCAATTTTATTTATATAGCGCCAAATCACAACAAACAGTTGCCCCAAGGCGCTTATGATGATTCTGCTACTATGATACAGCAAACATGATAATACAGCTATCGATAATACAGTTACTATGATACAGCTACCCTGATAATACAGGTACTGTGATACAGGTAACATGATAATACAGCTACTATAATACAGCTAACATGATGACACAGATACTATGATACAGCTGCTATGATACAGCTAACATGATGATACAACTACTATGATACAGCTAACATGATGACACAGCTACTATGATACAGCTGCTATGATACAGCTAACATGATGATACAGCTACTATAATACAGCTAACATGATGACACAGCTACTATGATACAGCTGCTACGATACAGCTAACATGATGATACAGCTACTATAATACAGCTAACATGATGACACAGCTACTATGATACAGCTGCTACGATACAGCTAACATGATGACACAGCTACTATGATACAGCTACTATAATACAGCTAACATGATGATACAGCTACTATGATACAGCTAACATGATAATTCAGCTAACGATAATACAGCTACTGTGATACAGCTAACATGATAATACAGCTACTATTGTAGTGTTATGCAAAGTCAGGAGTCCAATCACTGATAAAGTGTTTCGGCCTTTTTTTTTTTTTTGTCGAACATAACACATCAAGTTAGCTACAGGAAGTGCTGTGTCTATTTCCGGCACACCACAACTCTGGTAATCTTTCACAATAAAATAGTGCCATTACAACACATCACCCTTTCTTTTAGCCTTTTAAGACATCTGTAGGTTAACACATATTAACACTTTGAAATCTTGAGTGTACTTTTTTTTCAAATCAAAATTATTGTAACAATGTTACATCTTATTTTAGCTCAGTAATACCTTTTATAAAAGTAATAAACCCCATAGGCTGAACCATGAATGTAAACATACGGAACAATATCTCAATAACATTTTTTTTTTTTTTTTTTTTACTTCACATAGTCTGCATATCTACTGGGTGGTTTTACAACTCTACCACTAACGGTTGTATGAACAGGTGTTCCAGGTAAACTGTTCTTCACAGGATCAGGTGGCTCAGGTGCAGGATCCACAGATCAAGGAGATGAGCAGGGCTCTCCCTCCCCTTCAGACTGTTGTAGTCTCTCTCTTGTCGGTGTAGTAGGTACACTGAGGATGGGCCTCAGATGTCTGCGATTTCTCCTCAGCACTCCTCCCTCCATTTGAACCAAGTATGACCTCGGGGAGTCACACTGCTGCAGGACAGTAGCTGGCTTTATCCATCCCGTTTTTGCTGTCCAGTTTCACTGCAACACTGAGTCCTGGTTGAAGTTCTGGTAGGGGTTTAGCACCATACCTGCTGTTGTATGTGCGTTTGTTGTTCTCTTTTGCTCTCTCGTCTGTTAATCTCACCCGCTGAAGGTCCAGCCATTCAGGTTTGGGCTTCGATTCTAAATTCGGGATAGTCATTCTGATCTGTCTTCCAAGCATGAGTTCAGCTGAGCTCACACCAGTGGCTTGGATAGGAGTTGACGTATAAATCATAAGCGCTAAGAAAGGGTCATTCTGTCTCAAAATACTCTTAGCTGTCTGCACGGCTCTCTCTGCCTCACCATTCGCCTGTGGATAGTGAGGGCTAGTAGTAATGTGCTTAATATCATAGTCTTTAACAAACTGAGCAAAGGTTTTCCCTGAAAATTGGGGACCATTATCAGTAACAAGTTCATTTGGGCAGCCCCATCTAGCACAAATGTTTTTCAGATTAGCTACTTTGGTCTCACTAGACATGTTTTCCAAGTGGGCTAGCTCTATGTAACGTGAAAAATAATCAACTACAACTAGGTAGTTGTGCTTGTTCAGTTCACAAATATCTGCAGCTACTCTATCCCATGGGCGACTAGGTAGAGACGTAGTCAGCAGGGGTTCTCTTTTCTGATTTGGTTTTGATTCTTGACAGTGTGCACAAGTACTAACCATTTGTTTTATTTCAGTGCTTAACCCTGGCCACCAAACACTACACTTTGCTCTTTCTCTGCATTTTACTATTCCCTGATGTCCATCATGAATTCTTTGCAAAATCTCTGGCCTTAGCTGCTGTGGCACTACTATTCTGTCATTATACAACACCAGGCCATTTGACACAGTGAGGGAATGTCTGTTTGTGTAGTATGGCTTTACCTCGAGTGGCACTTTTGCTGCGTACTTGGGCCAAACTGTCTGAACACAGTTCATCATCATCTATCTTAAGTTCTGAGTCTCGCAGGGTCTCATGTTTGATCAAATCCAGCTTGGTGGGAGAAATGGGCCACATGTTCTGAGTTTCATTTTCATGTGCCTCTATTTCACCTAACAGTTCTGCAATCTCTTGTTGTACGGCTGCTTGCGGATGTCGGGATAATGTGTCTGCTACCAGAAGTTCTTTGCTGGGTACATACACTGCAGTAGGATTGTACCTCATCATTCTCAGCAATAGTCTTTGGCATCGGAGTGGAACTGAATGAAGATCTTTGCTGTTGATTAAAGGGATTTGTTGTGTGGGCCGCTGAAGAGGAGGTACTGCTGGCCCACCACCAGAAGGCGCCCTGCCTGAAGTGCGGGCTTCAGGCACGAGAGGGCGCTGCCGCCTCAGGAACAAGTCGTGGTGACAGCTGTCACCCCTCATCCGTGACAGCTGTCACTAATCAACACATCTGGTATAAAAGCAGGAAGACACCTCCACCAAACTGCCGAGATATCATCTTCATCTAGAGGTAATACTCTCAGCCCTTTTTGTGAGATTTATAAATCTGTTATTGTGAGTGTTTGCAGGAGAACCGGTCGTTTTTGCGGAGGCTGTGCAAGACGGCGCTCCTTTTCATCTGAGACCGCTGCAACGGTGTGAGTGAGAGGTGGAAGGTGGCATTCCCACCATTGTTACTGGGTGTTCACACACCCACCCTTTGACTGTCTTTTGCTTTCTGCCAGCAGTACCAGATCCAACACGCCGGGAAGGTGGCCACCTGGGGACTCCGGGACTTGGCGGCTCCAGTATTCCTTGGGTTCAGGTGGCGGTGGAAATCGTGTGGTTCCGGTTCATTTCCAGACGGGCGTCTCCTGTCGTCGAGCTGCCCACACGACACCTTTATTAATTGACTGTTGCACATTCTGAATCTGCTGTGTTTGGTTGTGACATTCACAACAGTAAAGTGTTATAATTTGACTCCTTCCATTGTCCGTTCATTTACGCCCCCTGTTGTGGGTCCGTGTCACTACACTTTCCCAACAGGATTAGTGGTTTGTGATCACTCTGCAAAATAAAGGAGTCTAAACCATAAAGGTATCTGCTGAACTTCTTGCATGCCCAGACTGCAGCGAGACACTCCTTCTCAATTTGAGCATAACGTTGCTCGGCCTCCGTGAGTGTTCTGGAACAAAAGCTCACAGGTTTCAACTGTCCATTGTGATCTTGTAGTGCTACCCCTCCTAAACCGTAACTACTGGCATCTGCGCTGACAATAGTTGGTTTTGTTACATCATAGAACGCTAGTACAGGTGACATAGTGACAAGCTCTTTGACTTTACAGAAGGCATTCTCTTGAGCACTGTCCCAAGTCCATGTAACATCGTGTTTGAGAAGATCATTTAACGGTTTGGTGACCTCTGAAAGGTTTGGTAAGTATCTGCCTAAGTAGTGGATCATGCCAAGAATCTGCCTCAGGTCAGCAACATTCTTTGGTGCCTCAAATTCTGTGACTGCTTTTACTTTTGATCATTACTCATTACAAGAGTTTAGGTAGCTACTCTGCACTGTGTTGGTATATGGCATTAGAGAACATAAAGAAGGAATCATATCCTTAAACCTAGTTGCAGCGCTTTCTGAAAGACTTCTAGTGTAATGAAACTTATTCCCCACTGCTGGGTAGTCCATCAGAGTAAATGTAAATGTTATTAAGAAATGATCAGACAGAAGGGAGTTTTCAGGGAATACTGTTAAGTCTTCAATTTCCATACCATAGTCAGAACAAGATCTAAGATATGATTAAAGTGTGGGTGGACTCATTTACATTTGAGCAAAGCCAATAGAGTCTAATAATAGATTAAATGCAGTGTTGAGGCTGTCATTCTCAGCATCTGTGTGGATGTTAAAATCGCCCACTATAATTATCTTATCTGAGCTAAGCACTAAGTCAGACAAAAGGTCTGAAAATTCACAGAGAAACTCACAGTAATGACCAGGTGGACGATAGATAATAACAAATAAAACTGGTTTTTGGGACTTCCAATTGGATAGACAAGACTAAGAGTCAAGCTTTCAAATGAATTAAAGCTCTGTCTAGGTTTTTGATTAATTAATAAGCTGGAATGGAAGATTGCTGCTAATCCTCCCGCCTCGGCCCGTGCTACGAGCATTCTGACAGTTAGTGTGACTCAGGGGTGTTGACTCATTTAAACTAACATATTCATCCTGCTGTAACCAGGTTTCTGTAAGGCAGAATAAATCAATATGTTGATCAATTAGTATATCATTTACTAACAGGGACTTAGAAGAGAGAGACCTAATGTTTATAGACACATTTAACTGTTTTAGACTGTGGTGCAGTTGAAGGTGCTATATTATTTTTCTTTTTGAATTTTATGCTTAAATAGATTTTTACTGGTTATTGGTGGTCTGGGAGCAGGCACCGTCTCTACTGGGATGGGGTAATGAGGGGATGGCAGGGGGAGAGAAGCTGCGGAGAGGTGTGTAAGACTACAACTCTGCTTCCTGGTCCCAACCCTGGATAGTCACGGTTTGGAGGATTTAACAAAATTGGCCAGATTTCTAGAAATGAGAGCTGCTCCATCCAAAGTGGGATGGATGCCGTCTCTCCTAACAAGACCAGGTTTTCCCCAGAAGCTTGCCAATTATCTATGAAGCCCACCTCATTTTTTTTTATGACTAGAAGGAGAGAGCATATCTCACCCATATTGGCCTCTCTTCATTGGCTTCCTGTTAATTCTAGAATAGAATTTAAAATTCTTCTTCTTACTTATAAGGTTTTGAATAATCAGGTCCCATCTTATCTTAGGGACCTCATAGTACCATATCACCCCAATAGAGCGCTTTGCTCTCAGACTGCAGGCTTACTTGTAGTTCCTAGGGTTTGTAAGAGTAGAATGGGAGGCAGAGCCTTCAGCTTTCAGGCTCCTCTCCTGTGGAACCAACTCCCAATTCAGATCAGGGAGACAGACACCCTCTCTACTTTTAAGATTAGGCTTAAAACTTTCCTTTTTGCTAAAGCTTATAGTTAGGGCTGGATCAGGTGACCCTGATCCATCCCTTAGTTATGCTGCTATAGATGTAGACTGCTGGGGGGTTCCCATGATGCACTGTTTCTTTCTCTTTTTGCTCTGTATGCACCACTCTGCATTTAATCATTAGTGATTGATCTCTGCTCCCCTCCACAGCATGTCTTTTTCCTGGTTCTCTCCCTCAGCCCCAACCAGTCCCAGCAGAAGACTGCCCCTCCCTGAGCCTGGTTCTGCTGGAGGTTTCTTCCTGTTAAAAGGGAGTTTTTCCTTCCCACTGTCGCCAAGTGCTTGCTCACAGGGGGTCGTTTTGACCGTTGGGGTTTTACATAATTATTGTATGGCCTTGCCTTACAATATAAAGCGCCTTGGGGCAACTGTTTGTTGTGATTTGGCGCTATATAAATAAAAAAAAAAATTGAATTGGTTTTTGAAATACTTTAACAGTCTTTTCAGTCTTCATAAATTTCATGTATTTTAATTGTTCTGAGTTAATGCATACAGTAATTTGGTTTACAATTGAAAGGAAAATTATTCCAGGTCCTACTTCCACGTCATATTCTGTTATTTCAACATCACCATTGACAGGTCAAATAAAAGGTTGAATATATGATCATCTAAATATCCACTAATTTTGAGATTTTGAGAACTCTCTAATCTTTTAGCTAACACTGTTGCTAAAATCTTGTAATCATTGTTTAGCAGACTGGTTGTTCTCCAGTTGTCTATTAGTGTATCTTTCTGAATCTGTTACGGTTAGGGGTTATGGCTGCTAACTGGAACCAGGACTAAGGCGGACGGAGTAGAACCCCAGGATGCAGTTCAGCTCAGAGAGGGTGGCCTTAAAGCGCAGTTTTACTCAACACAAATGAGAATTAACAGTCAAGGGTGGAGACAAAACAGGTGGAGAAAATCCTTTTCAGAAACCGGTGCAGCTAAACTGAAGGATCATCATACCAGAGTGGTGAAGCTACAGAGTCTTCTGAAGACGGGAGAGTTTCAAACAGACAAAAATAACCAAGGAGTCTCTTCTTCAAAGAGGGTGAGCTCAACGGGAGCAGAGTTCCTTCCTTCAAGACAGGTGAGTGTCAATACCAACAGGGATCAAACTTAGTGTTCTTTCTTCATGGAGGCAAGTGTCAACACAAACAGAATTAAACTTGAATTTTCTTCTTCATAAAAGCTGTCTTCAGCGGTGGGAAGTAACTCAGGAATCTTCTTGATCAAAAGTGACAAACTGGAGAAGCTGCTTCAAAGTAAAACCTCAGAGTGTGTACAACACAGGAGTGGAATACAAACTCAAAGACAAGATTTAACCAAAGCCTTTTCTTCTTACGGAGTGGCTATACGCCCAACCGTTGGGTCAATAAAGTAAATATGCGAACATATTCACCCAACCACAACCGACCAATGAGCACGCTTGTAAGCTCACTTCCGGTTTCAAAGCAGGAGGGAAAAAAGGTGGATATTTTTTCACCGGCTCCAGGAGGGTTCGCACCCCACGGAGGGGCTGGTGATCTAAGCGGTTCTGTTTGGTTCATCAACCCAGGGAACGATGTCAAACTAACACCATCTTACAGCCAACAAGCAGCATTTGTTCTAAAACTGTTTTCGTCATCGTTAACAGGCTTCCGTTCAAAATGCTTATGAAGTTTGTCTGTTCGATCCACTGCCGTGTTTTCACAGTAATTAAAGACGATGCCGTTAAATGGTCAAACATACACCACAATAGTAAGTCCCTTGGCTGCTCCCTTGTTTTGCACTCGGGGTCGCCACAGCAAATCCAAGGTGGATCTGCATGTTGAATTGGCACAGGTTTTACACCGGATGCCAAACATACGCCACAATAGAGCCTTAAAAAGTGGTGTAAAAAAAACATAATTTACATGCACAAAATGTGTCAAATACATGATCACGGTTGAGTGAATAAGAACATATTTATCTGCCCACGGTTGGGCGTATAGCCTTTGCCTTCTTAACCAAACTTCAAAGCCAGAGATCAGCATTAACTCAGAAAATCTTTTCTTCTTAATAATGAGCTCAACTCCAGAGTGCAAAACCAAAATCATACTCAATAACAAAAAACTGGCAAACTGGAAACACTCTGGAAATGAAGATGTCACATCACCCATTCAAACATGCATAAATCCAATGAACCCACAACTAAAACCAAACAGGAGTCACTGTACGAGGTCTATTAGATAATAAACAGACCCTTTTATTTTTTAACTATATGGATTTGAATGACATGCGATTACACCAATCATGCTTGAACCCTCGTGCGCATGCGTGAGTTTTTTCACGCCTGTCGGTGACGTCATTTCCCTGTGGGCAGGCCTTGAGTGAGATGTGGTCCCGCCCTCTCGGCTGAATTCCTCTGTTTCACACGCTGCTTGAGACCGCGCGCGTTGCTTTATCAAAATTTTTTCTGGACCTGTGAGGAATATCCGAGTGGACACTATTCGAAAAATTAAGCTGGTTTTCGGTGAAAAGTTTAACGGCTGATGAGAGATTATGGGGTGTTTCTGTCGCTGTAAGGATTTCCCATGGAGCGGGACGTCGCGCAGTGCTTCCAGGTGCCGTCGTCGGCCTGTTTCGACCTGAAAACATCCTAACTTAAGGCTTAATTCACCCAGGACGTCGTGAGAGAACAGAGAAGATTCAGAAGAGGCTGGCATGAGGACTTTATGTGGACATTCCACTGTTTAAGGACATTTTTTAATGAAAGACATGCGCGCAAATTTGCCGAGTCGTTTCCGTGACGACTCGGCGAATCTGTGTGCGCCGCAACAGGAAAAACACCTCCGTGTTGAAAACCATTTGTAAAATTCAGGTGGCTTTTGATGGCTTTCAACAAGTGAGTAACTGAGAAATTGTTTAACAGCTTGGGCATGTTCCAACTTGCCCGTTAAGGTTTCCAACGGAGGTGTTTTTCCTGTCGTGACCCCCCGCGGTCGGGTCCGGCCCGACATGTGACTCTGCCCGCACGTTCTTTCATTACAAAATGTCCGTTAACAATGGAATGTCCGAATAAACTCCTCATGCCGACTTCTTCTGAAAGTTCTCTGTTCTCTGACGACGACCTGGGTGAACAGAGCCTGAAATGTGGAAGTTTTCAACTTGAAACGGCGAGACGCTGCCGCCTCGAAGCGCAGATCGCCATCAGGCACCGTGGGCCGTCCTTACAGCGACACTACCAGACCAAAATCTCTCATCACCCGTTAAAATTTTTACCGAAAACCAGCTGAATTTATCGAATGGTGTCCACTCAGTTGTGCCTTACAGCTTTGAAAAAAATTTTGATCAAACAAAGCAGCAGTCCTCTGAGCCATTCCTAAACAATGAAAAAAAATCGACGAGAGGGTGGGCGACTCTTCACTCAAAGACTGCCCACAGGTGAATGACGTAACCGCAGGCGTGAAAAAACTCTCGCATGCCCACGAGGGTTCAAGCATGTCTGATGTAATCACACGTGATTCAAATCCATATGGTTTTTGAAAAAAATAATGTCAGATACTTTTCTAACAGACGTTGTATATAGTCAGCGTTAATTGCTGCAGACGGAGACACCCAAGCAGGTGCACTTAATTAGAGACTGATGATGTGTAGGGAATTTAAGAGAACACCAGAGGGCAGTAAACATTCAGACCTGAAACTGAAGATAATAAAAGGGAACACCAGATGGCAGCAGATAGCCAGGTTAAAAGACAAGATGTTATAACCTAACAATGAGACAAGAGCTGAAAGAAGATACGAGGAGATATTCTGGGGTTAACTGTGAGGACACAAACAGGTGAGTGCAGAAATAAGATAAGAGTAGATAGGAGCTGGGGACAGATGTGAGAAGCAGAGACAAAGAGGAGACAAAGAGCCTAAAACCCCAACACTGACAGAACCACAACAGAGGCTTCGGTATGAAAGAAATTACACTTTGAGTCATACTGCAGGAAGAGTCATATTTGTAAAACTTTCTGTATAAACCTTATTTAGAAATGGTGCTAATAATTCTGGAAAAAAGTTTATAAAATTCTGATGTAATTTCTAATCATTGCTGGGCGATTTGTTATTTTTAAAATGACTAATAGCATCTGCTACTTCTTGTACAGTAATTAAAGAATCACAAGTTGATTTGTCCTCTTCACTAATTGTATCAAGACTGGTTAAATAATACAAAAAGTAAACATTGCATCCTTACTAAATGTTAGTTTTGTATAATTCAGATTAAAATTATACAGAATTTTGATATGTCCTTTTTATTATTTGTAACCATTCAGTTTAATTCCAATGAAATTGGGACTTTGTGTAAAATGTAAATAAAAAAACAATACAATGATTTGCAAATCCTCTTCATTTCAAAATGAGCAACTATTTGCACAAAAACAATCAAATTTAGATTTGCAAATCATTGAATTCTGTTTTTATTTACATTTTACACAACGTCCCAACTTCATTGGAATTGGAGTTGTAAGACTGAGTTAAATTTTGCCTGTGACTTTTCAAGTTTAAAGAAATAAGCTGTCATTTGTTTTTTTTGTTTTTTTTTTTTTGTAGTGATCTTATAAAAGCTCCTTCAGCTTTGACTTTGTATATATCATCGAAGTTCTGTTAACTTTAAATGCTCTTCTTCATTTGGGCTATCTGGAGGTAAACTTGTTAGTGCCGTAATTTCAGATAGACAGTGAAGAAAAAAAAAACACTTTGGAGTATTTTAATCTTTTCAACAGAAAAATGTTGACTGTGTTGGTCTCCTCCAAGACGCGACGTTCTGATTGGCTGATGTGTCTGAGCCAATCACTGTGATGCTTGGACGGAGGTGACAGTCTGCTTGCTGATGTTCTCTGTTCTTCTCCAACATTTAAAATTAATCTTTTATTCTTCTCATTTGTCCGAGTCCGTGGAGCGGAACATATCAGCAGGTAACACACATTATTTGTACATGAGCCAAAGGACGCTAATAGATGCTTAGGACTCAACAGATTAGTTTAGCAGGACGTTAGCAGCAGGGCTAGTTTGGCGCTGGTTAGCATAGCAGCTAAACAGATCATAGTTAACTTTATTTCTGTTTTCTAAATGTATGAACTGTTTCTAATATGTTCACTGCAGTCGCTCGTGGCCGTAAAGTCAGCAGCAAAACGCGCTTTAAAGAAAACTCCTTTAATCGGAAAATTATTTTTCAAAGGGACAAAAGGAAGCGCGTTCACAGAGACGCGCGTCCTCGATAGACTGTGCCCGATTGGCGCGTGCAGAACCCTCGGACGTTCGGGAAGACCCGAAAAAAAAAAACAGACTTAAGTGGGTGAAAAGGCTGCAGTGGTAGTTAGTGATGGCAGTGTCGAAGCCTCATGAACCAATGAGTCACTGCAACACAACTGGCTGAAAATCGACACACTGCTTTGACGCGTTTGATACAGTTTGAAGGGTGACATCTGCTGGATTGCTTTGAGAATTACCTTGAGCGTGTGGCCTGACAAATGTTTGCAGTAATTCATGAATGATGTGGTTTGTTCTTGAAAAATAATAATTAAAAAAATGTCATGTATTATTGTGTCTTTGTTAATGTAATAAATAGTCCGTACAGATGCACACATAATGGTTATGAAAGTCTTTATTGTAGACTATGTAGATTTGTGTTATTCCTCAAACTATATTTGGATAAAATGTGACGGGAAAAGTGAGAAAGACGTGCTTCTGCAACTGGTGCTTATGTTGCTGTAATTTGTAAATTAGAATAGAGGGGATAGGAGATGGTGATTGTGCAACTTTCAACCATTTTTATTCAAAAAACGAATAATTTCAATGGTGCTGGACTTTAATCAGCTCCTCTTCTGCCTCACCACCTCTCCAGTTTTGGAGAAGACCCGCTCGCAAGGCACTGATGTTGCTGCATCGAAAAATATCTTTTTGCCATTCTCTGTAAATTGGGATACACACACACACACTCACCTTTCTCACACCTTTCACTTCAACAAAATCACAGCTCTTCAGTCACTCAGCTCAGTCTCTGATCTACCTATAATATATAGTCTAACCTATAACCTATGTTGACGTACTGTGTGAATAAATGTTGCATATGAATGGATGCCTGTTGTTTGGTGTGTGTCTGTCTATGTTAGGTCCTATGTGTATGTAGCTAACTATAGTAAATGAACTCTAAACTAGACCTAAATATAAACTAATGCTTTCCTTGGCTCCAATTCATGTGCTAATTGGCAATAACAGTGTCGCTAGCAATCTCCTCCTCTCAAAAACCCCACAGTTGAGCTGCGGTTCAGATCTCATTTAAATACTTGGCAGCTCATATTGACACGCCCAGATTATTCGAATTGTCCGCGAAGCTCGACACGTGGTGTGACGTAACGAGGCCTTGCTCGCAGTGGTCATGTGATGGGGCGTGTTCGACATGCTGCTCACTGACACTTCTGGTTCAAAAAACTCAATGCTGTGTCGAGCAGACTGACTCGAGCTTAACATCACTAGTGGTGGTGTCCAAGTGGTTTTGGTATGGAAGGTTCCCGGTTCAATTCCCGCCGCTGCCACATTTATCCATGTAATGTTGAGTTGCATCAGGAAGGGCATCTGGTTTAAAACTTGTGCCAAATCAACAAGCAGATCCACCTTGGATTTGCTGTGGTGACCCCGAGTGCAAACAAGGGAGCAGCCGAAGGGTCTTACTTACTTTTTACTTCCGGAGAGTTACAGTTACTTTTCGCCGGCAGAATGGCAGGTGGAACACTTATATTGAAGAGCGCGCGCTTGCATGGAGTCTCTGGCTTCTCCACTCTACAATGAGACAAAACTGAGATTTTCAGATTATTTTATTGTTTTCTGGATCATGGGACATTATCCCATGATCACCTGGATCCCAGCGCTGATCCAGGCGCTCCGAGACTTTTCTTGCAACACAAAGCAGCTCATTAACAGAGCAGCTTTGCGCAAAGCAGCTTGTTAACAACACAGACTGGATCGATGAGCCACAATAACTGATTACAGACGGTGCCAGAACCTGGCACCAAAGTCCAGTTTGACAAATGGGAGTTTTCTTCAACCAGACAGAAGGATTAATTATTTTCCAGATTTGGTTTTGTGAAGGTGGATAAGTTGAAAGGTGATCTCTCTGAAATGGACAGGTAAGATTATACAATTACGTCTTGTGTGAATGGTTTTAATATTTATTAATAATGATGTATTCAAGAAGGAAAACAATATTTGTCATTTTTCAGATTTGAAATTGTTTCTAAGGAAAAAAGTTTATCACCTCCGCCCATGCCGAAATCTCCAGCATTATTTATTTATTTATTTTATAATCAGTCTGACAACAGTGACAATATTGGCAGAGTTCAGAACACAGAATGGTGAAGTTTTTCCTCCAAACTTTGTCATCTAAATAAGTCTCTAAACCATAAATTCTGTGTCCCACAGCTGCTTCAGAAACACCTTCAGACTGGATTAAAAAAAAAAAGTTCCACACTAGGAAAAAAAATAGTTTGAAAACAGCTCGACTGACGCTGTGTTTACAATTGATTTGGGCTTGAAGCAGCAGGTGCCGTTCTGGTGATGACGTAGCAACAACATGGCCACGGCTGAACGGGGCTGAAATAGAGTGCAGGCTTCAGACCGCTGTAGTTTGTCTTTCACCTGCGCACTTATCGACTTTTATTGTTCAGGATTTTTTAAAATATCAACATTTCATCATTTTAGTGATTTGTGCACATTTTTTGGTATCAACTACAATTTAAAGAATTCGTGTTGCTGAAAATGAAAATTCTGTGTAAATGAAATTGCTCAGCTGAGGCTAGCTGCCTTATTTCTCAATTTCTTTCATCCATCCATTTTTGGGACTTGCTTATTCCACTGAAGTGATGTTTCGGCTGGAGCCTATCCCAGCAGTCATAGGGTGTGAGGTGGGCTTCACCCTGGACAGGACACCCGTCTATCACAGGACCACACACTCAGACAGACGGACACATTCACACCTACGGACAATTTAAAGTTTACAATTCGTCACACCTGCATGTCTTTGGATGTGGGAGGAAGCCCGAACTCCTGGAGGGAACTCGCACAAACACGGCAGAACATGCAAACTCCACACAGAAAGGTCCCGGGTGGGATGCGATCCCATGACCTTCTTGTTGTGTGGTAACAGTGCTAACCACTGAGCCACTGTGCTGCTCTAACTTTTCCAAACAAATTTAAAAATGAACGTTCATGTTAAGCTGAAATTTCACCAATAACCTTTGGTAAATAACAACATAACTTAATAACAAGGGCTTGTGGCATGAGAATATGTACAGATTTTATCCACCACAGGATAAAATGCGTCAGTGCGTCAGTAGTGGTGTGTGTGTGTGTGTGTGTGTGTGTGTGTGTGCTTATGTGTATAATAACTTGAAGAAGCCTTAATTTAGATTAGGGATTAGGTTGTGTTATTTCAGAGCAGTATTAGGGTGGTTTAAATCGTATAACTGATTAGTTTAGGTTAGTATGTTTATTTTATTGCTAGTTTTAGAAATACTGTATTTTGGTTTATCAGACATTTTCCCTTTTCATTTTTATTGCACTTAGCCAGATGAATTTTGCATATGTATCAAATATGTATCTGATGAATGTACACATTGGATATCATAAAATATATATAAATATGGAATTCTGTTTATCATTGTAATACTCCAGATGATGCCTATAATACACTTCTACAAGAGATATCTGACAGTATAAGCAAAACTATACCTGAAAAAGTAACAAAATACTCTCTGGTAAACAGGAAAAATGGATCACCAAGGGCATCCTGAAATCCATTAAAACAAAAAATAAGCTTTTTAAACTTTCTATTAAGAAGCCAACTGATGAAAACAAAGACAGGTATTGTAAATATAAAAATAAACTGACTAACTTGATAAGAATAAGTCAGAGAAATCAAAATTCACAAGATTTGAAGGCTGCCCATGGTGACCAAAAGCAGTGCTGGAAAGTACTAAATAAAGTTCTCAGCCGGGGTAAAAAAAAAAATAAACTGTCCTTCCTGACACCAAATGCAAACAGGCAAATGAAGATCTTGCCAAAAGCTTCAACAATTATTTCAATTCCAAAGGAGAATCGCTATCAAAGATTATAAGGCTACCAGGGGGTGCTACATATCACTTGTATCTAAAAGGTAACTATTCTAAATCATTTTTCCTGAAACCAACTGATGAAGCTGAAGTCCTTAAAATCATAATGGGACTGAAATGTTCGTGGCACTAAGGGATGGATGGTATTTGTAGTAAAATTATAAAATATGTGGCTCATGAAATTATTGAACCACTTGCCTATTGTATAAATTTGTCCTTAATACATGGTGGTGTACTTAAAAAAAAAAATAAAAAATAAAATAAAAATAGCAAAAGTCATCCCAGTATATAAAACTGGGGACAAAAATAATATGCATACGAGTACATAATTATCGTCCAATATCTGTATTGCCTACTCTCTCCAAAGTATTCGAAAGAATTGTTTACAGTAGATTAAGTGAATATTTGGACAAATTGAACATACTCACCACATCTCAGTATGGCTTCAGGAAAAAGAACAACATGTATTTTTCCTTCCCACTGTAGCCAAGTGCTTGCTACACAGGGGGTCGTTTTGACCGTTGGGGTTTTACATAATTATTGTATGGCCTTGCCTTACAATATAAAGCGCCTTGGGGCAACTGTTTGTTGTGATTTGGCGCTATATAAAAAAATTGATTGATTGATTGATGTATGGCCATTCTTGATCTTATAGAGCAAATATATGATGCTATAGATAAAGATGAATGGGGATATTTCTTGATTTATCAAAAGCATTTGACACTAGATTTTAACATCTTATTGGGGAAACTTGAGCATTATGGTGTCAGAGGTATTGCGCTCAGTTGGTTCAGAAGCTATCTGTCTGAAAGGGAGCATTATGTACAGATATATAGCAGTAAATTGCAATACAAAACAACAAAATGTGGTGTTCCACGGGGATCCATATTAGGTCCTCTTCTTTTTATTATTTACATAAACGACTTTATAAATTCATCAGATATATTACACAATTATTTTTGCAGATGACACAAATCTTTTTTTTATCACATAAAAATCTTCAGTTTCTCCAGAACACAGTTAATGAAGAATTAACTAAAGTTGACATTTGGCTCAAATGCAATAAACTATCTTTAAACATTAATAAAACTCACTACATTATGTTCCGTTCTAACAGATCTCGGATAAATATTGAAAATGTACAGATAGAGATTAATGGAATTGGCATTGAAAGAGTACAGTACATAAAATTTTTAGGTATATTATTGATGAATTTTTATATTTTAAAAAACAAATTTATGAATTGACAAGTTATCGAAATATGTTGGATTATTCTATAAAATTCAACATTATCTCCCTCTCAAAGCTCTTATAACACTTTATCAAACTTTATTTGAACCACATTTGAATTACTGCAATATTATATGGTGTAACACGTATCCTAGTTATCTCAATAAATTGATTGCTTTGCAAAAGAAAGTGATTTGTGTTATAACCTGGTCCGAATATAATACTCCCTCTGATCCTCTCTTTTGTAGGCTTAAGCTTCTGAAGCTAACTGAGAGCAACATATTTCAGAACGCATGCATGATGTATAATGTAGTATATAAGCGAAATGAAAGACTTTGCCAAATAATCCCAATTACTTATCCAACTCATGAATATAACACAAGAAGAAAAAATCAGGTGAAGGGCAAAAAGTGTAAACTGAAATGTACTAATTTTAGCATTACATGCAAAGGTCCACAGATCTGGAATATAATTGACGATACAATTCAAAACTCAGTATCGTTAAGTATATTTAAGAAACTTTTGAAAAATGACTTGTTGCTACATTATACTCAGGCTAGACCCTAATAATAAATAATACAAAACAATGTGTATATAATGTACACAACAATGAAATTCACATGTATTATAATTAAATGTCTTTGTACCTTGTTTTTTTTAATGCCTCTGTCACGACTGTAAATGTAAGAAAAATTGCTGCCGCAAATAATCTAATGTGTTTGATGATGTACCTTTGTGAATATGACTGCAAACATCAGTATGAGATTAGATGATGGGATAAGTGCAATATCATTTCCAGTTAATGTGGGACTGTATGAATGTGTGTGTGGGAGTGCTTAATGCATCCATAGGGGTTGGGGTGGTGGGTGTTTTTTTTTTTTTTTTTTTTTTTTTTACTGTTGTAATATATCTTGTGCTTAGGACTCCCTTTATAAGCTAAGGTAGCTTCTTGGGAGATCCTTTTTACAAATTTCAAGAAAGCTTCCTCAAATGCATACTTTCTGAAATGTAAATGAAATGTCTTTCTTTGAAATATTTGTAAATAAATTTGTAAGTTTGAAAACAATATGTAATGTAATATACCATTTTAAAGGGTGAATATTCTGAATCATGTTGTAAATTTTTGATATATTACCTTTCGTGTAGGGGTTCAAGCTTAATATTTCATCTATGACATTCTTAGATGGTGGGGCCAAAAGATTAAAATGTTTATTGACGAAACTCCTAATTTGTAAAAATCTAAAAAAGAGATTTTGGGATATTGTATTTCCTTTGTAATATTTCAAATGACATCAACACTCTGTTACTAAAAAGGTCTTTAAAAAAGACTAGGCCGTTGTTATGCCAGATTTGAAGTGCAGAATCAATTTGAGACGGCCAGAAGAAATGATTATTTACCAGAGGAGAAAAAGAGCATAGCTGTTTGATACGGAAATGCTTCCTAAACTGAAACCATATTTTTAAAGAGTGCTTGAGAACCGGATTAGGGATCTGAGGTTGTGGACCCGTAGGAATCGCAGAACTTAATAAAGAAATAGGATAAATTCCTGGGTTGCCAAACAGCTCCATGTTGGCCCAAACTGGGCCCTGACTACTGCCCCACGTGGATATCCAGTATATTATTTTACTTATATTTGCAGCCCAATAGTACTTTAAGAAACAGGGCAAGCCCAGCCCTCCTGCTGGTTTGGGCACCTCCAAAAACATTTTCTTCATTCTTGGGGCAGAATTATTCCATATAAAAGTTGAAATCATGGTGTATATCTCCTTAAACATAGACTTGGGTAAAAAAAAAATGGAACCATTTGAAATAAATACAGAAAACGTGGTAAGACTGTCATCTTAACTGCATTCACTCTTCCGGCCAAAGAAGTGGGTAGTGTAGACCATCGTGAGAAATCTTGCTTGGTGCTTTCTAATAAGTTTTTAAAATTATATTGATAAAGATCTTTGTACATGATTTGATTCCTAAATATGTGAATTGTTCATCTTTATTAAAGGGGAAGGGACTAAAATCTATTGTTTTTGCCAAATCGTTAATGGGGAAAAGAGTACTCTTAGAATAGTTTAGTTTGTACCCTGATATATTGCCGTATGTACGTAGTATGTCAATGAGAACTGGTATAGATTGCCCAGGATTCGACACGTATAATAAAAGGTCGTCTGCATAAAGCGACACTTTGTGTATCTTATCATATCTCGACACCCCAGTAATCCTATCATCAATTCTCAAGGCAATGGCCAGCGGCTCTGTAGCTAGATCAAAAAGAAATGGTGACAGACAGCAGCCCTGTCTTGTGCCACGTTTCAGTGGGAAATAATTTGATGTCACCGAATTGGTGTGAACTGCTGCCAATGGTGTTGAATAAATTGTTTTAATCCAGGATATGAAAGTTGTGCCAAATCCAAATTTGTTCAACGTTGTGAATAAATATTGCCACTCCACCCGATCAAATGCCTTTTCAGCATCTAATGAAATGACTACCTCGGGGTGTTGGGTGGAGTGTGAGGAGTACAACACATTGAACAAGCGACGCATGTTGTAAAATGACTGTCTCCCTAATATAAAACCTGATTGATCTGGGTCAGTTATTTTAGGCATCACTGTTTCAAGACGCTGGGACATAGCTTTTGTGAGAATTTTGTAATCACAACAAAGCAGACTTATTGGCCGATAAGAGTTACATTCTCAAGGGTCCTTACCTTTCTTAGGCAATACAATGATAGTAGCTTGATTCATATTGTCAGGTAATTTATGCACGGTAAGAATTTCTTCGAAAAGTTTACACAGAAAAGGGGATAGTTTAGCTGAAAAAGTTTTATAAAATTTGACCGGCAATCCATCTGGACCAGGTGATTTGCCATTTTGCAAAGAGTTTATGGCATGTGTTATTTCCTCACTTGAGATTTTGCGGGACTGATCTTCGGGATTTTGAGTTTTTCAAAGAAGGTCTGAAGTTCACATGGATTGGTAGAATCTTGAGATTTATAAAGATTAGTATGAAACTCTTTAAATTGCTCATTTATAGTTGTGGGGTTGGAAGACAGTCCCTGCGCCGTGCGAATTTCAGTTATTATTTGATCAGCCGAGATTTGTCTGAGTTGGTGAGATAATAATCTACCAGCCCTATCTCCATGCTCATAGTAGGTTTGCTTTGTTTTCAATAATAATCTTTCAGCTTGTTCAATGGAGAGATTGTTAAATTCGGATTGAAGGACCAGACGTTCTTTATACAAATCTGGATTTGAAGAGGTGGCATAATTGCTATCTAACCGTTTAATTTGCTGAGATAAATCAGTGAGGTGATGACTACATTCTTTTTTCCTATGAGCTGCATATGAGATTATTTGCCCCCTGAGGTAAGCTGAGGGCAGTCTTCTGCTGGGACTGGTTGGGGCTAAAATAAGATGGGAAGTATTAGGATCAGGAATATTGCTAAAGATGTTGGAAAAAAAAACTGTGGATCATCCCAGTTTGGGCCATATATATTGACCAACGCTACTTCCGTGCCAAACAGCCTCCCCACGATGATAACATATCCACCTTTAGTGTCAGATATAATTTTAGTCGATACGAAGGGGACCCCCTTTTGTATAAGAATGGCAGCACCTCTAGATCTATCCCCATACTCGGAATGGTAAATTTGACTTGTCCAGTCTCTTTTCAGTTTTGAGTGTTCATTATTACGGAGGTGAGTCTCCTGTAAAAAAAATTATTTCAGGCCCTAAGGATTTCAGATGTGCAAAGATTCTGCTACGTTTTATGGGATGATGCAGTCCTTTGACATTCCAAATGATAAAGCTTGTTGAGCCAGAAGAAAGTACAGTGGGCCTATTCATCTGTTAAGACAATTGACAGTATATAGATATTTTGATAACATGGAACAGAAAAAAAAAAAAACTTTGGAAAAAACCTCCCCCATAAACACACACCCCCTTGTGCTGACCCCACTAAAACAACAGAAGGTCACACCTATACTCCTACCTCCAACGGTGAAAAAAAAAAAGCACAAAAAGTGCTCGGGTTTATCTCTGTTACACTCACGCTATACGCTGAACACTGCAGAACAACAAATATAAAAGAAATATAAGGGCACCTGGCTATATATTGTTAGAAGAGAGAGAGAGAGAGAGAAAATAATAATAAAATAAAACTGCCCAGGTATTGAAAGTAGTACATATGAAAGTTATCTAAACACCCTGTGCATATTTGTTTATGACAAAAAAAACAAAAAAAAAAAACACCTGGGTGTTACAAAATATACTACTTGTGAAAAATATTCGAGTTCAACATGTACATTTTTGTTTATATAAAAAACTACCTGGTTATTACTAAATAATATTTATGAAAAATATCTGAATACGGCATGTGCACACTCGTTTTTTTTTTTAGAAAATAAATAAATAAACATATGGCTGGATGGAACATTTTTAGCTTAATTGAACTGAAGCTTAAGGCCTGAGATTGTCTTTTAACCATCTGTAGTGTCATTAATCACCTGCTCAGTTCCCCTTAATATTCTGGTCGATGTAGATCTGGGCCTCCTCTGGACTAGAGAAGGTTTTCTCAATGTTCTGATAGGTGATTTTGAGTCGGGCTGGGTGGAGGATGCCAAACCGCACCCCCTCAATCCCTCGGAGTTGTCGTCTGACGTCATTGAATGCAGCACGGGCTTTGGCTATTTTAGCAGTATAGTCTGGAAAAACTGAAATGGTCATACCGTCCATCTTGATCCGCTGTTTCTCACGTGCAAGGTGAAGAATGTTTGCGCAATCCTGGAAGTAGTGCAGGCGGGCCATGATGACGCGCGGTGGATTCCCCTGCCACGGCGCTGAGTGGAGTGCGCAGTGCGCTGTGTCCAGCTGCGGCGCCTTTTCCAAATCAAACGCTTGTTTAAGCAGTGCCGAAACAGAGGATGTAGAACAGCTTTGGGCCTCAGGCACCCGCACTATCCTGACGTTATTTCTTCGCGATCTGGCCTCTAAATCATCACATTTGGTTTGGAAAGCATGCGTCACTGCAGCGAGGCGATGAATTTCTTTCTGTAGCTGTGAGACGTCGTCCGTGCACGACAGGCTTTGCTCCATTTCCTTCACCGTAACTCCCAGTGCGGACAGCTCCGATGTTACTGACTGTATATATTCCTTTAGCTCAGACCTAGCCGTGCTATTGTCGGCTCTAATGGCTGCCATTTCAGTTTCTAACACAGCCCGGTCCTCGGTTTTTAGAATATATTTTAAATCCTGGCATAAGGAATTTAAAAGCTCACATTTAAACGTCTCGGTGTCCATCGCTGATGTGGCCGGGACTGACTGTTCCTTCACTGGAGAAACGTTTTCAATGGCGGCCGCGGCTGCAGTAGGAGATGTAGGCCTCGTTGGTAAAAGAGTAGTTTGTCGCGTTCTGGATTG
Organism: Thalassophryne amazonica; assembly: GCF_902500255.1. Lineage (NCBI taxonomy): Eukaryota > Metazoa > Chordata > Actinopteri > Batrachoidiformes > Batrachoididae > Thalassophryne > Thalassophryne amazonica. Next base: position 644,150 of record NC_047120.1, on the reverse strand, counting down.
TTTACCAGCCATTTTCCGGATTTGTCCCCTGACAGTTACAGTTCGGATTAATCCTTGATAACTTTTCTCTGATGCTTGTGCCCCAAAAATATAATTATTAAAAAAGTTGCTCCGCAGTGCTCAACAGACACGTCTTAATCCATTGCGTGCTCCACAGCCCCCCCCCCCCCCCCGATATAGATTTTATCCTCATTATTTTGATCAGCGCTATTTCAAGCTCATTATTGCAGATTAATGGGCCTTTCACACATCGGAAGCATCAGGGGCATCAAGAATCGGTCTAAAAAGCATTATTTTCAATGAGACGTGTTGCTTTTTAGAGGAGTCGGAAGTAGGGCTGTCACGATTAGGAATTTCTGGAGAGGATTGTCAGACAAATAATTGCGATTGACGAATATATTGTCTATTTTTGTTTTCTTTTTTTCCCCCCTTCTTTATATTCTACTATTACACAATTATAATTACACAACTCTGGAAGAACGTTTGGCTTCTGTAAGTGGAGAAACTGGGAATGGTGCAACATTTTTATTTTTATCTTCATTTTACATACAGTCCCAACTTTTTCTGAATTGTGGTTGTTTCTGTTGCATTTCTGAAATTGTTTCTCCTCATCAGTCATGTTTTGTGCTTAAACACTGCATTAAGCCCATATTGAACAAATAAATACCTTTGGAAAGTAACAGCTGTTAAAGTTCTCACCTGCTTTTTGTGATCTGTGCGTCTGAACATCACCACAGCTTCTCCATGTCAGGGTTTTTTTTAATTTTTTTTATGGCTCAGTTCATTCATATATTCTCATTTTTTAAATATGTTTTTAAAGCTATTTGACCGTTTATTTCATCTCATGATCTCATAAATTCAGCATACAACGCGCACATGGTGAGAACAGGACGGTAACGGCAGAATCACACCTTTAGAGAAAGTTCAGAGAGAAGTAAAGGCAGCTTCACGTTTTGTTTTTTAGCATGTTCACTCGGGTTAAAATCCTCTCTCTGCTCCGCGCTCGCTGCGCACTGGTGGTTCTCAGACTGTAACGTATCGCGCCTGCATTCAGGAATCTCCCTCACGCACCCCCTCCCTCGCAGTCTGCAGCCTGTTGACTCCCACACACACACACACACACCGACAGCTCCGCATTTTAGACGGCTTTTGAAGAAGACGGCCACTGTTTTAATCGCCCGTTTATCCAAACGGCAGGACGGATCATTCTTCAGCCTCCATGTTATTGTCCCGCCTTAAGACGAGAGCGAGGCTGCAGCACAATGACGTCAGATTGAGTCATTTTATGCTTTATGGATAAAATAAATAATTCACGGTAATCGCAAATATGAAAAATAATTGCGATTGACGAATATTGTAATAATTATGACAGCCCTAGTCAGAAGTGTCGCGTCAAAAGCCGAGCTAAAGCGACGCTTCTGACGGGAGCGCGCATTGCCGCTTGTCGGCAGGCTGACGCGGTCAAAGTTCAACCCAGTCTTTGTTTTTACATTATTTTATTTATTTATTTATTTTGAACAAAAGAAAAAAACATAAGTTCAACTCGCGACTCTCTGAGCTGTGACGTAGCTTCTCGCAGTCCAATAGGAACGACGCGTCGGGCCAAAACACGGAAGACTAGTGGCAGAAACCACTGATCTGTACAAAACAGAAACGTGTCACAGGACTGCTCATTTATAGAGCAGTTTTCTGAAGAAAAATCCTTGGAAATGTTTTGTTTGTTGTTTGTTACCTCAAAATTTCTGATTACTGTTAAAAAAAAAAGAAGTTTAGAACACTTGTAATTAGGGATGTGAATCGTACAACTCATGATTCGATTCCGATTCTTGGGGTGACGATTCGATTCAGAATCGATTTTCGATTCAAAGAGCTCTGAGAAATAGTTATATTACTTAAAAAATGTTTATGTTTAAGAAAATTCAGCTTTACAAGGATAATCAAGTGATTCTAGATGTAAATTTACTTATCTGCTTTGCTCGTTCGAAGTTGGCTGGCAGTTTAGCGAAGCGCTGGTCAGTAGTCAGCAGAGACCGCTGCTCCCCTCTTTTAGCTCCGGGTGATAGCGTAGCATGTGGGTTTGCGGATTTGACGTGTTTCTGAAGTACTTGACTTTCATTTTGCAGATTTTGCACACTGCATAAGTCATGTCAAGCTCCTTCTTACGCAGCAAATAATAAAATCCAAAATGCGCCTAAACATTTGCCTTCAGCAAAGACGGTGCTGGCTGAATTAGCTCTTTGTCCGCCATGCTAAACTGCAGCCACTGAACTGTGCAGCGCACGAGTGTTTGAAGCATGCCGGAACACCCCCCCCCCCCCCCCCCCCTTGCGGGGACGCTGTAGTACAGAAGCCGTTGCCTGACAAACAGTACATGCAGCGAGTAAGCAAGATTATATTTAAAAAAATGCTTTTAAAAAAACGATTCTTGGACATTTTGGATCGATTCAGAATCGTAATAAATAAGAATCGCGATTCGGACATGAATTGATTTTTTTTTTTCCCCAACACCCCTACTTGTAATTAAAATAGCTAAATCAATAAATGGTTCTTTAGAAACCTTCCATCTGTAAATTAAAACCAGCTGTTATTTCAGATTAGATAATTTATGAGGTCTGTTAGAAAAGTATCAGACCTTTTATTTTTTGCAAAAACTATATGGATTTGAATCATGTGCGCTAGCATCAGCCAAGTTTGAACCTTCGTGCGCATGTGAGTTTTTTCACGCCTGTCAGTTGCATCATTCGCCTGTGGGCAGGCTTTGAGTGAGCACTGGTCCACCACTCTCGTCAGATTTTCATTGTCAGGAAAATGTCTGAACGGCTGGAAGAGCGCTGCATCAAGTTTTCCAAGAAACTGTGTGAGACAGCCAGGTGGAAACCATTCGGAAAATTCAGATGGCTTTCGGTAAAAATCCTATGGGCATCACAGATTAAGGTGCATTACAACCGGATTAAAGATGGCCCACAGTGGCTGAGGGCGCGCCGCGCTTCGAGCGGCCATCGACAGGCTGAAATGACCAGATCATTTCCAAAGTGAACGCTGTGTTGATCCGGGACGTCATGTGACTACCAGAAAAATGGCAGAAAAGGTGGCGATCAGCCATTTTTCATCAGATTCCACTGTTACAAGAGATTTTGTAATGAAAGACGTGCAGAGGCATTCGCGCATCGGGAGGAAGCCGCAATGGCGTTAGGTCTTCCACCATTCAGAAGATTCAGACGGCTTTCGGTGACTTTTTAGTCGAGTGAGTATCCGAGAAATTGTGGAGAGCTGGGCATGTCACAACATGTCCCGTGAGACTTCCAACACGGACTTGCTTTTGTTCTCCACCATTGCGGCTTCGTCCCGACGCGCGAATGCCTCCGCACGTCTTTCATTACAAAATCTCCTGTAACAGTGGAATCTGATGAAAAATGGCTTATGTCCACCTTTTCTACCATTTCTCTGGTTGTCAGACGACGTCCTGGATCAACACAGCCTTCACTTTAGAAATGATCTGGTCACTTAGCCTGTTGATGGCCACTCGAAGCGCGGCGCGCCCTCAGCTGCTGTGGGCCGTCTTTAATCTGGTTAATCCGGTACCTGGCTATATCCGCCCGCTATGCGTAAACAAAGGAAGTCATAGCGCACGCAGCCCAAGAACTGTCCGCAGAGGGGGGGGAAAAAATGTCCGCAGAGGAAAAAAATGAAAATGCGAGAAGTGTGTTTTGGTCCCAATATGGATATTCCGGATGATTTTCTCATGGATAGTACGACAATGAACAGCAGCTAAAGCAGCCAGTTTGATGAGGACACACTGGCTAAATTGGAGAGCAGCGCGCGCCAGCTAGCTGACACGACAAAAGTTAAGTGAGCCAACTTTTTTTGTACGCGTTACGTGTTGTGTATCTCAGTAAAAAGTGATAATAATGCAGATAACATGCTGTTGTCGTGCGGAATACATTTTCTTAGTCCCTCCGTTCACGGCCAGTCACCCGCAATGACAGATATTAAAGTTATGTATTGTTGTAAATATATCTACATGAAAGGTTTATCATTAACCCGTTGTGTGACTGTCATGCCCAATTGCGCTGTTTGCACTTGTGATGGAGGGCTGTATGTGGGGTTAATCTACTGTCTCGTGTCGTTTCTCAGATCAGTTGTTGGTTTAGTTTTGTGGTATGCAGGAGATCTCTTGACCGAGGGTCTACGAGGTCTATTAGAAAAGAAACAGACCTTTTTATTTTTTTCAAAAACTATATGGATTTGAATCACGTGCGATTACATCAGACAAGCTTGAACCCTCGTGCGCATGCGTGAGTTTTTCACGCTTGTCGGTTGCGTCATTCGCCTGTGGGCAGGCTTTGATTGAGGAGTGGTCCACCCCTCCCGTCTATTTTTTCATTGTTCAGGAATGGCTCAGAGACTGCCGCTTTGCTTGATCAAAGTTTTTTCAGAAACTGTGAGGCACATCTGAGTGGACACCATTCGAGAAATTCAGCTTGTTTTTGGTGAAAATTTTAAGGGCTGATGAGAGATTGAGTGTTACTGTCGCTTTAAGGACAACCCACGGAGCCGGAGGGCGCACCGCGCTTCGAGCCGCCGTTGTCAGCCTGTTTCGAGCTGAAAACTTCCAAATATAAGCCTCTGTTGACCCAGGACGTTGTGACAGAACAGAGAACTTTCAGAAGAGGTCGGGATCAGCAGTTTATCCGGACATTCCACTGTTAAAGGAGATTTTGTAATGAAAGACGTGCGGACGGATTCGCGCGTCGGCAGGTAGCCGCTCATGGCCCGGCACCACAGAGAAACACCTCTGTGTTGATAACCATTCGTAAAATCATTATTCAACATTATTTAACAGATTACATTTTTTGACTTTGTCACATACCACTGACTTTTTTCATAATTTTAGCCATTATTTAAAAGATTACATTTAGACACTATTAACAGATTACATTTTAGACTTTGTTACAACCCACTGACTCATTTCATAGTTTCATACTTAATACATCTAGTTTAATACGTTTTTTAAATTATTTAAGCGACCTTGATTCTTTGATTTCTTTGTTGAGGTTGTTCCATAATTTACACCATTTACTGCAATACTCCGTTCCTTTACTTTGGTTCTGAATCTTGGTTTTTTAAAGACTTCTATTCCTTTCAAATTATAACTACTTACTCTTTTTTCAAACATATTTTGAATGTTTATTGGTAAGGTATTTTTATTAGCTTGGTGCACTGTTTGTAATATTTTCAAATCAACTAAATCATGAAATTTAAGTACCTTATACTTAATGAATAATGGATTAGATGGATCTCTAAAACGACTATTACTAATCATTTTTAAAGCTCTTTTCTGCAGAATAACTAATGGTTGTGTATAAGTTTTACATGTTGATCCCCAGATTTCTACACAATAAGTTAAATATGGGACAATCAATGAAGTGTACAATGTTAATAAACCATAACTATTCAATGAAAATTTTACTTTATGCAAAACAGCAATGCCAATAATGTCTGACATGAAATGTTTTTGACAAAAAATACAGATTTTGTTTTTTTTTTTCTATTTATGTCCAGAGATCAAGGATCCACCATGTAGAGTTTATTATGTCCAGAGTTTAAGGATCCAGTGACCAATTTCATATTTATTTATTTTTAAGACTCAATAAAATGTTGTTGACATAGAAAACTTGTCAAGCCTTTTTTTTTTTAGGACACAGAAAATTCACAAGAGGTATTGATAAGGGAATCGATAAACAGAATTGTTAATGGTTTGGAATGGTTTGGAACACAGATTCTATCCATTGAAAAGGAAAAAATTTCCATCAAAATCCTTCAGTATTAATCCAGAGTTTTTGCGTGAGCGTTGTTCATGATCACTCATCTTCAACCGCTTATCGGGTCACGGGCGTAACAGCTCCAGCAGGGGACCCCCTCCGACTGGGGCATCCCGAGGCATTCTCAGACCAGTGTGGAGAGAAAATCTCTCCACACTGGCCTGGGTCTTCCCTGGGGTCTCCTCCCAGACATACGTGCCTGGAGCACCTCCCTAGGGAGGTGCCCAGGGAGCATCCTTAACAGATGTCCAAACCACCTCAGCTGGCTCCTTTCAATGTAAAGGAGCAGCGGCTCTACGCTGAGCTCCCCACGGATGACTGAGCTTCTCACCTCATCTCTAAGGCAGACACCAGCCACCTTACTAAGGAAGCCCATTTTGACCACTTGTATCCGCGATCTAGTTCTTTCTGTCCTGACCCAACCCTCATGACCATAGGTGAGAGTAGGAACAAAGATTGACCAGTAGATTGATAGCTTCACCTTTTGGCTCAGCTCCCTTTTCATCACAATAGTATGGTAGAGTGAATGCAATACCACCCCTGCTGCGTCGATTCACCGGCCAGTGTCATGCTCCATTGTCTCCTCACTCGTGAAAAAGACCTTGAGGTACTTGAACTCCTTCACTTGGGTTAAGACTGCATTCCCTACCCGGTGTAGGCAATCCATCTGTTTCCTACTGAGAACCATGGCATTTAGACGTGCTGATCCTCATCCCAGCCGGTTCCCACTTGGCTGTGAACCAGTCCAGTGAGTGTTGGAGGTTACAGGCTGATGAAGCCAACAGGACCACATCATCTGCAAAAACCAGTGATGCGGCCCTGAGCCCACCAAACTGGAAACCCTCCTCCCCCCCGTCAATGCCTCTATATCCTGTCCATGAAAATCACAAACAGGATTGGTGACAAGGCGCAGCTCTGGCAGAGGCCAACCCCCACCGGAAATGAGTCTGACTTACTCCTGAGCACCCGAACACAGTTCTCACTTTGTGAGTACAGAGAAAGGACCCCCTCACTCCATACTCCCACAGCACTTCTCCAGTATCTCCCGGGGTACCCGATCAGATGCCTTCTCCAAGTCCACAGAACACATGTAGACTGGATGGGCATAGTCCTAGGCACCCTCCAGGATCCTTGTGAGTGAAGAGCTTGTCCATTGTTCCACAACTGGGATGGAACCTGCATTGTTCCTCTTCAATCAGAAGTTTGACTACCGGCCGAACCCTTCTTTCCAGCACTCTGGAGTAGACTTGACTAGGGAGGCTGAGTCGTGTGATGCCTCTGTAATTGGCACACACTCTCTGGTCCCCTTTTTTAAATATGGCACTCTCTAGGCACTGTCCCACACCTCAGCACAATGTTGAAGAGACGTGTTATCCAAGACAGTCCCTCCACACCCAGAGCCTTCAGCATTTTTGGACAGATCTCATCAACCACCAAGGCCTTGCCACTGCAGAGTTGTTTGATTACCTCAGTGACTTCCACCAGGGATATTGATGATAATCCTCCATCAGCTTCGAGCTCGGCCCCTACTATACATTGTCCTTGACACCCCTACTTGCTCCTGCCCCCTTCTCAACCGGGGCTCTCTCCATCCTCTCCCATCACCATCACTGCTGAGGATGTGAGAAGAGAATTGAATTACCTGTGTTCAGAAAAGGCTGCAGGTCCTGATGGCCTCAGTCCCAGAGTGCTGAAGGGATGTGCTGTCCAGCTGTGTGGGATTTTCCAGCGCATCTTCAACTTAAGCCTGAGCCAGATGGTTGTTCCTGAGCAGTGAAAAACCTCATGCCTGGTTCCTGTGACCAAGTAGAAGAACTCCAACAGACTTTGTGACTACAGACCTGTGGCCCTGACATCACATGTTATGAAGTCACTTGAGAGGCTCGTCCTGAGGCACCTCTGCACAGTCACTGAATCGTCACTGGACCCCCTGCAGTTTGCATACCAGCCCAACAGGGGAGTGGAGGATGCCATCATCTCCATGCTGCACAGAGCTTATTCTCACCTGGAGGAAGCAGGCAGCACTGTGAGAGTCATGTTCTTTGACTTTTCCAGTGCGTTCAAAACCATCCGGCCTGACCTGCTCAGCGATGAGCTACGTGACATGAAGGTTGAGGCTCCACTGGTGGCCTGGGTCACCACCTACCTCAGAGGGCACCCACAGTATGTGAGGCTTCAAGATATTATGTCCGACACCATCTTGAGCAGCACAGGGGCACGGCAGGGGACGGTTCTGTCTCCCTTCCTGTTCCCACTCTACACCTCAGAATTCAGGTTCTGGTTTCAGTCCTGCTACCTGCAGATGTTTTTGCATGACTCTGCCATTGTGGGCTGCATTGGCAGTGACCAGGAAGCTGAGTACAGGTGTGTGGTGGACAGGTTTGTGGAGTGGTGTGGACTCGACCACCTGCAGCTCAATGTATCTAAGATGACTGAGCTTGTGGTGGACTTCAGAAGATGAAAGACTTGTCCAAACCCACTTACCATTAATGGAGTAATCCAATAAAAAGTACTTTTGCGTTTTTAAACATCATCAATAGTCCAGGGCTCTCCCTACTCAGCAATGGCACAATGTCGCTGCGGCAAAGTCTTGACATTTTGCTGAAATGGCGATGAGCTGTGTCTTTCTGTTTTGTTTTATTAACCCTCTGGGGTCCGAGGGCATTTTTTGGACAGTTCACTTGCCTGGTATAAATGTTTTATTATTGCTGTTAACAACTCTCCCTGCATCCCACAATTAAGTTTTATGTCTCTTTTTTTTTTCAAGACAACCTGTGCTTTCAGAATATATATGTTTTTGTGTTTTATAAGTGTAATAAAGGTTTACAATCAAAAATAGGCAAGGAAAAAATAAAGCTTGCTCGAAAGTCTGTGGCGTTAACTTTTCAGCAAAAAAAGTAAGTTTCTATCTCATATAATTCAAAAGTTATTTATAATATAGTAAAGCTTGGTCTTAGCCGTCGTATACCGTTTACCATTTTTAAGTTTTTTTTTTTTTTTTTCTTTTTTTAAATTTTGGTGGACTGGGTCCCTGTGTGTTTTTTTTTTTTTTAATTCCTCTTTCTTTACGATTCAGCAGATGTATTTCAGCTGGAGGTTGAACATGCAAGCCTCAATGTCAGTTTTTTATTTTATTTTATTTAAGTTACAGTGTTTGTGAAGCGTTGTGTGTTGGCCAAAAAAGCAAAAATTTAAAATCGAAACACTGTGTGGCTCTGAGCAAAACACAGAAGAAAGAGTGGACTTGTGCTGAGAGGATCTTCTTTCAGAAACTGTTTGTCAGTGTGGCTATGAACAGAGCTGTAGCTGTGTGAGGGGCTCCCCTCAGACCGGGCAGAGAGACGGCCGCCGGGCGAATAGTCACTCCCCGTGTAGAGCAGACAGTGGGTAGTTTAAAAATAGACAAACACACTGCTTCGCTTTGCTGTAGGTCTATTTCAGATTATCAATGTGGACTCTTTCTCTTAAAAGGCTAGTTTTTACTGTGTCGTGTTGGAAAGGTGTAGCTATCATTGCTAATTTGATTAGCTCTTATGCTCTAGTCTTCTTCTGTTTTTTTTCTGAGGACGTTACAGCGCCACACACTGGCCTGGCATATGTACTACAAGGTTAATCGAAGCTTTGAGGCACAGAATTTGCCTCAAACATTTTTGAAATCGAATTATTCTAGTTATTCGACGAATCGTTTCAGCCCTAATTGTTTCCTGTTTTTATACTCTGGCAAAATAATTTCATTCGGAATAAATAAAGTTGATTTTATCTTAAATACTGTCGAAATTTCCTTGTTTTGTTAAAAAGGCACTTGGGAAAATTTTGGAAGAAAATGTTAAATTTAATTGGGAGCTAATAAATTTGTCCTCATCTCTATGGTTGTATTTGAAAAACTGTGCATAGTGTTTGTTATAAATCATTTTAAATTACAAATGTTTTCTACCCTACAATGTTTGACTGTAGACTCAAAACACATTTTTTAGTTTTTGACTTGTATGCCATTGTGTTGTTGTCCATCCACATGCAAATACACATGATGTAGTTGACCAGACAAAGTGCAGCTCGCAGCAGACTGCACTCAGCTGTGATTGTTCGTGGCACATTTGTACTTTTTTTTTACAAATAAGGTGACGATGATCAAACTTTAACAAGTATCAAGCATTTCTTCAACTGGACTGAACCTCTGAGTTGTGTGAAAGCATCATCTGGGTCCAGATCAAGAATCTGAAAAAAAATCTAAACCAAGGACGCTTGAGTATCAGTTCCATCAGTGCAGTAACTTCATGGTGACAGTGCTGCTGGTTTGTCTTCACTCTGACAAATGTTGTTCTTCATATCATTTGCTTCCTTGCAGACATGTTGCAGCAGTTAAAGAAGAAATGCTCCCTGAACAGCAGGAGTTGAATATGAGTGTCGACCAGAAGGATGTTAAACAGGAAAAAGAGGAAGTCTGGACAAGTAACGAGAGACAGCAGCTTCACTGGCTGGACACTGAGAAGACCAAGTTCCGTTTTGCTCGTGTCCCTGTGAAGACTGAAAATGATGATGAAATACCACAGTCATCACAGGTTCTTCAAAACTCAGGTATGAATTGATCAAAACTCTGTGAAACATCTGTTGGTGGGAGCAGATGTTCCACTGCTATGAAACTATTTAATTACTCTGAATATGGAAAAGGAATTCTCCCGACCACATACAGGAAAAAAATTGACCCAGGATGCATTGCGTCAACATTTGAGGCCTCATGTACAAAGACTTGAGTGGATTTTCTACTGAAACATGCACTCCAAAACCCAGAAAGTGGCATAATCATAAAAATATCCAGATGTATCAAAATGTGCGTACGCATGAATCCAAGCACGTTTACTTTTCACGCCCCTAAAAATGTGCAAATGCATGTAAATTGGCCCTGGGAGCTGGGAATCCCCTGTCTGTCAGATCAGTCAACATGAACACAGAAAAGAAAGTACACAGAGTGGTGCTACGGATGACACGCAGGGATAGTTTATTTTTGTACGATGTCTAATGAAATAAACGTGAACCGGTAAAAAAGTTAGAGTGTGTGTGTGTGTGTGTGTGTGTGTGAGATGCCACTGTGAGCTCAGAGCAGTGCACACACACTCAAGTGTTAAAAAATGAGGTACACCGACTAACAGTGTGACATTCACAAGATTTCATTTGTTTATTGACAAATACTGAACACAGGGAGACAATCGGGCCTGTTAAGAAGCTCAGCAGCTCTAGTTTCACCATCAAGAAAAAGAAAATACATGAATAACTAGGACTGCAAGCAGTCATATACGGGCCCTCGTTCCGCGCGACTGCCTAACCAGGGCAGTGTGTTCTTTTGTGACCACATGCGGGCATGTGCATGCAGGGGCAACCACTCATCACACAGTTAAAATTTTAAACAAATCATACAATGCATCAAGGAGTTATGACATGTTTATTGTTCATCCACTAGGGGGCACTCAGTGTACAAACAGAGGGGCTGGGTGTGTTCAGGAGCCAACCGTCATCATACATGTGAAGTTTCAAGTCAATCAGGCAAAGCATGAAGGAGTTATCATGACTTGATGTTCCATGGCAAAGGGTCAAAATGGCGGCACCATAGCGGCCACACCCTTCAACATAGAGAAAAGCTTTCGATAACGTTTGGTCAGTGTCATCTCTGGATGCTGTCAAAGAAATTTGAAGTGCATTGGACAATATCCCTAGGAGGATTTCGTTCAAATACAACATGTGGAAATCATTTCAAAATGAGAAGAAAATTCAAAATAGCCGACTTCCTGTTTGGAGTAGACTCATGGTGCAAGAGACTTTTTTGTACGTCTATGCAAGTCACACGTGTACCAATTTTCATCTCCCTACTCCAAAAAAAAACCCTATGGGGAGGGGCTTTTGAAATTTTCAAGGGGGCGCTATTGAGGCATTTTGCCACGCCCATTGGCGACGCCCCTATGACTTGTAACAGGTTGTCGTGCTCGATCTGTGTATCAATTTTCATGATGATGTGACAAAATTAAAGCCGTCAAAAGTAAGAACGTAATTTCATGGGGAATGGGCAATATTCGGCACGCCGCCACACGGACGCCATTACTCGTAACTTCACGGCGTTCATCGCCTATGTTCACCAATTTGTTCTGCATGTTTTAGAAGTGGAATGAAGTTGATTGGGTTAGGTATGTGACATCAGGACCTCTTAAAGTAAAAATAGGACATTTCCCGCCACCAGCGGGGGGCGCTATGGCGCAGGTGGGAACTTAAGATATGTAGACGTTCAGGGTGGAGCCCTCATCATGTCCAGCAAGTTTGAAGGATCTACGATGAAGTATGTGGGCGTGACAGCCGTTCAAAGTGAAATGGCGTGCTCCGAAAAGCTCGCCAAAGTTTGACGACCCCTAGCAGCCACACCTTTTGACTTAATTAGAATCTTTTGATCACCATTGTGTTGTGATGATTTTGACCAAATTTGAAGACAATCGGATGAAATCCCTAGGACGAGTTCGTTCAAATGTAACTAGTGGAAATGGCCAAAAATGGCTGGTTTTCATTCAGACCAATTACACAAATAGACTATTTCCTCACTAAACAGCCACCCGTTGTGCACCGTGCCAGCTTCTAGCCTATTCCCAACCCAACGCATTTGTGCATCACGTATGATTTGAACATTGATGGAATGAAAAAGTTTCCTTTTAACAAAAACAAATTCATCGTGTGGTGGCGTATTTATAGCAATATGTGGGCAGTCAATAGCTCGGTTTACATGAGGGAAACCGTCTCTCGCTGCAAATTGTGCTTTAGGTTTACATGAGGGAAACCGTCTCTTGCTGCAAATTGTGCTTTAGGTTTACTTGAGGGAAACCGTCTCTTGCTGCAAATTGTGCTTTAAATGTTTAATTTGAATGATTGTGTCAATTCAGCTTCAGTTTATTTCATATATATATATATATAGCACCAAATCACAACAAAGTTACCTCAAGGCACTTCACACAAGTAAGGTCTAACCTTACCAACCCCTAGAGCAAGAACACAGGTCACAGTGGTATGGAAAAACTCAATCAGACCAGACTCAAAGGTTTAACCCTCTGCTTGGGCCATGCTACTGACACATTTTACAATATCAGTATACAGGAAATTTTGGGATTCCATGCTGGTGCACAGGATGGGAGGCCTGCAGAAGAAGACACCCCTCCCATGTGGATGGAGCCGCACCTCAAACAGAATCAGGCAGCAGAAAGACAACAAGTACAGTATAATTTGTCAGCATTTAGTAACAAGAAAAACAAAAGAAATATTCAGGTGATCGCTGCTCTGTTAACTAATAAAATGAATTTAAAAGGGTAGGAAGTATAGTAACATACCCTGCCAGTATGCTAGCCATACAAAAGGGAAAATAAGTGCGTCTTCAGTCTGGACTTGAAAGTCTCTACAGAATCAGTTTGATTGCCGCAGGGAGATCATTCCACAAAGCAGGTGCACGATAAGAGAAAGCTCTGTGACCGGTACATTTTATTCACCCTGGGGACACAACGTAGTCCTGCACCCTGAGAACGTAGAGCCCGGGCTGGTACATAGGGCATGGGTTAAAGTTCTCCGTCACCACGACAGATTTCCATCATTTGGAAACTTTAACCACACATGCGCGTGCACGTGGTGTCATGCGCCGAAATATGATACTCTCAATGTCAAAGCAACATCCCATTCTGCGATAATCAAAGTAGCAGCAGTGTCAGCGTGGATGGCGCTGCACCGCAGAGGAAGGGGCTGTGTGAATTTTCACTCCTCTCCACTCTGTTTGCTGCTTGCCATGAGCCACAGTTCTTCTCTTCCCTGTCTTCGTGGGAACATTTGCAGACCTTCTCCAAGAAGAGCAGGGTGTGGATTTGATTTGAACCAGTGAAGCACTGCTTCGTTGATTCTTTGTTTTATTTTGCTTTATCTTAATTTTTCCCTCTGAAACCCTAAAGAGAATATGTCTGTGAGTAATATTTACCTTTTTTTTATGTTAAACCGATCTGTTATAGTCTTCTGAAACAGTTGATGTATTTTAGAACTTAAAAACGCGACCGATGCGAACGTGTTAGCATGTCTATGGCGTTTTCAATGTTAAAGTTAGCATTAAGCTGTTCACATCTCAGCACATTTGTGTGCATTTGTTTTCTGGATAATAATTAATTGACTACTAAAATAATCATTAGTTGCAGCCCTAGTTTGTTTTACGAGTGAGAGCGTTTTACCGATTAAAAGTGAATAAGCCAGTTTTGAGTTTCTCAGTGCACATCACGCTTTTGGTGCATTTACCAGATTAGGACCGATCAAAATACTACAGAAGACAAAGAATTTTTACTTGACAGTTTGAAGTGAGTTTTCTTTGTTTCAGAGTGCTTCACACCCATTAAAATTCCCCAGAATATGCAAAATTTGGCTCGCTCTTTTAAAAATGTTCTGGGGGAGCACCCCCGAAACCCCCCATAATCAAGACTATATGCCGCCCCCCACCACCCTTTTATGCTCAGGTTTTGCATTCTTTTTATGGTTTGTCTCTCTCTTCTTAGAAGCTATTTAGAATAGATTTGTATACTGTATAATGTGTTTATTGTATTTATTGAGGGAAAAAGAATGTGTGCCTCCACTACGCCACATTTTAGGGAATTGCTGGCATTGATTAGGAAAAAAATTCAGTCTGATGAAAATTTATTGCTTTAACCCATGACATAGTGTTTAAGTAGGTCAGCTACAGTGAGGAAAATAAGTATTTGAGCACCCTGCGATTTTGCAAGTTCTCCCACTTAGAACTCATGGAGGGGTCTGAAATTTTTATCTTAGGTGCATGTCCACTGTGAGAGACATAATCTAAAAACAAAATCCAAAAATCACAATGTATAATTTTTTTAAATTTATTTGTATGTTACTGCTGCAAATAAGTATTTGAACACCTGTGAAAATCAATGTTAATATTTGGTACAGTAGCCTTTGTTTGCAGTTACAGAGGACAGACGTTTCCTGTAGTTTTTCACCAGGTTTTCACACACTGCAGCAGGGATTTTGGTCCACTCCTCCATACAGATCTTCTCTAGATCTTTCAGGTTTGGAGTTTCAGCTCCCTCCAAAGATTTTCTATTGAGTTCAGGTCTGTAGACTGGCCAGGCCACTCCAGGACCTTGAAATGCTTCTTATGGAGCCCCTCCTTAGTTGCCCTGGCTGTGTGTTTGGGGTCATTGTGATGCTGGAAGACCCAGCCATGAACCATCTTCAATGCTCTTACTGAGGGAAAGAGGTTATTTGCCAAAATCTCACAATACATGATCCCATCCATCCTCCTTTCAATACAGTGCAGTTGTCCTGTCCCCTTTGCAGAAGAGCACCCCCAGAGTATGATGTTTCCACCCCCATGCTTCACGGTTGGGATGGTTTTCTTGGGGTTGTTCTCATCCTCTAAACATGGTAAGTGGAGTTGATTCCAAAAAGCTCTATTCTGGTCTCATCTGACCACATGACCTTCTCCCATGCCTCCTCTGGATCATTCAGATGGTCACTGGTGAACTTCAAACGGGCCTGGACATGTGCTGGCTTGAGCAGGAAGACCTTGCTGCCCTGCAGTATTTTAAACCATGACAGCGTCATGTGTTACTAATGTAATCTTTGTGACTGTGGTCCCAGCTCTCTTCAGGTCATTGACCAGGTCCTCCTGTGTAGTTCTGAGCTTTCTCAGAATCATCCTTACCCCAAAGTGAGATCTTGCATGAAATCCCAGACTGAGGGAGATTGCCAGTCATCTTGTGTTTCTTCCACTTTCTAATAAATAATCATAACAGTTGTTGTCTTCTACCAAGCTGCTTGCCTGTTGTCCTGTAGTCCATCCCAGCCTTGTGCAGGTCTACAGTTTTGTCCCTGGTGTCCTTAGACAGCTCTTTGGTCTTGGCTATGGTGGACAGGTTGGAGTGTGATTGATTGAGTGTGTGAACAGGTAACAAGTTCAAACAGGTGCAATTAATACAGGTAAAGAGTGCAGAATAAGAGGGCTTCTTAAAGAAAAATTAACAGGTCTGTGATAGACAGAATTCTTGTTGGTTGGTAGGGGTTCAAATACTTATTTGCAGCAGTAACATACAAATAAATTATGGATTTATATATATATATATATATATATATATATATATATATATATATTAGGGTGGTCCATAAAAATGGTCAAAAGTTTTTTTTTCAAAAAACTTCAAGTCTCACCCTCTAAATTTGTTGTACCTAACATAAAAACACATCATGTGCAATTTCATAAAACTCTAATAATTTTTACTGGTAGCACACAGCCCTTAAAGATTTTGCTGGCAATAACTTTGTCATATAGTATGGTCATTTCCAGATATTTCCAAATTATTTCTGTCAGTTTAATATTGATATGTCAGGACAGAAATTATGGCAATACATTAGAAAATCAAATCTTTTCATATCCCATAAAATAGTTAACACTAAAACATGAATTGTGAGATGCAGTTCTTCTCGTACATGTATCATGCTCCTACAATACCTACATACTGGGGTAGTGAAGATTTTGTAACAATCAAACATTGCATTTTCATTTTATTGATGAAATACTGTTTCATTATTGATAAATTTAAATAAGTCTATGCTTTATATATTTCCACATATATTTTGATCTAGCTCCAAACAATAATATTCTTTATGCCTTGCAGTACTTAATATTCAAAAATGTATGAATCAGCACAAGAACCAATTATACAGCTGTGTAACATAAGAGAACATCCTTTACATGATAATGATATTTAAGTTGCTTGTATCATGACCAAGACTTGCTGCCGTTTCAGTCAGAATATAGGTGGCACTTCTGTCTGTTGTTTTGGTCCTATCCAATGCTGCTGCAAGTCCTGGTGTTACAACAGCTTTAATTTTACTGGCTTTTTGTGACACTGGCATAACAAATTCTTCATCTGGACTTTCTGTGTTCTCTTCACTCTGGCTGGAGACAGTGTCAGGTAGTGAGGCATTAGATGGTCCAGGCTCCTCCAGTTTCTTTCTCTTTGTATTTTGCATCTTTCTTCTGCTTGTCTGTATTGCGATTCTTGGTCTTTTTCAATGTTTTCCATTTTCCGAACCCCTTTTTTTAACTTTGTGATCAGATGCTGCTTTGCCCTCAGTGGGATTCTAGCTCTCTCCCAAAAAGGAATTGCCATGTCTATAGAGGTCACAGCAGCATCATGGACAGTTTTCTTCAAATCAGTGTGTTTGAAGAAAAATACCTTGAGTATTTGCCCATTTGAGGGCAATTTGTTTCCCTTTATTTCAGTCGGTGGAACCAATAAGGTATACAAATGTTCTACTTCAAGTAGCTGACATGTTTTACTGACGTTTCCAGTTAATGGTTAAGCATGTTAAGTCAGCAAGTGTCTCTTTTTACATTTATCTCATGTTAGATTCACCATCACCAAAGATCTGAAAGAAAAGAAGCTGTGAATTGAAGCAAAATTTTCAGCTTGTAGCCTAAAATAACATTTTTGAAAGTATGTTGTTTGTGAGAAATATTTAAACCCAGGTATAGTTTTAAATTGAATATAAAATTATACTTTAGTTACACTCAGGTGGTTAACTTCTATCCTCTTTATAAGTGATGTGATTAGATACTGGATAATGGATAACCTATTGCACGGGCACTTGGGCAGCGATAATTGATATATTTACAACCTTCAGCTATGATGTGCTACCTCTAAATATTAATGTATGACAAAAATATTTGGCAGGCTTTCTTTTTTCCCAAAGCATCATAAAATGAAGGGGTGAGAGTAATGAATTTCCAACTTTTATTTTTTTGAACCACCCTAATATATATATATTTATATTATGTCTCTCACGGTGGACATGCACCTCAGATGAAAATTTCAGACCCCTCCATGATTTCTAAGTGGGAGAACTTGCAAAATTGCAGGGTGTTCAATTACTTATTTTCCTCACTGTACATCTCATTAAACCCTAAACCTCGTATAGCCAGAACTCCTTCATGTGATGGTGCTCTATCACTGAAGTGACTAAACCTGTTGTGAAAGTGTAGGAACACGGACCCACAACAGGGGGCGCAAATGAACGGACAATGGAGGAAGTCAAATGCAACACTTTACTGTTGTGAATATGCACAACAAACACAATGAATCACACAATAGACAGAGAAGTCAATTCACAAGAATGTGTCACGTGGGCAGGCTTGAAGGTAAGAGACGTCTGTCCAAAGTAGAACCGGAACCACAGGATTTCCTCCGCCACCGAACCCCGGGAATACTGGAGCCGCCAAGTCCCGAACTCCCAGGTGGCCACTGCCTCCGCGTTTCGGATCTGGTACTGCTGGCGAGGAACAAAAACAGTTAAATGTGGGTGCGCTTGCACCCAGCAATCCGTAAGGCGGGAAAACCACCTCCACCTCTCGTCGGAAGAATATCTGTCAGTCAACGCACAAAAGTAGCAAAGGGTTACTGTCACAAAATACAGTCAGCTGAGTACAATACCTTCTAGGTAGAGCGATATCTCGGCAAAGAGGTGGAGACGTCGTCCTGCTGATGTACCCCTGCTGATCAGGTGATTGGTAACAGCTGTTGCAGGTGATGCCTGACAGCTGTCACCCTGGCTGCTCCTGTGAGGCGGCTGCGCCCTCTGGTGCCTGGAGCCCGCACTCCAGACAGGGCGCCCTCTGGTGGTGGGCCAGCAGTACCTCCTCTTCTGGCGGCCCACACAACAAAACCTTTTTGTTTATGTTAAATACCATTTGGTAAAGTCTCAGTTTAGACATGATTATTTCAGCATCTTTGTAAGGTGTTTTATGGAGCGGCAAATCCCAAATTAAAAATTCTTAGAACTGAACTATCATTGCACCAAAACATCAATGACAAAATGTCTTTTACCGTTAACTCAGCCTGAAATGACAAATTATGATACAATCACATAAGTCAGTTTGTTTACTGCAACTAAAAGAAGAGCAAATACAAAAAACAAACAAACAAAAAAATCTGTGCAACACAAACTATACAAAAGTTCCATGTGTCTATAGTCCTGGAGTGGGGCACAGGTCACACGCCCTGGTCATGCATCACGTGCACAAGCTCGCCCAGCACGCCATGATATGCCTGATTAAACATAGCTTCCACCTCCGTTGCTTCCTCGAGGATCAGTCAGATGTGTTGATCACACTGAACCCAGTTCAGCTTCAGCCTCAACATCACTCAGGATGGACAGATTCTCCTGCTGGAACAGGCTCCTTTTTCTCTTGCCTGGACAATAATGAAGGTAGAAATGAGAAGTGATTATCAAAAACAAGTTTAAAAGATATATATTATACAAATAATGAATGTTTATGAGTTCAATGGTACGAATATTTCATGAGGTGAAAGCTGGAACAAACCATTCAACGAGGCGAATGCCAACCACATTATCATCACTGTCTCCTTCACAGACCACCTTCTGAGGAGTGTCTTTTCCGAGTGGGACTTGAGGTGAGGGCGTGGCTACACAACACAATGCTGGACATATGATGATGATACACGAAAGACGAAGCAGCGTCAGTTTGCTCAATCAAATCATTGTGTCACTGTTCCCTGCACGCGCACACAACTGGCTCGATCCACTGTGAACGTCCTCAGTGCAGCGAAAAAAAAAAAGTCACATCAGAAATGAGTCCAGCTTTGCTTCTTTCTTCCTGTTAATAGGCTCCACACAGCACAGTGGACTTGTTTTGTGTGTGTGTGTGTGTGTCTTACAAGGATTTGCTGCGTCAGTGAGCTCAATCAAATTATGTCATGGGACAGCGCTTGTCCGTGTGTGTGTGCTACCAAAAAAAAGACTGCACATCCTCAGTGCAGCGAAAAAAAAAGTCACGTCAGAAATGAGCCCAGCTTTTCTTTCTTCCTGCCAACAGCCTCCACACAGCACAGTAGACGTGTGCGCACGAGTGCAATGGTACCAAACGTATGGAACCAAATTTGCACTCTAAATGGAACTAAGCTGCACTCTAAATGCAGTGCAACACAAATGGGATGAATTAATCCATGTCATGTGACATACAAAGCACCAATCAAATTATATATATATATATATATATATATATATATATATATATTATGCAAAGCAACCAAGATAACTGAAACTTTGGGGATGGTCCAGCAAAATTTGCTGGACCTAAATTCTGGGTCTTTTAGTGAAGTTTAGGGCTAGTGGCTGACGATCACCTTAGTATTTCTCTGTTTTTCTTGTTGTTTAATGCTGACAAATTATACAGTATTTTTTTGTCTTTCTGATGCCTGATTCTGTTTTTTCTCTCTGTTTAAGGTGCAGCTCCATCCAGAGATTGGAGTTGTATTTGTGTTGGTGATCCTCCTGTCCCGTGTGCCAATACCATTTCTTGTATATTCGTCCGTGAATTGTTCTGTGAATTTATGTCTGTATCGTGGCCCAAGCAGAGGGTCACCCCTTTGAGTCTGGTCTGCTTGAGGTTTCTTCCTCAGAGGGAGTTTTTCCTTACCGCTGTTGCTCTGGGGGTTGGCAAGGTTAGACCTTACCTGTGTGAATCGCTTTGAGGCAACTCTGTTGTGATTTGACGCTATATAAAAGAAAATAAATTTAACCGTTTATTTATTTATTTATTTTTATTTATTTATTTATTTTATTTATTTATTTTTTTGGTTGGGGGGGTCACCCTGTGTGTGTGTGTGTGTGTGTGTGTATGTATGTAT